>NW_008707463.1:515775-664768 GCF_000327385.1 Lottia gigantea | reverse complement strand
AGTAAATATGATGTCTGTAGTAAATCATTTAGTAAGAAAAACCTAGTAAATATGATGTCTGTAGTAAATCATTTAGTATGAGAAACCTAATAAATATGATATCTGTAGTAAATCATTTAGTATGAGAAACCTAATAAATATGATGTTTAAGGTAAATCATATAATAAGAAAAACCTAGTAAATATGATGTCTGAAGTAAATCATTTAATAAGAGAAACCTAATAAATATGATGTCTGTAGTAAATCATTTAGTAAGAGAAACCTAATAAATATGATGTTTGTAGTAAATCATTTAGTATGAGAAACCTAATAAATATGATGTTTATAGTAAATCATTTACTAAGAAAAAACCTAGTAAATATGATGTCTGTAGTAAATCATTTAGTATGAGAAACCTAATAAATATGATATCTGTAGTAAATCATTTAGTATGAGAAACCTAATAAATATGATGTTTAAGGTAAATCATATAATAAGAAAAACCTAGTAAATATGATGTCTGTAGTAAATCATTTAATAAGAGAAACCTAATAAATATGATGTCTGTAGTAAATCATTTAGTAAGAGAAACCTAATAAATATGATGTCTGTAGTAAATCATTTAGTAAGAGAAACCTAATAAATATGATATCTGTAGTAAATCATTTAGTAAGAAAAAACCTAGTAAATATGATGTCTGTAGTAAATCATTTAGTATGAGAAACCTAATAAATATGATGTCTGTAGTAAATCATTTAATAAGAAAAACCTAGTAAATATGATGTCTGTAGTAAATCATTTAGTATGAGAAACCTAATAAATATGATGTTCATAGTAAATCATTTAGTAAGAGAAACCAAAAGACACTATTCTTAAATTCAATAGTGCTCTGAAGAAAAGCACCATCAAGAAATACCATATTTCAAAAATAAAAACTGCTGATATTTGAGACAATGAAACCTGATATGAGAGTTTCTAGAGAAGTATAACTCACAGTGGTTACCTGACACCTACTACCTCTACCGACCCCCGACTGAGATCTCATGTCAGGTCACTGATAGTAAGATAAGGATGATGTCTATTGAGTTATAGGATCATTAACAAGATAAAGGAAGAGATAAGGTGTCAGAAGAAAACCTTGGCTAACATCTTAATACTATATATAGACACAGCTTTATTGAACAACAATCACTGGTTAAAGCATTAATGTATATATAGTTTGCCCATCACTTCTTCTCATTATGTGCCTGAGGACGACGAGGGAAACACGTCGAAACGTTGCATAAAACTTTAACCAGTGATTGTTATTCCATAAAGCTGTGTCTATATATCGTACTCACAATTGCTAAATGCCATTCAAAGACTACCATGTTATATAGGTTAATTGACTATTTGATTTACTGAGTAATTAAATATAACAAAATATCTTGAGCTGTATTTATATTGAATTACAAACCACAGAATAAAAATTCATTTCAGAACAAATTATACAGGCAAAAAAATCACCAGGCATATATATCATATTGATTCAAAGAATGTTTGAGTGAAAGCAATCAGTAAAAGTTAAGCAATATCATTCCTATATCTACAAATGAATTCTTTTAAAACATACAAAACACTACTTAAAGGGACAGGTAGGCCATATTTTTGACCAATCATAGTTTAGTCTGAGACACTGGAATTTTTTCAGCTGAGCTTATCAGTGTTCATAGTAGTTCAAAATTGAATGTTAAAATGACAACTCATCAATTTAAAATACTCTGTGATATATTGAAAAGACATATATAGAAATAGTGAGTAAAATTTCTAGTTTGAAGTATTTTTAAAGGAATTATGTGATTTTCGTACATTTGTAGTACTATTATTTACATATATTTAAGACTAAAATCAACACCCAAATGGCACACCTGTCCCTTTAATGCGAATGAAATGAAAAAGCTGCACCCTTCCAACAGGTATAGGTTAAAGAATATTAAAGATTTAATTTAAGACACCAATCATAGGCATTCTGAAACATCCTTATCCATGGAGTGAAAACTAACTTTTCTTTCATTACGCTCGGCATCCACGGACACTGCCAAGACAGGAAACATCTTTCAGGGTGTGGCATAATAGCCAGATGGCGTCCATTTTCAGAGCAAACAGCAGCAATGGCATCAGGTGAACCATTAGGATTAAAAGGATAAATTTGAGTATTTTGGCCGTCATCATCAATGTAACGTACTGGAGCAAGATTCTTGGATAATATCTGTTGATGGAGTTCAGGAGTTTTAAAACACATCTTACCTAAAAAAGAAAAGTAAAATAAATTTTCAACAAATATTTGGTTAAATGATATCATCACTTTTGCCAATCACATTTTTCTTTAATTGGGTACAAACTCAATACTTAATTTTAATCTGAAAAGCAAATATTTAAATGACTATACAGATGACTATAAGATGTAACAGCGAGAAAAAGGCAAAAATATTCCTTCAGAAACTATCCTTACAAAAGAAAATGACGCTAGAAAATGGTGCCCACATAGATAGGTGAAGAGAGATAACTGATGGAAAAATTTTCATAACTACGGTAATTAGGGTTTTGGAGTATTGCAAATAAGTTAATTCATACATGTGTAATCTACCGTTTTTGTATGTTGTCCACCGATCTACCGACGGGATGGCCAATTCTACTGATTTTATGTTATTTTTTTTATTTTCCAAAACAAATTTCCAAAACTAACTGTTAGATGCAGGTAGGTACAGATATTGAGATAAGACAATGATGTACTTTATAATGTAATATTTGAAAACAAGCTATTCCTCATACCTTCCCCGTGTGATACCCACATACCAAACATTGTCCCTTCCATATCTTTTAACATTACTGAGTTATTGTCTTGTATCTTAACCGTAACATAACGTGATTCATAACGTTCAGATGTATTATGATCCAGCAAGAGACCCTGAGATAGGTCAGAATTATCTGAAACAATTCAAACAATAAGATAACAACAGATAACCTCACAAATCAGGTCCTATCCATTCCACAAAGTACAATAAAACAGGCGAGGGGTAGGGTTTTCCTTTCTCCTACAACTCCATACCTTAAGCCTACCCCTGACTGAATTTTGGTACCATGTGGGTGACAGGGACAATACAAAGAAATCGTACAATATCCGACACTGTCTTGAGTGACTTTTTAAATATAGTATAAGTAATAATTAGCACACTTTAAGTCTATTTTGTGTAGCTTCTATTACTTACAAATAAAGTGGAATGCTCATGTTTATGTTCTGATACTATTCATAATGAATCAGAGAAGAATAAGGAACAAAACATCTTGATTGAATATCATTGAAATCAGAATAAGATTCTAACCTGCAGCCCCAACCCAGCCTAACAATGCCATTAACTGACATCCATTACACACTCCTAGACTGAACGTATCAGGACGATTATAGAATCTGGTAAACTCTTCCTTTATATAACTATTAAACTTAGCTGTAGCAGCCCAACCTGTAATAATATATAATAAATGATTTACAACAAACATCACTTTATATAACTATTAAACTTAGCTGTAGCAGCCCAACCTGTAATAATATATAATAAATGATTTACAACAAACATCACTTTATATAACTATTAAACTTAGCTGTAGCAGCCCAACCTGTAATAATATATAATAAATTTACAACATACTTCACAACTTTAAGCCCTACTTTCTGCTCTAGTCATGGAATATGCAGTGTTCAATGAGGGAAATTTTGCAGGCAAAACCTACTCTCCTTTGATATACAACTGTCAAAGGATATCTAATGTGCACAACCTTAAGCTCTCATGGCCTCAGCTAATTGTTCCCTATGAAAGACAAGATATACACTACAAATACAACTTTAAACATTATCAAACTAAAAAACTGGATTTAAGCTAATAAATTTCTTAATATTTTTAGATTTTGAAGATTTGTAAAAGAAATCATTTTCTTACCTTTAGCTGATCCACAGACATCTGCGTAGCTAAATCCACCCACAAACGCCAAACCTTGAAATCTGTCCAGGGTAACGACTTGATCGATTAAATCCTGCATGTTGACATCCCATACTTCAAATCCTACAGAGTGGAATGCGGCCGCCATTTCTCTATCTCCATTGCTCCCTTCTTCTCTGAGTACAGCAACTCTTGGTTTATTTTCTACAATATCAAAATAATGTTAGCTATGTGCACTCTCTGTCATGTTGGACATAAATTTCTAACAGATTATTACTTCTAATAAAAAATACAATTCAGAAAACATGTGATGGAATATTTTAACGTTATTGGGTTTTAATGATATCAGTGATAGATGGTTGAGGAAGGACACAAATCTGTTAAAAACTTTAGTTTGGTGAGCGAATGCCAGCTGACATCAGACCTGACCTACCTCACGTTTAGAAAACAATTTACTTCAACCGACAGAAATGTGGGTGTACAAAAATCAAACTAACTCTGTCTTATATTTCGCGTAAAGCAGACAAGAAAGTCACAGTAAAGTTTGTTGTGAGAAACTGTAAAAATGAATCAATACAAGTCTCACCTATATTTGGTGTAAGACAGACAGGATCAAAGGTTAGTTTATATGGAGGAGATTTTCTGTGTTTTAACCCTTCTTGCTCAGTCTCGACACAGCCAGGGTTAGTCTGGTATCTCTCCAGTTGAAAACTTGTCTCTTCCCAGATATCTCTTAATATTGTCATCTCTTCATTTATAACTTCTCTATCATTCATCTTTACTGTGATCTGTAATTGAACTGAAAGCTCAGATTGAGGTCAAGTCTGTTGTAAGTGTAGTGATAAATAAACAATGCTGGGGTCCAATTTAAACTTATAATATAAATAATAATAATAACTTATTTTACTTGGGACAGAATTAGGTCCATTACCGGTACACCAAAAGTGTATAACAATGAAATATATAGCTTCAGTCAGTGAGAATCAACCATCTTATGTCTAACATTCAATCCATGGGGACAATACAATAAATAACCACAAAAAAATAAATAAATTGTTGGTCTTTGTCAGTCAAAACCAAATATCTTACGTGTTTATCCTGAGTAGAATAACCAATATTATAACAAGTTATATTGGCGGTAGAAAATCTATTTATAACCTCTTCACAATTATCTGATGAACACTCTAAAATAACCCCTGGTTCTTCATTGAATAACACTGATAGGTCACTTTCTAAAAGACACAAATTGGATTTTTACAACTTTATTAATAAATTAGAGAGAAGACCCTTCATCCCTAGGTAGGTCAATTTCTACCTTGCCAAAACTCTAAATTAACAGCATGAAAGTTTTTATCATAAAAACAAATGATCATCTGAGATGACTTGAGTGGAAAACAATCTAAGGTTAGGAAAAGGAGTAATATTGGTGAAAGCAACTAACTAAAGAACATTCTTTTATGAATAAAGTATTGGGGAAAATTCTAGCCACATAACAATAGAAACTAAGAGTTCACATCGCGTTTTTTTTTTTTTACTCTCACTTCATGACTATTTTACATCATTTTACATAATAATTACAGATATTATCTCTAAATGTCATTTACAAGTAGATAGAACATTAAAAAAATAAAAACACTATTATAGATATACTACTCCTTTCTTTAATTTTTGCAATTCCTGTATGTGAATTGAAACGTTGCTAGAATTAAAGTAAGGAATAGTATATCTATAATAGTGTTTTTATTTATTTAATTACAGATAGGTTATAAGTAAGTCTGATCAGAGCAACAACGACCAGAACATGCAGTTTTCATTAGGGTTGCGCCCGTTGACTGAAATGGTCTAAGACAATAACCTACTATTTCTAGAATATTCAGACAACAATATAAACATTGAAATTGTCAGAACTATTCCCCAAGTAATGTTTTAACAATAAAAGATAACCTGCAGTAAGAAAGAAGTTGTACCTGATGTAGTAAGAGGAAGATTAACCTGAGTTCCACAGTTACCACTAAACATCATCTCTAATAGACACGTTATAAACCCTCCATCACTAATATCATGTCCTGCTGTTATTAACTTATCTACAAAATAAACCATTATTAGATCAACCTTAGCTTAGATATTTGACCTCTCTAATCCAAATATTAAAAACATTGTTATCTATGTAGATTCTATTAAAGGAATGCCAAATATCAAAAACATTGTTATCTATGTAGATTCTATTAAAGGAATGCCAAATATCAAAAACATTGTTATCTATGTAGATTCTATTAAAGGAATGCCAAATATCAAAAACATTATTATAGATATATTAGGTATGTCAACTCTCTGAAAGGGATCTGGAATAATAAAAACAAATCAAGAAACAATATTAGGCATGTGGACTCAGTAAATTGGTTTATTGTGCAACCTGCATCAGTGACAGGAGGAACAAGGTTAAAAATCAAGACTCTTGATTTAAGAGTTACAAGATCTATGCCAAGAACATATTTTAGAGCCCTAGGTTAAAGTAAATGTCTGATTGACTGAGTCAACAAGGCTCCCAATCTTTCTCAAATACAAACCTCATCTAGTTTAACTTTCAAACATAAAACTCCAGGTGCAGACGTGTCTCAGATATAATACCCTAGCTAGTTTTCGCTATGGATATCAAACATTCAAACAAAAGACTTGAGGCATTCACGCTCACCTACCTTTCAATAAAGACTGTACAATGTTAAAGACAGATACCAGTTCCTGTGGGTTATCTAAATCAGGGGCAGTAACTCCAATCTGTTTGTAACACTGAGCGAGAGCTGTTCCTCCCAGTCGATAGAGATCTTTATTTAACTTAACATACAGTAAACAACCTAAAAATTGATCACAGTGAAAGTGTCAATAAAAAATATTTTACTTGGCATCAGGTGTTCGAGACCAGGTGTGTGTAATCTGCCTTCCAAACAACACCCACTGCATTTTGTTTATCTAAATGTTTCGGAGTCTAAAGCTGTTAGGCTGAACCTGCTAATTGGGACAAACAGATCCCTTTTGGAAAAATATTGTACGCAAGATTAACAAATATTATGGAATCAGCTAAACTTTTTCGATTGGTAAGATATCTGTGAGTCCGATTTTGAAAGAGATAATGTGTTTACCATTAAAGAAAATGATATAAATATAAAAAAATATAAAAATAACACAAACCTCGGCCTCCTGGTAGTTTACAGTCTGGCGTTACAGTGGCTGTGATATCAATACACGGGACATATACAGATATAACTAGTGTACCTGTAATATAATACATAGTTTACAGTCTGGTGTTACTCTGATATCAATATACAGGACATATACAGATATAACTAGTGTACCTGTAATATAATACATAGTTTACAGTCTGGTGTTACTGTGATATCAATACACGGGACATATACAGATATAACTAGTGTACCTGTAATATAATACATAGTTTACAGTCTGGTGTTACTGTGATATCAATACACAGGACATATACAGATATAACTAGTGTACCTGTAATATAATACATACATAGTTTACAGTCTGGTGTTACTGTGATATCAATACACAGGACATATACAGATATAACTAGTGTACCTGTAATATAATACATAGTTTACAGTCTGGTGTTACTGTGATATCAATACACAGGACATATACAGATATAACTAGTGTACCTGTAATATAATACATAGTTTACAGTCTGGTGTTACTGTGATATCAATACACAGGACATATACAGATATAACTAGTGTACCTGTAATATAATACATAGTTTACAGTCTGGTGTTACTGTGATATCAATATACAGGACATATACAGATATAACTAGTGTACCTGTAATATAATACATAGTTTACAGTCTGGTGTTACTCTGATATCAATACACAGGACATATACAGATATAACTAGTGTACCTGTAATATAATACATAGTTTACAGTCTGGTGTTACTCTGATATCAATACACATGACATATACAGATATAACTAGTGTACCTGTAATATAATACATAGTTTACAGTCTAACATATACATAATTGTAAATCAGAGAAGCCACATGCTTCAAAGTATATACAGGACTGAATCAAATCCCTAGAAATATTACAACCTATCTTTCTGCATCTAATTGGGCAATACCATGCTGTGCAATCAGGGAACTTTGGGCCAGGCCTATTCATTTTTGCTGCCAACTAACAGTTGGAAACTTTGAGGTCATATCCAATTTATACCAACATTGAACCTTGAATCTTTAAGTTTCCGAGCAAACCTCAAACTCCCAGAGGCACCACGGCTACCAGATTTCTAGGTTAGCTAGCAACTTGGTATAGATCAGAATAAGAAATCCTACCTGGTGCTTTAATGGTTTCCCCACCAACTCTAGCTGCCATACTCAATGAATCTTTTCCACCATCCACAGCTATACCGAGCTCCTTCATCACCTGACACATTGCCTGGCAAGCTATATATAGATTTACTCCCTCTCCTGGTAATTTAGCTGGCCACATCCAGTTACCACTACATTTTACATCCTACAAATGACAGAATACATCCCATTAACAGCTGTAACATCCATTACATTAACACAATGCTTAAATTCTCTATTACATTATACACAGACATACCAAGTTGAAGGAGCTACAGTATTCTTAAAGGGATAGTAAAGAGGTTTTCTAAACTTTTTATGTATATCAGGGACACTGATAGCATCAATTTGCATTTTGACGTCTCTGTCTCTTGCAATTCCACTGAAACTAAGGCGTTTTCTGACATCACTAGACTGTGCATAGATATTAATAGTAGCGTCCAGTTGCTCCCCTCTAGTGACGTCATAAAACGCCTTAGTTTTAGCGGAATTGCAAGAACCTCTTTATAATCCCTTAAACATTGGCCAAGGAAGACAACTCTGTGTTACTGAGCGACAAAAGGTATGTCAGACTGATAGTCTAATAGTAAAACTTAATTTAATTGCAATAGCCACATTTCTTGTATCACAGAAGTTTTGCAGGGATTTAGTTTGATTGTACGCTACCAAATACAACGTAGGTGTTAATAATATTGATCCCTACAGAGATTTGGGCAAGATAAATTTTTAAAAATTGAGTTGTCAGAGAAGCTGTTGATTTGTATAGTAAATGCAGCAACACATTCTTAAAAGTGCCATATTTGATCATATGATGAAGGCAACTTTACAATTATACACCTATAATTTTGACAGGAGTTTAAATGGGTCTGACATTAAGAGATAATACATCATAGAGGAAATGTTAATCCTACCTTCAAATCAGTAATTCTAGCAAACATGAGGTTAGTTAGAGCTTCATTGACAGACATCCGAGCTCCGATAGCAGGGTCTATCAGTCCCTTGATTGGCTGTTCTCCTATTGCAGTGGCAGATCCAACCTACAACACATACAAAACATTACAAGCCTTTAAAGAGATAGTAAAGAGATTTTCTCTAAACTGCTATGTGTATCAGGGAAACCATTATGATAGCTTCTTCATATAAAAGGCTTAGTTGAATAGAATTTCAAGACTCACTGATCTGACTAAAAATTGGAAAGGTGCAAACCAATAACAATACATACACATAAAAAGTTTAGAAAAAACTCTTTACAATCTCTTTAAATAATCAATACAAGAGCCCTTACCTACAAAATACATAGAAATAAAACATGCAGTCCTTATAATACTTTAAGTTAGATACTGCTTAAAACTTTCCATTACATCAACCCATATAACCCAATAACTTAACGAAATGAAAGTACAATACCTTGTCAAAATAAGAAGATGCAGTGACTGCTACATCAGCTAATGGTGTATGTAATGGACCAACACATTGCTGCTGGGCTATCAGACCAGTAACTGATCTATCAACCTAAAAAATGAAGAGAATAATAATAATAATAATGCATTTACATATAGCGCCTTTCTGCTAGAAAATGTTGACTAAATGGCGCGGAGTTGCTCTGTCATATCTGGTATTCACTGGTAAGTAAGTGTTTCTTTAGACAAGTTTTGAATATGTCCATTGAATTTGCATCTATAACATTAGGTAGATTATTCCATAGAACAGGTGCTGCAGCTAAAAAACCACAATCACCACAGTATGTTCATGAAGTTTTTACTGAGTTTAGAAAGCCTGAAAAAGAGAAATGTCCGAAGAGAAAATCAGTAGAAGATTATAAGATATATAGTGCTTCTTAATCCTGTCCCTTACACCCTAGAGTTAACAGGTTATTACTGAATTTGAATTTACCTGCAGCTTTCTTTAATAACTAATATAGATTATTACAAATTGGCGCATTTCAAAATATTTCCATGTGCATACAAACCTTATTAGTAAGATATCGTTTACTGGCTACAGTAGGCAGACGGAGGACACGATTCAAGGCCTCTGATATAGTCACGCTGTCTGGTAGAGTGATGGTCTTTAATACAGGTTTTACTGTCTTTAAATTAAATTCCTACAATCAAATAGAACTTGTAAATGGAATGAAATAGAATTTTATGTCAAACTAGTGGTTATAAAGATGGGCGACACCATGCAAGTTATTTTGTCAGACAACAGTCTGGTCAGTCTGGTCAACAGGAAACAGCATGGAGTTTTGACAAGTGAGCAAAAAAGTTATAAATATTTTCAGTCCCCACAAATCCAAGAATATTTTAAATAAGAAGAGGTACACTTTACAACGTTCTGTATCTTAGACGGCTAATATTAAGGAGTTAGAAGAATGTATAAAAGTTTTTCTAACATGATTAAACATACAACTCTAGTGAAAAGGAGTTTTACATCCCATACTTAAAACAAATCTTTTTTTCAACCTTCTTACCTTTCGTGGCATTTTTCCCAGAACACATTCTAAATCTAAATCATAAGGCAGCTTTTCATCGTTTATTTCATCTGTTAACATTGGACAGTCTCCTTTCTCATCTATCTTACCATGAATTTTAAAATCTTCTAATTGCATCTACAAACAACTTTATAGAATGTTTATTTATTTCTAATGTTTAAAATTATATTGATAGTGACATTCAATATAGCACTCTCTACTGTGGCAGGTGTGGCATGTGAGGCTCAGCATTCTCATTCTTTTAGAACACCTGATACAACTCACAGGGACCTGTATTATACTGTTGTAAAAATTGAAAAACAAAAATTTTGACCGATATGCAATAAGAAGATATATTACGTATCATGTTTCAACAAACAGTATGATACAGGCCCCTGTGACGTAACTCTGCCCAATCTGAGGATACAAATATCAAAAACTTTAAATTCCTTTCAAAGAGTTCACAAAGATAATAATGGTGTTTTCATACATCCTACCACTTAGAGCATGTATCTTAAATCTCATTTACAGCATCTTCCATTCCCTTTCTAAATGACACAATGTGAAAAAAACAAAAGTTAGAATTGGACCTACCCTGCCAGTTCCAGTAACAGTACCAACAAAATTAACAGGACATCTTTCTCGGTGGCTGAGTTTCTTCAAAACACTGGAATCATCGGGTCTAACCAGCACAGCATCGCTTTCCTGGTACTCTGCCCCCCAGACCTCTAGTAGGCTCAGTGTAGGGTCACCCAGTTGGAACCGGTCAGGTTTTATTACAGCCCCTAATGGCTCTACGATTTCCTTTAATACATTACCTAGCAACAAAAAATACAGTAAACAAGATTTGATTTTCTTAATATATGACAAACATAATGTATGCTTAACTCTTAGAACACTGAGTGCAAAAAACCTAACAAAAATGCCGCTTTAAAGTCCACTCAGCTATATCACGTAATTATACGGTCTAAGAAAGGGTTTAAGATATATATGACAGTTGATACTATTAGTCATTGTATCTATTTACAGTTGTCTGATACTTATACAGAGTTATCTATTCTTGAGTGTAGTTGGCTCTTCCCTAGAAAATCATGTTGTTTAAAGAATTTCTTGTCACTTAAAACATGCAGCAATGATTATAAGTGTATTCATATTTTACTTCAAATAAACACCAAAACTATGGCCTACCGTTTCCGCCAGCACCTTGGTCATGTATACTACAAATAGGGTTTTTATTCTTCATCTCAATACAGGCCCTGATGATACGATTCAACTTCTGTTCCATCTCGGCATCACCTCTCTGTACAGCACCGTAATCTAACTCTGCCTTGTTGTCACCCTGGACCTCCACTGATGAGGCAGCCCCTCCCCCTAGACCTATACGATACACTGGTCCTCCTATCTTCACTACCTCCATACCTAACACAAAATAACAGATTCCATGTAGTTTGTGGGGGTTCCCTGTCTTTTTTATGCACCAAAGCATCCATCTGTCTAGAAGTCTGTACGTCAAAAGAAAGATAACACATACGTTTAACGCACATATGGAATCATATTTGACGAATGACGGATCTGCAAGGGCCATTGATGTCTGCATGACGCGTATATGGAATCTTAGCTTTAGTTAGCTAAAACAGAATTAAAATCCAATAACATACAATATAGAGATCACATTGCTTTCACACTGAATACAGCCCATATGTTATTTAACAGGAAAACCCAATTTTTCTTGGGTAAATCTAAATGGTTTTCTGGACATTATGAATAGAACCCAACAATCATAAATACCAGACTTCAACAGACTGCTAAAACTCTCACAATTTCTTATATTAACTGATATTTTAACTTTATAGAGGTTATATATGTTCTTTATTCAGAGACTAGTTTTTATTAAAATATTATTTCAAATAATTGAGAAATACCATTCCTGTTTCTTTGGACTTCCCCACAAAAACTACAGTATCATGTTTTCTTATAAGGCTTCCCAACGATGAAAGTTCTCCATTTACCAAGCCCAAGATTTTTTTCAAAACATCACAGAGAACAACACTCATTTCCCCCTCCCCTCATTTCCAGATAAACATCTAAAATATACCTTTTTCAGGGCTCTGTTTTAATATATGTTCTCCATTCAGCATACCCAGTCCTCCACTGAACATGATAGGCTTTACATATTCTCGTCGTTCACCATCCGATAATACTTGACCGAACGATCGTGCGAATCCTGTCAGTACAGGCTCGCCAAACTTATTACCATAATCGGAGGCTCCATTGCTGGCTTCTACAGCTATTTCTAGAGGTGAGGCGAAATTACTAGGATACGCTACATCTTCTTCCCATGGTTGTTTATAACCTGAATAATTTTTATTATACTAGATTTTCACTTTCTCTGATTAATAAATACAATAGGGAACAGATGTAGAGAGAGCTTATAATTGTCTTTGAAAATGTTCCTTAATTTTCTTCGCTTCATTTTCATGTTATGAATTGTTAAAAGCAAATTTACTTATTTCAAACCATTTTGTTTCAACATATCGTCAAGATTTGCCGAGATCTCAAGGAAAACATAGTTATCACTAGCCATGTTATGTTGATTCTTCAAACGAGATGCAAAGTCAACAAAATGTGTCTGGGTAGACCAAGGAACTGCGGTCCAATCTTCACGCTCTGACAGATGATTCTGATGGATTTGTGGCCATTGTGAGGTCAAATTGTACTATTTTCACCATCAGACTTCAGCCAAATTGTAAGCAGTTGTCACTGATAGGCATTCTGAGAAGCTATTCAAACATGACTGGTATAAAGCCAGCTAACATGACCCCTACCTGGTATTTGAAGATTTCCGAACGAGTACCCAGCAGTTCCAGCCAGAACGTGAGCCCCACGACCAGTTGCATGTACATCACGAATCCTTCCACCAGTACCAGTGGTAGCACCAGGGAAAGGGGCAACTCCTGAATAAAAAAAACCATGAAAACTTTTTTAATCTTAAAGTAGGAAGATGGCATAGCAGGAAACTCTGAGTAACAACAACATGTCTTTTTAGGCTCTGTTTTAATATTTCTAATCTAAGATTATGTTATTGTGTATTATGCTGTTTTCGATACTTCTTTTGATTACCATGTTCACAGACTCAAAGTTGTGATTTTCTGATTTCCGAGTCCCTCTTATTACTACTGTAGAAAGTCGTGAAAATAAAGAACAATTGTTTAGGAAATTTTCAACATTTCTAAGACCTTAGCCTTGACCCTGCATAAAAATGGTAGCAACGTAAAATGTAGTACATTGCAAAAAAACTGTGCCACCCCTTCTTTCCCCACCCCCCTGTATTAATTAAAGACGTACCAGTAGGGAAGTTGTGTGTTTCAGCAGTAAATATAATATGTTGTGTACGATCGTGTTCTGTTTTCATTCTACTAACTTCACCTGGCGTCTCTGGTGTTAAAACTCTTACACTGTGACCCACAATTCCACTGAAAGGTAAAACTATTAGTAAGATAAGCCTGATCATCTTTTGAGATGTAATAATAAAAAAAAATTCCCTCACAAACTTGGCCCAATGTCTCTTACATGTAAGGCTGGTAAAATAATTAAAATAATGGAATATAAGTACAAAGGTTTTATAATTTCCATTATCGATTATCAAATTTGGTTATTGATCAAATATTCAAGGTACATTCCTCCCAAGTAACCATTGTCAGTCATGTACTACTAGTAGTAATCTCTTCCATAGAGATTCTCTTGAGCACAATAAACTGTAATAACCGATCAAAGCGATTATTATTCAAATGATTAAACTTCTATTACACAAAACTGGAATTAAAAACTTGGACATGATTTTTATATAGTAGTTAGATGGTTTCTTAAATAAAATATTTCGATAATTAATCGATTATTGATCAGAAGCCTTCCTAAGATAATCAAACTCAATTTGGTAAATCAATACCCAGCTGTAATTACCTGCTGTTATCGTTAAATTTTATGATATTGTTGGGATTACTGGAATTCTGAGTGTCCATAATCATAGAAAACAGAGATTCTTCATTGTGTTCCATCTTACCATCAATATTTAACTTGCCTTTAAAAAACCAGTGACGACTGTGTTCACTGTAATAATAAAAACAAGTTTGAAAAGGTATGATAATAAGAGATTTCAACATTTTTAACAGAAATTCTATGTGCTCACTATAAATGTCAAATTTAAAGATCCTACAGAATAGAAATAATAGTGTTTTCAGGGCTATTGATTTATCTGTATTTACCAGTCATGTCTGATGGGAGCTCCAAAATGATCTTTAGTACATTTTCTATGCAAATGTGCAGCATTTTTTTCATTCCTTATGCATTCTCAATGAAAAATTGTACAAGAGCTTGTTAACATGTCTGAATTAGAGATTCTAGAATCAACAGCCCTAGTCGAAACAATTTTATATTCCAGTGATTTGTACCAATCTTCTTTTTGAATACAGCAAGCGATGCGGTATCAACAGATAGCATAACAATTTACAGGTACAAAGACTGTGAAAGGTTGGGGAAAGGTTTGGGACTGAAATAGTATTTGTACCTGTTGGACTGAGCTAGATCAAAACATTCCACACTAGTAGGATTTCTTTTGATTTGATTCGTAAATAAATTAGTATAGTAATCTAGATCCCAATCATCGAACGCTAGACCTGGAAATAAACAGAGATATTATAATATTATCATCAAACACTAGACCTGGAAATAAACAGAGATATTATAATATTATCATCAAACGCTAGACCTGGAAATAAACAGAGATATTATAATATTATCATCAAACGCTAGACCTAGAAATAAACAGAGATATTATAATATTATCAATAAACACTAGACCTAGAAATAAACAGAGATATTATAATATAATCATCAAACACTAGACCTAGAAATAAACAGAGATATTATAATATTATCAATAAACACTAGACCTGGAAATAAACAGAGGTATTATAATATTATTATCAAACACTAGACCTAGAAATAAACAGAGATATAATAATATAATCATCAAACACTAGACCTAGAAATAAACAGAGATATAATAATATTATCATCAAACACTAGACCTAGAAATAAACAGAGATATAATAATATAATCATCAAACACTAGACCTAGAAATAAACAGAGATATTATAATATTATCATCAAAATCCAACACTAGACCTAGAAATAAACAGAGATATTATAATATAATCATCAAACACTAGACCTAGAAATAAACAGAGATATTATAATATTATCAATAAACACTAGACCTGGAAATAAACAGAGATAAAATATTATCATCAAATGCTAGACCTGGTAATAAACAGAGATATTATAATATTATCATCAAACACTAGACCTGGAAATAAACAGAGATATTATAATATTATCATCACCATAACAACAGAATTGAGGCCATTGTCCTGTTAGATTAATCTAAAACAGCTTCGAAACTAAGATGACATTGTATAAAGTAAATGTGCAAATAGACAAGTATGGTATCCTATTTCTTTAACAAATACATACTTGTATAGGAAATTGTATTAAATCTTTTTAATTTTTTTAATCAAATTACAGTAAAATGCAACGTTCTTCAATACCTAACTCTTTATTCACTTTCTCTAAAGCTGTTCTTCCACATCCCATGACATCAACTTCAAATATCGGATCCGATCGAACATCTAGGTCAAAACTTTTTAAAGGTACATAGTATCTACACTGAGTCATTTTATCATGTAGTAGGTGAACAATTTTCGAGATGACGATCTCCGTTGGTAGCTGATTATTTTTAAACGTTAAAATATAACGTGTGGAGTATTCTATTCGGGTGATGGATTTCAAACCAACAGACCGACAGATTGAGATGGCGTTAGTGGAAAATGGCGTGGAAAAATTAAGTCTGAAAAATACAAAATAAGTTGGTTTGTGTTGTAAGTTAAGTAGGACATGAAAACATTTGGGCATTTGGAGTAAGAAACAGCATTGAGTGGCTCTCATTCATAGGGGCCCACACTACCTATCTGAATGTCAAAGGATTAAAGCCATATTTTCAAAGAATTTGATAAGAGAAAAAGCATTTGAATAAATATTAGTTGTAAAATTTTGGATGATTGGATCAGCCTGAGATCCCCTGACAACATGTAGTTGTACCATCCCTCTGTCAGGTCATGTTCATAGTCAGCAAAAATATAAGTACAGGCTAGGTATATAAATCACCAAGTTAGAACTAGTTAATTTCCTACAACTACCTTGGTCCTATTTCAACAGCAAGATGATGATTATTTTCGACAATAATTTGAGGTTGTGATGTAAAGTTACTCTCTTGGAATGGAGTTGACAGTATCCATGATAATTTTTTTACATCTTCATCTTTCAGATCTAAAAGTAATAGGGATTCATGACAAATTAGCAATTCTTAAACTTGTAAACAGATATTGGCAAGAGCTGATTTCATGTTAGGTACATGTGTTCCTCATCAGTGGCGGAGGCAAAGGGGGGACAGCGGGGGCAGCACCCCCCCCCCCCACCCCCCTCGCAGCCACAAAGGAAGTTTTTCAGGCAAAAATCTCATGACTAGGTTGGAGATTCGGGCAATCTCAGATATCTCACCCCCTCTTGGACGTAAACCTGGCTCCGCCACTGTTCCTAATATATTATCCTCTAAAAGGTAGACGGTTTTTGAAATGGAGGTTAACAGATCACATTAAATAAAATAAAGTAAAGCAATGTTATAATATAGTACCAGATTTAATATACCATAATACTGTGTTATTGATATTACTATATTCAATAATGACTATGGGCAATATGGTCTCAATCAAAATAACACTAGAAAATACGAAATTGAAATTTTACGGCTCACCTTCTGTTGCCTGTATATAGAAGCAAAGTTCAGTCTGTAGAGACTGTATGGTATGATTTATTTGACTGTTGAGTTTGGTCAATAAATTCTCTGTCTTGTTTTCACTGATTCCTGGTGTTTTATAATATCTCTTCAGACCTCCCATTCTGTTTTAATTTTGTATCAAACAACAGGTGTCTGAAATAAAATTTTACGGTTCATTCACATCCTATGATTTTATAGAATCCAAATGTACCTTAAAGTATGATAGGGCCTAAGACTCTAATTTCAAACTACGTTGTCATGACATCCATATGTTTGTAGATGACCTGTTAATGTCCAGTAGATGACCATGTTGGAATAGGCCTAGGCTAGATTAGAAGCACATATTATGTCATTTAAAGATATCAGCTGAGTTTTACCAATCATACTTCTTAAATTTGGAGAGCAATCTGTTTTTTTTTTATCGAAATGTCAAGTCCAATTATCAAGGCATTAATACGGATGACCTTTACTCAAGGTCGTTATCTAACTATTCCCGCCAAATAATAGCAACACGAGGTTTCCATTTTCAATATTGATCAAGAAATCTTGAGGAAATTTCAAGATCGAATGTGCCATGGGCAGAAGTTTTTGGCAGTGCTGAATCTTGACAACGAAGTAGCTAATCATGCCATGATAAAATATATCTGAGCATAGCTAATCATAAACAAATATCGTAAATATTTTGTAAATTTGATGATAAAATTGACAGATAACAACAAACCCACGTGTTCTTTCTCAAAAGTAGGCGGAGCAGATGTTTCGATTTTCCAGTCTTTAACTTCCGCCTAAATCTAGACTAAGATTTCATTTTGATGTGAGTTCAAATTTTTTTAACACTATTTTTCCGTTTTGTAACACATCAATGTCCAAAATATATTTCATTGCAATGTTTTATTATATGTTCTTATATAGAGACTTGTAAGATTTTTTTAAAAATTTATGGATTAAAAATTTAAATCCATTTACACATTTTACATTTAACCTTTTAGAAAGGGGAGGTAACTTTTTTGTTTTGGAAGGAAATCCAAATCTGAAAAATGTCATTTCTTGAAAAAAGTCTACTTTTCCAAGATTTCCTTTTTGTAGCCAATTATTCAGAGGAAGGAAGTTTAAAAGTTGATGTAAGACATCTTCAAAAAACGAAAGATTCTGAAAAAGATCCGAAATGGATGCAATATGACACAATTTCCCTTGCTTTGAATTTGTCGCAGTCAAATCTATCAACGATAAGGGGCCCAGTTTTACTGTTTGAAAATGTTGAAGATAGTCTCTCGGGGATAGTGCGACCCACTTTGTTGATTCATTTTTGTGGGGATTCTCTGAGACAATCATTTGCCTATATCTTAGTGCTCATTAAAGACAAAACATCAAGTGATCATGAAAAGTGCACATGGAAGATTAAGCCAATTAAAAAACTCAAAACAACTTTAGATAAAGACCCCAAAAACTTAAATTTTGTGAATCAATGCAGTTTTATTTACTCCCGAAATGAACGGTTGTATTTTTGTGATGAAGAAGGGGAACATACGATTTCTTTTACTAAAGACAAAAACGTTCAGAACATTATTTGCATGGCATCTAAAAAATGCCAAGGAACAAGTATTTTGCTTGGAGCGAGTGCCTTTTTGGATGACAAAAATATTTCAGATGATCAAGATTTGCAATATAGAATATTTGCATTGAAAAAGCCTAAATTCTGTAAAAATGAGAAACTGTTTGAAGTTTTAGACCCTACTTTATTTTTGTCTGATGATTATGCTTCTTGTATTACACGAATCTATATCCATTTTGTTGAAGAGATTTGCCATAATGTTATAAATACACATGGACAGGTAGAAAAGCATCCTTCAACATATCAATCGCATATTTTCTTGATTCTCAATCATGGGTATTTACTCGAATTTGCAAACGGTCGACTGAAGACGTCGTTGTATCTAGTGAATATTTATCGCGAGCTAAACATCTTGGAATATAACGAAGATGACAATAGTTTGAACTTTGATATTTCCTCCTCTATTATCAGAGCTGCCATAGATTTGGATAAGAATAGAAAGATGATAATTTTACAACATGATAAAGTTTGTATTGCTGTTGATACACAGACAGAGAAGGTTGGTTTAGAATATGATTATGTCTTTTTCACTGTTTTCAAGGATATAGTAACATTTAGGAATTAGGGCGTGAAAACTGACACTGGTCTAACTCACTGCCCCCGGCACAGATGTCAGAATTGGGGATTCAAACTGTACCTAATGGCTAGCAGACAGCAAACTTGCTACTGACTGAACTATTCTACTTCCACATGACTTTTATGCAATTTTTAAGGGATTGTGAAATGGTTTGCTGAGATCTTGATGATGTATATTGGTATTGATTTGCACTATTCTAATTTTCAGTGAGACATAAATAGCCACAATACACATAAACAAAAGTAAGAAATTTTCTTTACCTCTTTAAGTTGAGTTTAGTTCTATATTTCAGGTTCACCAGTATTGGCAAGATATTAACTATGTTTTAATAGATGATGTTTTAAAGAAAGGAAGAGATCAGTTGTTACTTGTCAGTCATCCTCAATGGTATCTGACTGATTTTAACACAGTGTATATAGACTATCTCAATGATGAGCCTGATCCTATGATGTGTGAAGATGATGGTGATAACTCAGCGACTGCTAGAAATGCTCTTCAACAGCAATTGACTGTGAGTTTGATTCCAAAGTGATTTTCAATCCTTTGAAAAATTTAAAGGCAACATGGGTTTGAATATCACAGCCAGTGCTTGTGAAGGTCGGATTCAATCCCTACCCCAGTTTATAAGCGATGTTTTTCCTGTCAGTTTTGAGATTATTATCTAAAAAAAATAGCCCATGGTACTGAAATTTCAGCCAAATCTTTCATATTTTTGGTCAAGATTAAATAGATCATCTGTATTTTTTGTGCCACTAGAGAATGAGTTTATCAGTAGAACAAGCTGAGAGAAGATTGAAAGAGAAGATAGAGTTTGTACAGTCTAATTTATCAAGATTACAGAAAACGGCTTCCAAACCTCGGTCTTTACTAGGGGTAAAGATATTACTTCTTAAATAATTATTTATTTGTTGGTAGCTAGAGTTATTCCCCTTTAGTCTTCAAAAACATAGAATTCGTACATTCTCATTTATCACAATTTATTGAAAACAACATTTCAAAACAGTTATCTACCTTTTGTCTTCAGCTGTTCAGTCTTGTACAAAAAACAGCCACAAGACCTTGTTTCCTATATGTGCTAATTTTTATGTAGAATATTAAGTAGCAATCTCCAGTTGGTAACAAGAGTTATTTCCTTGAGTCTTCAACACTATAGTAATTGTAGAGACTATAGTATTCATGCTTGAAGACTACTGACTTTCTCAATAACATGCAGTCGATCAATATCATCTACACCAGTCTGTTCTTCCAGTAGCAAGAGTTATCTCCCTTTAGTCTTCAACACTATAGTAATTGTAGAGACTAAAGTATTCATGCTTGCAGACTACTGAAACTCCAGTTTCTCAATAACATGCAGTCGTTCAATATCAACACCATTTTGTTCAAGAGTTATTCCCCTTTAGTCTTCAGCAATACAGAATTTGTACAGTTTATTCAGTTAGTCAAGTATTTTTTTAAATCATTAACTGACATTTATTTATGATTGTCTTGTATTTTCAGAATCCAGGTATAAATGAGAAAAACAAGGAGATATTTAAGGTGGAAATAAAAAAGAAATGGTATAAAGTAATTAATGATTGTTTAGTTATTGGTCTTCACGTTATCAACACATCTTCACAGTAGGTGCATTGTAGGTTCCTTGCTTCCGTCTAATCATAAACAGCTCTAGATAGATTTTAGTCCGAAACATCTGCCTCTATTCCAGCTTCTGATGGGTATTTTGACAGTTGGAGTAGAGTCAGAAGAAAAAGACCCTGTTAAATGGGGATTTTCCACAACTCCAAAGATGCGTTTTCTCTAACATAATATTAAAATAAGTATCACGTGACTCTGTGTCCTTTAAACTTTTGGCTGCGCACACAGTTTTAAATGGCCGATGCTAGATCAATTTCACCAACAAAAAATTTGAAGGAACTGGAGACATGGTGTAGGGAGAAAATGATGGTATGACTGAACTACAACAATATTCATCTTTCCAATATACCTGGGTTTTATAGACCCTATTTATCTAAAAAGGTTTAAAACTCCATTTAACAGTGCCTATTTTTCTGTCTCTACACCAGCAAATAGCTATCAGAGGCTGTAATAGAGACAGATGTTTCGGTCTAGATAGATTTATTCATTTATTTTCTGTGAGATTTTTCAGCAATTCTAGTTCTGACAACATGGTTATTGACCAATAAAATGATATTTTAGTCTGCAGCTTGGCTTTGATTCTCTGACAAACTTCGTCTTAGTTTGAAATGATTATTTTAATGTAATAAACTATTTTGTCTCATTTAAGCTCCATATCCAACCTTTCTTTATCCATAACCTGTGGAGATTCATTCAATATTTTCAAATCTTCTTCAAAACAATTTGACAATGATACTATCAACTCTACTAGAAGCTCTGCAACTTCCAAAAGCACTGAACAACAAACACTGAAGAAAATAAAACTCTTGGTTCCAGGGGATCAATGTTCTGATGGCACCCTAGCCCCTAAAGATGAAACTGTTTTGACAGGATATTTTGAAATTTCACAATTATCAGACGCAATTAAAGGGCAGGTAACTCTGTCTCTATATCTGCATTTTTCACCCTGGGAAAAGGAAGATGTAAAAGAATTTTGTATTCAAAATGGTGGAAAAATTCAGATGAATTTTAAAGAATTTTTTGATAATTCTTTCACTGAATCCATAGTAACAATTCCAACTTTTGATAAAAATTCAGGTAAACTTAAATTTTAACTCATTTGACTGAAATCTGTATATCCACCAACTAAAAATGTGAAAAATAAATGATTTTAGAAGGTTTTTTTTAACCCTACATTACTGCTTGAAACAAATCCAATTGATTTCGATTTTGATTTACTCATGATAGCCATTTTGTATTCTAGGACAGAACTTACATCATGGCTTACTGTGTTTAAACACCATTCAACACTGTTTTAAACTGGTTTTACATACCAAATACGGTTACATTAATCTGATAGCTGATTGGTTGAAGAAGATTCCTGGTTTAGTTTACTATGAATATTATAATTGTTATATGTTTACTCTGTCTGGAGCACTGTATTTATGTAGAATGGAAGTTGATCTGAAATCAGATTTTAAACATGTACAGGTTAAACTTTATGCAAGGTATGGACACTAAGAATGACTTGTTAATGACCACTCCAAACAAACAATTTCCTGTAATCATGTGACCCAAGCAAACCCAGTGTCACGAAACCTCTATTTTTTTGTGGTACATACTTATTTTACCTTGGCTTTTCAAAATAAAATAGGCTACACCCCAAGCTACCATGCATCTTACCATGGGCCTGTTTCAGAAGAATTTAAATTAATTGAATTATTGAATTTCAAGTCATCTGATTGGTTAATCATTAAAGTAGTTTTTAACTTAACCAATCAAACTACTATATTTCTTGATTAATTAGTTCTTAAGTTTTTGTGAAACAGACCCCTGACATATTTCTATATTTTCTCTATTTACAGGAGCAGGAAGCAATTCGAGTTATTTAAGAACTTTATTTCATCTTATCTACCACAGAACGTGTCATATAAACTAACAGCCAATCAGAATCAAGAGTTTTTGATTCAAAAATTCCTGACATGTGCGTCTGAGGAGATTAAAACTGGACTAGAATTCAGCCAATTGTCTCACAACCCTGTTAAAGACGATGGCATCTTTGAAGTCGATTTCCATAAGCAAGAAAATGTATTTAAATTCCACGCTGCTTTTGATAAAGAAAAGAAAGAACTGTGTCAGGCCAAACAGACGGCCATGTTTTTAGAAAGTGATAAAGGCACGCTGAAGAAGTTAAAAGATTGTGAGAAGGAGACAGATTCCATTGTTGAAAAAATAGGAATAAAAAATATATGATATATCTCATATTTTGTGGGTATTTTGAGGCTTTTAGAGTAATCACCCTTACTTATTCCCTGTGTGGGCACCCCTGATGTTCTTTTTTCTTCAGTCAGTGGTATTTCTGTGGGTTGGATGGAGGAAGAGGGGGGTGTCACCTACATTTTCCTCCACCCCCTCACTTTCAAACTTCATTTTAAGGATTGACTGGTGTTCTGCCCCTGTTGACAGTTCTGTAGCCCTTGCTTCCACTCCTTTCCCACCCACCAAATGAGTCATGGCCCCATTTTATTTGTTCAAAATTTGACTGAACACAATGTAATGAAGAATTCGGTTAGATCATAGATGATAAGAGTCATCTGCAGGAAAAGTACAAAGCGAAACATCTTGCATTTAAATCTTGCATAAATAGTGAGAAAGTAACTCAGTTAAATCTCTAGTGTTGAATAGTAACTGTTACCTCACAACCAAAATATCCATTAATGTTATATATATAGAAAATATAATAGAAGTCCACAGAAATCGTGTGGTTCTATACACACTTATTATTCTTAGACTGGTGAGAAAATAAAACCAGGTTTAACTTCTATACTACATCATCGCCCATCCCCGGTTCTCAACTTCAACTTGGAAACCGCGGTGGCTCAGTGAGTTAGACGCTTGCTCGCTAACCTGAAGGTCCAGGGTTCAATCTCGACATAGGTCGAGATGATACCTTGGGATTTTTCAACCCTGTTTCCCCCTGTCAGTGATGCAGGTAAGAGGGGCTGACATGGAAAAACCGTCTAGTCGTTCGGATGGGACAATAAACCGAGGCTCCGTGTGCTACAGCTGTGCACGTTAAAGATGGAAATCAAAAAGAGCAGGCTGATGCCGCTGTCCTGGCAAAATTTCCCTCATTGCACCCTGCATGGAGTTGCCCGTCTTCAATTGCCCTCATGGTGCAGAAAAGTAGGACGTAAAACTCCTTCATTCATTTCCAATTTCAACTTATATAGTACATCATCCACCATCCCTAGTTTCCAACTTCAACTTTCGTAACAATGTTAACACTTTTATACGCCAGCCTTGTTCGAATCTGATAACTAATCGACAATCATTAAGGAGTTACAGCCCTTGATATTATGAAAATGTGTGATCAGGGCGAATATTGCTTCAAAAGTCGTGCATTGTTCGCTATTTAGCAGAATGCCCCGTTTCCATTTGTGATATAAATTGTTTAAAATTGTTCATGAAGCCTCTCGGGTATCCCTGTGGTTTTTGCCAATAGCCCCAGAGGATAGGATATTACTATCCCAGGTCGAGAGCCAACAAAAAACATTGTCTACACCCTGAAAATTATCGTTTCAATCCCTAGATCCCGTTTTCGTATCAACTGCGAATGTTCTGAATGAAAATGGAGCATCTGAAAAATGTCTTTGCCAAAAAGCCAATTTTCACAAAGTTAACGATATTATAATAACCGTAAATATTTTACAATTGGGACCAAGATGACAGTGGCAAAACAGCACTTCCTTGGCCCGTCTAGGGGCACAATGATTAGCCGGTACACCGGACGCGGTCTTTAGGAGGACCAGATGAATTCAAAAACACGTTTTTGACAAGTATTCCGAGGACTAGTAATGTGTTGCTGACTGAAAGCCATGGTTTTGGGAAGATGAAGAGCTGTGGTTTAGATTATAGTAATAGTAAAAGTTGTAGAAAATCGTGAAATGTTTAGATATAAATAATATCCAGGCCAAATGTTAACGACACGATATAGTTTATACTCGGTATGACTGGAATACCTGATGGTCTTAAAGGGACTGTGAACATTTATTTTGTGTATCGGGGATAGCGTGAATTTGCACCATTACAATTCAGTCAGACGTCCGTGGTTCCTGCAATTCCATAAAATATAAGTGTTTGATGACGTCGCGTATCGCAAACTATGCTTGTATCACATAGGCCCTTCACGAGTAGTGATGCCATCAAACACTTATTTATGGAATTGCAGGAACCACAGACGTCTGATTGAAAATTGAAATGGTACAAATTGATGCTATCAGTGGCCCCTACACACATTTTTGTTGTAGAAAATCTATTTACAGTACTTTTAATATTTCAATGAATCTCGATTTTAAAGACACCCTGGTTTTTTTAGGTTATTTTCAATAAGTCAATAACGGTCAAAATACAAGTACAAGGCAGCAAGAGTTAGTTGACAACACTGACAGAAAGATTGGCCAATTTAAAATGAAATGAATGGAGTTTTAAGTCCTTCTCTTCAGTATCTTATGGGCTAATGAATAAGGGCAACGCTGTGCGGTGGGTCAGTCAGTAATGAAATGTAGCCTAATATAAGACCATGGCAAAAACAAACTTCGAAATCAAACCAACCAATTTGAATCAACAAACTAATCTCCTGACTCAAGTTCACCAAGTTTCCTTTATCTGAGAAACTATAGAGGTACCCCATTTCACTAGAATTTTAAGCGAATTTCTTGAAGAAGCTCGAAGACAAGTCCTTATCTATCCCTAAATATAGTTTCAGTTGTCGGAAATTGCTTGCTTAAATTTTTCAAGACGGGGCTCAAGTATTTCACACTGTGTCAATCAAGACATATCCTGAGTGTAATGAGCTCTCATTTATGTGCCTAGTTTTCAGGTTGCAAAGACAAATCAACTTCACTTCTGTGTAAATAAGATTACAGGCAGCGGTCGGAAATATCCATGCGAGGCAATAGAATTATGAAAATATATCACAAATGGATCATTTTTATTAGCTGTAAGTGGACTCTCATAAATAAAATGAATTGAATGGAGTTGTGTGTCTTTCTGTTCTCCACCTTATTCGGCTAATGAAGACGGACAATACAGAAATTTTGCCAGGGCAGCGATCTATAAATAAATAAGAGGGATGAATTTAATCTTAAGGATCCACAACTACCAAACCAACAACAACCAGAAGATTGAATTAGTATGGGTTCCATCGCACGTCTCCATTCCTGGCAACGATCAAGCAGACCGTTGTGCCAAAGAAAGTCTGAGTCTGGGGGATATCGAGCCTGTAGAATACTCCTATTCGGAGTTCTGCAGTCTCGTATCTTCTAGGATCAACCAGAAATGGTCTGACATGTTACGGAACCTCGACACCGCAAGATGCCAGATTGATCCGAAGATACCAAACCAAACCAAACCAAACCATCCATGTGTAGCCATCTGCAAAGTGGCAACCAGACTCCGGACCAACAACGTACTACGAGACCATCAGTTCAACGCCATTA
The DNA here is from genome assembly GCF_000327385.1 of Lottia gigantea. Taxonomy (NCBI): domain Eukaryota; kingdom Metazoa; phylum Mollusca; class Gastropoda; family Lottiidae; genus Lottia; species Lottia gigantea. The sequence continues at coordinate 637,793 of NW_008707463.1, read as the reverse complement.
AATGTCGCTGCGGCCACGTTGCCACAAGGTCGCATATCCTCATTCAATGCACTGAATTGAAACCCGCTCGTAAGCCACTACTAGAGTACCTGGAAACCAACGGCATACCACTAACCATACAGAATGTTTTGGCTCCACCCACGGACCACTGGTATACGATAATGGAACTAGTCTTCCATTTTATAACCAAATCTGTCTTGAACAGATAGGCTAAGATTTTTTTTTATCAAAGTTTCTTAACACTTTTTAATTATATCCAATCACTTTAACAAGTTTCATCGCAGAAACATTAGAGAACATCTCTCCCCCCTTTTGTGAAAGCTTCCCCCCCCCCCCCCAACCCCCCCTTCTTTCCTCCATCTTTTTCTCACTTTCTTTTTTTTTCTTTTTTTTTCAGGTCTTCGAGTTTTCCAACAGATAACAGATAATCTAACCAAACCAAACCAAACCAACGACTACCATTCGACTACCAATCAACAAGAAATACCATGATCAGAACGAGTATGGAAGAATGAAGGAGACCGAGTAACTCACGCCACACCATCCAGGGCCGAGTTTCACCGCCATGTCATTCGACCCGACCAGATCTAACGAAGAATCAACAACCAAACCAACAACACCGAATCATCCAATTTGATCCAATCCAACTACCAACTACTACGACTACCAACAACTACCTAGTTTGCGATATCAGCATCCGCTGGAAGCGAACGTTAACTTGTCACCTACCAACCAACCACCAACCTTAATCTTAAGGGGGTTGGGAGAAGATATTCGCGGTCTCGCTTTCCGGTCTTTAAATATCAGTTAATCGCGACTATTCTTACCTGTACACTGGTATAATCACGACTACTAACTAGCGACATCTGGTGACAAGATTTCACGATAAAAAACAGGTGGAAGTAATTTCAACGTTTGGACTGACCGCCCCGCTATGTCTTTTACTTGGTGGAAATCACGATTTAGAACACGCCTTGGTTAGAGTATCAGACGAACCGCGCTGGAATAAACTGTGATAATGGGATTAGTGCAGATTACTTTGTTTATTTCTTTAATCCTGACTTTAATTAGCACAGGTAAGTTGTCACACCTGTAATTAGTCATTCAAGGGAGATAATAACAATAATATTTACACAGGTATTACGGTTTATTGCTTTGCGATAAAAGTTAAGAAGAGGTTTCTTAAAATACAAATATCATTTTTAAAGTCGAAGAAATTAAGAAATGTTTAATGTATTGGCAGATAATTACGTAGGGCTTAATAGAAATCACTGTTTCAAATTGAAATTCAAAACCAGACCGCAGTGATTTTTTAATTCAATTTTAGCTGTCATTTCTCAACAGTTCAAAATGTTTTTTTTTTTTTAACAAAGTAGACTCGTGTCTTAGTATGTCTTCAGATAAATAGAAATATCAGTTCAGGTAATTTCACCATTGAGAAAACAAACTTCTCTGTGAATTTGAACATGAAAATTGACCGACATATTGGACCGAAAATTCCAGTGAGTCAAATAAAATTAGAATTTTCATCCACACAAACACACTTTTTTGCTCTTGGTAATATTTTGAAGTTGATAATTGAAATATCTGTTTCTTCAAACTATTGTCAAATTAAGGTAAATTTTTTACATTAAATGTACTGTTTGTAACAATCGTTACTCTATCATTTCCAGGTTTGTGCATAAAATGTTATACCTGTTCTTCAATTCGTGATAATCGATGTGGGGATAATTTCCTAGTGCCCAATACAGAAGCTAGGGATTGTGATGGAACCTGTTACAGATATAGAGGAGAGCGTTGGGGTAAGAGCTTCTTTATCAACATCTAACCTTTGTTGTTGCAGACTTTTACATTGAGAAACAGCACACTTGGGCCAACAACTTTTCAGAGAAAGCAGGGCATCATATCAGATTAAATTAAATATTTCCACATTTATGATGAATTCTTTTCTGAAGATATTTGGAAAAACAGGGGCTATAAGTTGTGGAAACCCCCTTGATTTTTAAAATGAACTGTTCCTATCACACATACATTGTATCACACTGATAGAAAGTCTGTATGTGTGGAAGAGTTCACTTAGCTTATATTGTTTATTTGATATTTAGGTTTATCAAATCAACATTCCTTTCAGAGAGTCCACATAGCTAATATTTTTATTTGATATTTAGGTTTATCAAATCAACATTCCTTTCAGAGAGTCCACTTAGCTAATATTTTTATTTGATATTTAGGTTTATCAAATAAACATCCCTTTCAGAGAGTCCACATAGCTAATATTGTTTATTTGAAATTTGGGTTTGTCAACTCCACATCCCTTTAAGAGAGTCCACATAGCTTATGGTATTTCCTATTTACGTTATATGAAATATAAAAAGTAGGATAAGGAGAGTAGCTCGTCGGTCAGTCAAGGTGTAAAATACTCAGTGTACATCTGGTCTCTATTTATTCTGACATTTTCTTTTTGACCTTTCTACCCACTAGCAAGTATCACACCATATTATAGCAGGCAGGTGTCTGTAATTTGCCGAATATCCAAAGGAGTCTAGGACAAGAGCTAATGAAATGGAGTTTTACATCTTCCTTTCTGGGCTACCATTGACAGGGAGTGTGCAATGAGAATAATTTTCAAAAGCATTTTTCAAAGTGGTATTAGCTTACCCGAGTTACCTTGAACGCACGCCCCACAATCTGTCGCACATATTGGTCTTTGTTCATTTTCCTATCAAAGGATGACGCACACTGATATTATCAGTAGTGTAGCCTTAAATGACTAACTTATTTTTATGTCGGTCCCTGATACCTGTGTCACTAGCAGGGGAACCATTTTGGGCTAAAGTCCATATTCTTTATATGTGGTCCTTCATACAATAATACATAATCCGAATGAGGGAAAATTTCAACAGTCATTTCCCATGTAAACTCTACTAATAATATTGTTTTGTTAATTTCAGAGGGGTCTGTTCGTATAGTGGAAGTATCGCGTGGTTGTCGTCAACTATCAGAAGAATACTGTGAAGATACTCGTTATAACGGTATTAACGTCAAAGCTTGTTATTGTAATGATAATTATTGTAATTCAGGGGAAGTAATCAAATCCTCGGTAATCATCGTTCCATTGTTGTCTGTATTATATTTACTGTATTAGCGGACCTTAGATATTGTCATAGTGGGTCATCAACAGTCCCTTACCAGTTGGATCTATTTTTATACCTGTCTCAACTTTTAGAACTTTTTTCTAACATTGCTTTTTAATTAGAAGCTTTTCTAATAGTGACGTGAGAAACTCTAAGTTTTAATGGAATCGATGCTATTAAGTGCCCAGATACACGTAAAAAGTTTATAAAACCGTTAAACATGTTTAGCCTATTAAGTAGTTGAAAATAAACTAACATGACACCATGATACGGATGACAAATACATTAAAACAATGATGCTTTTGATTTTATACTGAGCAAATAATACCACTGTTGAAATATTGGTGAAATATCTAGTTATTAAAGTAATTCTTCTCTGTATTATTGTGTCAAATTAATGAAATATCAGCTAGAATTGTGAATACCTGACAGTGTTTTCTCAACATATGTATCTTTTTTTAAATTGTAGATTTTTATGTAGATAGAACCTAATATTTTGTTATATTTTTGAAATAAAAATTTAACCTGAATTTGAAAGTTTTTTGTGTCCATCACAGCTTTGGGATGAGTTCTAGTTCTTACATCTACACAATGTCAAGCTATTACAACCTTGATACTTAAACCTTGACCGCAATAGTTCTAATAGCGCCACGGAGCACTATTTTTTTTTGTTGGATTGTAGGCGCTCTACAAATGAATTATATTATTAATAGTCACCTTTTTTGTATCATTGAAGATTTTAAATAAAAGGATTTGATTGGATTTTACGCTCACGAATCCAGCCAATCAGAGGCCTAGATAGAAAGTCTGTGAACACAAAGCCATAGTGTTAAGAGTCTTTCTGTCAAGGGCTTTGATTGGCTGTATTCACTGACGTACAATCCAATCAAATCGCGGCATTCTGTGATACAAGAATGGTAGTTATCGTAAGTATGAAGTTCTACATTGATGTAGTTCTTGAGATATTAGTTGGGTCTTCATACTGTGGAATATTCTCAGAGTCTTCTCACTCCTGATCATTGAGTTCCCATACGTTGCTCATACACCTAGTCATACTGGGAAAATTTACCTATTTCCAAAACTAGCTGTCCTGATAAGGTTTTATATCTGAGACAAGTGTCAGTAGCATGAGATGAGATTTAGTCAATAAGGGATAAAAGAAAATGAAATAGAGTTTACATCCCATTTTGCTGCGCTTCATTAAGCTCAGAAAGATGGACACAAATCTCATACAACAAACAGTATCATTCCATTTGGTTTTTCATTTTATTGGTGTTAAGAGTGAAGAAGTTCCTAAAAACTTCTATATAAAGCACTGGCCAAGGTCACAAATAAAGAGATAAATGTTCAATACAAGATAAGGTGAGTTAGCATAGTTAGTATTAAGTTAAAAAAACACCCGTGCAAAGCAAAGGATGTAAAACTCCTTTAAGAAAACATAATCTATTTCATTTCAGGCAAAACAGGCAATTTATATATTAGTAATGTACAGAGTACAAATTCTTCACAATATATAAGCTGAATAATATATCATCACAACACCATATTTAACAAACAGGGGGAGTAACAATTCAATATTATCAAGTAAGCAGGGGAGATAACTCCATATAAGGCTAAGATGAACATTCAAGAGTTTTTGACTTTGACTTGAAGTAATGTATAGTTGATCAATAAGTAAGTACACCACACAATGAAATTGCTCCATTAACAAAAGACATGAAAGAGTTATTACCCTTGAGTTCCTTTGTCGATTTCTAAGAACCTCAAGAACACATAACAGAGTTCTTTCCCTCTCAGCATTATAACTATTATCAAGTTTTTAAGCATTGATCTGTTCCTACTTAGTGGCACATTGAATCTTTTTGAATGTTTACCTATTGATAATGATAGCAATTGCTGAATTTAAGCTTAATAAAGCATTACATTACCGAAAACACAAAAACAGAAGATAGTTGATACAGAGTGATTTCCCTTGAATGATTTTTTTTTACAGTAACTTAGCAATATCATTGTTCTAGTCCTTTGTCATCTTTTCTTCTGTTTCTCGTCCTGATTTCATTGGTTGTCTTTGAGTCATTAATGACGCTACATTTGCAAGAGTATTTTAGTATTTTGGTAGAACACAATAGATATAGAAATTGGCCCTTGAATAACATTATTTTTTAAAGAAGTTAGTTCGCTTCTACATTATTTCAACATTGGTCTAGCCATCTTCATCTGATATATGCAATGTCCATGACACTGTTCACCTTCGATAGCAATGGTCATGGTTTCAAGTGTTAAATTCCACAAGTATATTGTGAAAACACAGTGACTGTCCTCGATATCGTAAGATTACCATTGTCTGGCCTAAAATTTTTCTCTCCTTAGAAGCTGTGCAGATATGCCCAGAAAAATAACCAGCCGTGCCCCATACACACTGGCTCTGATTTCTATTATTCTAGTAGACAATCTTAAGTTTTCATTTTCACAATAAAGTTTTGAAACACAGAGTTACTGCCCTTGTGGTTTGTCATGTGTCTGGGAGTCTGATTCCATGGTAACACTTTCCAACGTCTGCACATCTGATGAAACAGTTTGTGGCGAACTAGTAGTTGGAGACATTGTCGTCATCAATTTTCCAACAGTTTGAATCATACTGACACCTTGTCCCGCCACAGGTTGCCCGGGTCCCATGGCTTTTAGAGTAATTCCGGGAGGAGGGGTGATAATTCTGGCATAAACCGGCTGAGCCTTTCCTTTTGGGGAACCACGCCCAGTTGCTTTAGGATTGGTCTGTAGAACTTGTCCTGCCTGTATGACATTACCACCAGGTTGTTGTAAGGTTGGTTGAGAGATGAGAATGGTGGCTTGTCCGGGTTTAATACCACCCTGGGTTGAAAGAACTGTTCTTACCATCTGTATATTCTGTCCTGCCTTCCCGCCCGGGTTACTCACTATTATTGGAGTGCCTGAAAAGATATAATGGTTTATGAAAAGTGAATCTGTTCTGACATAAATTCCTTCATTGCACACTGGATGGCATCAGCAGCAGAAAAGTAGCTGAAAATTGTTATGTCTTGTTTGGACAGAGCACAAATTTGGATTCAAATCTTCAAAATATGATAATACAATTATTATTCCTTTGGTAGAGATATACATCTATGTGAATTTGAAAAATTTACAATTTACACTTCATGTTATGGAGAAAATTCTGTGCTCATTAAGTGAATAGCAGTGGCAGCCGCATCCCCCTTGCAGCCCCGTAAGCAAGTTTTTCCGGCAAAAATCTCATAACTAGGTTAGAGATTCGGTCAATCTCGCCCCCCCCTCGCCACTCTGCCACTGGCGAATAGGGACAAAGTTTAGTAAATACATACCCTGTGTATTCACGGTGTTAACGCTAGCCGAACTAGAAGCAGAAGTCTTGGCACCGATGCCTGGAGATTGTTGTAGAATATATTGTGTTGGTACCAGACCTGCCTGGCTTGCCGCTATAACCTTATTCTGACCAATACCTTGTAAACCTGTAACAATAACAATCAGTTGAAATCAATATTTCTTTTCCATTGATAACATTATGACAGCCTGATCAACGTATTTTGATCCTTGCAAAAATGACCGCAGGCACTTATATCAGTCAGTGTGAACAAAATTTCTCTTATTGGTTGTCACAAGATGTAAATTGGTAAGGACCTCTTCAATCTGAAAAATAGACACATCCTCCCCTCCCACAATATCATACCTTTAATATTTAACTTAAACATTCTTACCTGGTCTAAACGAGATACTGCCAGGTGCTAAATGGGTAACCACTATACCAGCTTGTGATGGGTTGACCACCTTCGCCTGACCCGCCTGTAGTCCAGCAGAATGGCCAGCTGTTGCAGATGTTACAACTGGTTTAGTTTGAGATGCAACTGATGCAGGGATTTGACCTGCTACAGGTTTTCCTCCTGAAAATAGAAATAACTTGAGTATATATGGACATATGGAATCACTACACTAAAACATTTTATGCAAATGATTGTACATGTATAGTGGTTTTGTGAACTGCCAAACTCTAGCAGATGAGTATAACCGGTAGTAGTCTACTTTCAATTTTAGTTGCTCAAAATTATCATGGTCATCATATATTGAATTTTTTAGGAGACATTAAAGATTGGTCAGGCTTTGTAGAAGGTTGAATTTCGTGTTTTAACATGGGAAGAGATGGCAAATGAATTAGTGGAGTGAGTCCATATATATATTAAATTGGTTAGAGAGTAGTCCCTCTTTGATTTCTAATTATACCCCCACTTTATTTCTAACAAACTTCAAATATGGTTTTTATAGCCTCTAGCTATGTAATTTCGTGACATTTGGCCCATTATATGTCGGAATGCACCAAATTAATCAATTTTGGATGTAAAATCATGGGAAGCTTGCACATATGGAATCTCAACCCCAACATTTTATCTATTAAGTCAGTCGTACCCCCATTGGCTTTTCCTAAAATTAAGACTTAAAAAAAAAATTCCACTCACCGACTGCGACTGTAGATTTGGTTTGTGCTTGTGTTAGAGTCCTGACATCACTAGTAACAATCTGGGGTATAGAGATGATCGTCCCCTGGGGTGTCTGTATCAAACCCACAGGCTGACCCTTGCCCCCAATCTGTACCAGACCTTTCTGATGTGACAGGGGTTTCCCTGTCAGTTGGATGGGTTTTCCTCCTCCTACTGGCTGAACTATACCACCTGCAATTCAAATCAAACTTATACTCAATTTCAATTTCTTTATAATAAATAAAGGAATTAACCTCAAAACATAGGACCTTAGAGGTCAGAGGTCACTCTGAAAAAACACCAACATGCACATGATTGCTTTTAATCTTACCCAGCAATGCACAAAAGCACTGAAAATCATAAAAATAATGAAAGAATTAAATAAACAAATTTGATTCCTGTGTTTACTCAAATATTTTACTCATTGCTGACGAAAATTATGATTCAGGGGAGATACGATAAAGACACGAGAAAATTAAACAAATAGGAAGATCCTGCAGCTTACCCTGTATTTTGATGGTGGTTCGTGGAACTTGTGAGCCTGGTATTCTAGGTTGACCAGCTTGAAGGATGTTACCAACTGAGACCATCTGGGCTCCAGACATCTGCTGCACCACTCTGGCCATGACAGGGTTTTCCGACGTCACTGTCGCAGATGAGGGTTGAGTTGATACAGTGGTTGTCGTGAGATTTGAACCCTGACTCAACGCTATTAGTTTGGCAGTTGCAGCACCCCCTGGTGGTGTCGCTGTGCCCGGTATAGGAGCAGACATTTGTCTCTGTAGTATGATCTCTGGTTTGGATGTCTGAGGATTCTGAACTGCTGTTAAAGTCCCTCCTTGAGCTTGCAGCATCTTCAATGCCTGAGCATGGGTCAACATCATCTCCTTATTTGGAGTTGCTACTCTGTTGGCAGCAGCCACCATATTCTGAGCTTGCAGAATCTGAGCTGCCGTAGGAATTCCAGGAGTTGCTGTGACAACAGGCTGCGGACTCTGGGTTGTCACGTTCAGTTTTAAAGATCCTTGTTTTTGGGCATTGGATCTTGGGCTTGTTTTCTGAGATTTCAACTGATTGGCGATGGTAGTTGATCGTTTTGGGCTTTGATGGGCAGCCTGTGAACTGGAGACCGCCTGGGCATGGGCCTGGGCCACCATATCTTCAATGTTTATTTCTGGGGACGCTGTGGTCGATACTGAACCGGAAGTAGAGGATACAGCTGTGGCCTTGGATGCTGCTTGACTGGTGGTGTCCTTCTGGAATGCAGAAAATAGAAATTTAGTAAAATTTCTGAAATTCTGTTTTGTTTTCATTAAACCTTAACTAAGACAGTCCTCAGAACTCTAGTCTGATAGACATAAATAAATAATCCAAGTATTTTAAAACGAAACCTGAAATCCGCAAATAATCCGCAGCTAATGACTTTTCACATGAGGAAGTATATCAATCATAAGTAAGTGAGTAAGCACAAAAATTGAAATACAATCTTTGATAACTAATCTAAAACAAAATGTGACTAACCTTGCTGGACTTGGGTTTCTGTAGAGATTTCTTGGCCTTGGCAGCTGCCAACTGAGCCTGGTGAATTCGATCTGAAGGAAATGTAACAAACATATTGTTTATTGATGGACCAGGGTTAGTATTATAATTATGATGAGTACATTTTGACAATTTTGACTTCCTTGTCGATTGTTTAAAGAGCTCAGCACCCTACTACCCATATTCTCAATTGAACGTTTGAATATTTCTCGATATATTCAATAAGATTTCTGGGACAGTGACATCATATTATGTCCACAATGCGTTAAGAAATGGGTCGAATATCGTCATTATGCACTGTATTTTATAGCCACTGTACGCATTGTTTGTCCACATCATCGGGTACTTTATGACATCAGCTTCTGGCGCCAAAGTTATGACGTCATTTCGTGCGCCTTACTATTCAGTATCTGAGTGTACAAACATAAAATTATCTGTGAATATGAGAATTCAAATCAAGTAATAGAGATATATATGATAATAAAAGTGGGACTATTGTTCTAGAGTTGTCAAGAAAATAACACCTATTTACTGTCATCAATATAGTGCTCTACTTTCCTTGAGTTTAATTTGAGCTTGAAGTGACGATTTCGTGTAATTTTGGGCTTTTAGAAGGCAAGAAAGAAGTATGAAACTCACCAAATTCATCTTCTGACCTGTTCCTGTGTAAATAAATCCAGATCTTTTTATTGACGTCGTATTTTACACATGGATCTTTCTCTGAATGTAGTCTGTCTAGAGCTCCACTTACTACAGTGTTTATCTGTAAATATAGTACAGATTATTGGCCAGTCTAGAGGATGTCAAGGACAAAACAATATTGCATACAATAATGGAATGTTACAGAATGGTATTATATTTTTAACTAAGCAAAATCATTCACCACTATTATTTTGAATGTGATATTTCAGCTCACACAAAAAATAATCAATACAGATTTACTGACTAAAGTACACAAGCATTTTCTCTTTTGAGATGCCACAAAAAAAATTTGGAATGACTTAAAACTAACCTGAGCATCTGTAACACCTGGAGCTAAAAATTGAGAATCTTTGAGAATTTCACAGATATCAGCTCTCGTACCCTCTCCATTAGGTAATCTGGCGGCAGCATCACGTACTGAAACACAAATATCTTAAAATATTTATCACTAGTATGAAAGTTCTTGACTTTGCAGATACAGATTAACTGAAACACATTTATATGGAAAGCCTGAGTTGCTTGGCTCCCAGTCTGTAGACAAAGAAGCTTGGCAACAGTATATGCATGCAGCGTACTGTTAATAGCCAAAATGACACAACGAACATAAACCTCCTGGATATAATTTCAACCTAGGTAACCATGACAGCTTGGCTTACAGGGCAGGCCAGTTACATATAACCAGGCTCTGGCCCTAAGTGAGTGATTGTTATACACTTCTAAAAATATTGAATCCCATTTCAAAATTTCCTTAATTTCATTTCATAGAATTATCCTTTCAATCAGGGAAATGAACAATAAAATTAAAACAAAACATGAAGCACTTGTTAATTGTATACACAAAAAAAACATTAATCTAATTTAAGTGGCAGTATCCCTTTAAAATCCTTGAATAACTATAGTAATTTATCAAACAACTCATATAACCATATTCATAATGAAATAATGTTTGGAATCAAATCAATTCAAATGTACCTTTAAAGTCAAGTCACTATAGTAACTTCTAATATCAAACAACTCAGAAATGAAATGAATGGAGTTTTGCGTCCTACTTTTCAGTTTCTCTTTCTGGGCTAATGAAGACAGCTAACACCATGCAGAGTGCAATGAGAGAAATTTTACTAAGAAAGTGGCATTAACCAGCTCTTTTTCGATTTCCAACCTGCACAGCCTGTAGAACATGGGGCTTCAGTTTATTGTCCCATCCGAACGACTAAATGCTTTTTCCATGTGAGCCCCTCTTACAAACTTACCATATTCAAAATGAAATAATGTTTGAAATAAACTAATCTATTTTAAGTGGTAATGAGCCTTTAAAGTCAAGTCACTATAGTAATTTCTAATTAAATATAGAAATATGAGAGTTCAAATCAAATGTCTAGAGACCTTATTTAAATATACAACATTTTCTTTATTGATATTGTCATATCTATGGCTTAAAGTACCTAGAAATTGACATAGTTTAAAGTTCAACGATTCTGGGCTAGTTTCAATCAATTACATGCAGTGTGCAATGAGGGAAATTTGTCCTAGATAGTCATATCAACCAACTAATTATCGATGTCCAACTACAAAGAAGAATTCAAACTGGTTTTATTTATATATTGTTGATAGATTGTAACTAAGATGAAAAGAAAACTCTGGTAAATGGCTGTCAGATTAACTGATAATATTATTATGTTTTACAACTAATTTACAATTTTGTAGAACTAAAACTCTGGTAAAAAGGACAATATATCCCTTTAAATAAGTTGAATTTTGACTGTTGACATTGAAATCATGTCTATGTTGTTAACATTAAAGGTATTCAATATCAAATCAAATGTACTTTAAATAGTTCTCATTAACCAGAACAGCTCAGTCTTCCAGTTATTCAACTGTTATTCCTTGTTGAAGAAAAAGCCTCGAGCATTAATATTAAAAAAGTATTAATAACTGGACACAATTATATGGATAACAACTACTTTAATAAATTATAAATTGTATTGCTTGATAAAGACGGAAGCATCATCGTCGAAACGTCACAAGTTATTTATTAAAGTAATTGTTATTTATATAATTGTGTCCAGTTATACTTACTCTAGTTACTAAATGCCACTCAAGGAAGTTAAAAAAAATATATTAATACTTTTCTCTTTAAGGGAAATATCTCTACATGACAGATGTGAATCTTTAAAAAGGGCAATACATATAATGCATTTTAAAAAAAGACAAAAAAAAACAAAACAAGTGCCCCTCTTTAAAAAGATCAAAGATTATAAATACAATGTAAATAAAAAAAATAACAAAAAAAAAAACAGGATTGCTCCTTTAAAAAGATCAAAGAATATAATTGTAAAATAAAATGGTATGATATTAGATTATATTGTATAGACCACTGAGATTTACAGGGTAGAATATTGTTCTCATTTCAATAGACATACTTCATTAATAAACTACATAATCTACAGACTGACGACAATATAGTACAATACAGCACACAACTGTTAGCCAGAAATGCTACATTTCAGCAACTAGGACATGGCTGTATGATTTACAACTATATTTCAGCAACTAGGACATGGCTGTCTGATTAACAACTATATTTCAACAACTAGGACATGGCTGTCTGATTAACAACTATATTTCAACAACTAGGACATGGCTGTCTGATTAACAACTATATTTCAGCAACTAGGACATGGCTGTCTGATTAACAACTATATTACAACAACTAGGACATGGCTGTCTGATTAACAACTATATTTCAGCAACTAGGACATGGCTGTCTGATTAACAACTATATTTCAGCAACTAGGACATGGCTGTCTGATTAACAACTATATTTTAGCAACTAGGACATGGGTGTCTGATTAACAACTATATTTCAGCAACTAGGACATGGCTGTCTGATTTACATTGTCAATTGACTACATTTCAGCAACTAAGACATGGCTGTTTGATTTTCATAGTGAATTGACTATTAAAGGGATATCATTTTTAAAATATTCATTTCAATCCTTTGGTCTAGTTTTCATTGTGAATTAATATTTAAATGGATATAGTTTTAAGTTATTCAGCTTTATTTTACGTTTTTTATGAAGATCCGAAAATCTAGTTCTGGCACAAGACAGCTTGTGAATTTAAAATTTTGTTTAGTTTAATTTGTGAATGTAACACAGGGATAATTTAAAATGTTCTGGTCCAAGAAGAATTGGATATAAAATTATTGGTGGAATATTTACAGTATAATAATCAATACAGAGAAATATAAAGACTGAAATAGTGAACTAGTGTGCAAAAATATTAATCATAAAAGGAATAGATTGTGAAGGTACAATAGTGAGGTGTTGATTACTGAAATCTGTAGAACTTTTGTTGTGAGAAGATGGGGAGCACAGTTAAATAAAGATGAAAATATAAATCAAACACAAGATAGAAATCAGTATTAAAGATTCCCAAACTTCATGAAGAAAAAAATTGTGAAAATTAGAGTTAATTTGACATACTTTATACTTTTTATTGAGTAATTTCAGGCTGACTCTAGAAAGCACTGGTACAGGCATCACAAGTTTTCTTACCTAGCAGACATCAATCCAACTCGCTACCGACTGAGCTATTCCCCTGCTCAAAAAGACAGTGTTTGAAGCCAGTGTTAGAGGGAAGTATTGACATTTACACAGTTTGAAAGTTGTTAACCCCTCAAGGAGATATTCATAAAGCCTGGCACGGCAAGGATAGGTATGTTACAGTTCCGAATTTCACCTTCAGACTCTTCGCAATGTTTAAATATATTGGTTTAAATCTGACATCTCAGATCTTTAATTTTAAAAATTTCTTCACAATGTGTTTTTATTTTAATATGATCCAGCTAACTATAATCAATGATAAATATCTATATGACAGAATGGTGTTAGTATATTGTGTTATATTATCACTATATCTAGCTAGATATTTCAAGTGTTATTATTGAATCATAATAAATTATTCTATAACTTTATAACCATCATAAAAATCTTCTATCAAACTCTCATGACTTATTTTCAACAAAATACAAACAGACTTTAAATACCAACGGTAAAGGTGTCATCCAGCAAGAAACAGTAAAATATTTTCATTAAAAAAAAATAATAATTTCTGGCTTGTGATCACTCTTTAAGTTCCACAGAATTGCTGATGTCCATACTGTACTGTTGGACTGTCAGTTGGTTTCTCATTTACCAGTAGATTATGTGCCTAGGTTTAAAAAAACCTCATGATAAATCTGTCTGGAGTTTCATTTTTTCATAATTTCACAATGACAAATTCTTATCAAAATTAAGTTAAGTCCTTCTTAAGACAAGAGTAATTTTTTTCGTGAAATGGGGTCTAAATATCAGTGGGAAACAGTGTTTAACTAAGGGTGTTAAATAATATTTAAACTATTAACACTAAACAGATTGGAGAATATAATACAAGGAGGTAATATCAGCTAATCAACCATATAATATAATATATCATATCATTACTAATATAACTAGACTATAGTCATAGGATAGCCTGGGTACAGTATGGTAGGTAGGTTATTCATTGTATTATTGCTGAATATGGGTGCAGGGGAAGGGGATACAGGGGGAGGGCAGGGAGCAAGGACAGGGGGCAAGGACATATATATCATTACTAATAACACTAGACTATAGTCATAGGATAGCCTGGGTACAGTAAGGTAGGTAGAATATTTATTGTATTATTGTTGGATAGGGGATACAGGGAGGGGGGGGGGGGGACAGGGAGCAAGGACATATATATCATTACTTATATAACTAGACTATAGTCATAGGATAGCCTCGGTACAGTATGGTAGGTAGGATATTTATCATATTATTGTTGGATAGGGGATACAGTGGGGAGGGGATACAGTGGAGCAAGGACAGGGAGCAAGGACATATATATCATTACTAATATAACTGGACTATATTCATATGATAGCTGTATACAGTAAGATAGGTAGGATATTTATTATATTATTGTTGGATAAGGAATACAGGAAGCAAGGACAGGGAGCTAGGACAGGGAGCTAGGACAGGGGGCAAGGACAGGGGGCAAGGACAGGGGGGCAAGGAAAGGTATATAATTACTTATATAACTAGACTATAGTCATAGGATAGCTGTATACAGTATAGAAGGTAGGACATTTAATGTATTATTATAGAGGGGCCGGGGATAGAGTGAGAGGGGATAGATGGGCAGGGCATAGAAGGGGCAAGGGTGATGTAAGTGAGGGTGAGGAAAGGATTGTAATAGGATAGTCTTGTAAGTGTTGAATTGTTCTTGTATAGATTAGGGTTACGGGGAGGTGATACAAGGGGAAGGTGATACAAGGGGAAGGGGATAGAAGGGGAAGGGGATAGAAGGAGGGCAATATTTATTGTTTGTAGGATTGTTGACGGGGAACTTATACAAACAAGGTATAAGGGGTAAATGGCTACGAAATTTAACATCAAGAACTTTGAGCCAAGTCACTATGGTCAGTCAATATGATCTTATAGTTGATATGATCTTATAGTTGATATGATTAATTAAAATAGGATATTGTTTTAATATGGTTGAGTGATTAATCAATCTAGGTGATTTCTACCTCACTGATTCTATAATCAACTGATTAATCTATAGGTTATAAGATATACACTTCCAACATATCAACTTTTAATTCACTCTAGTCATTACTCCAAGATAATACCATCAAATTTAACTCTCTCTTCAATATTTGATTTACTCACTAATATACAGACAGTTACCCTTTTATCTTACACAACTTATTGGTTCTCAGAACGGTTCTCAAAACAAAATGGATGAATGTTATATAATGCATGGAACTGTTTCAATTCTAACTCTTGGTTTCAGAACGGTTTTCATATAAATTCAATTTATTAATGTAATGTAAATGACTTGTAATTTTTATTAGACACCTGACATTTGTTTTGGGAAAATTTTTTTCTAAGTTTAATGTGATAAATAAATGCTGTAAATAAAGGGAGGTAGTGTACCTTTAAATCAATAATCTATAAGTATATAAGTATGCCTAGTGATTTTATCTGTATCACTAGATTTAAACTATTAATATCTCTATATCTTACCTATACTACATAACACAGATATCTTAACACTTTACAAGGTAGGCCTACTCAATATATTATATTCAACTAATGTAAACAAGTTTTTTTTAATCTTTGAATGTGGCTTCAATTTACACCAGTCTGATTTTCTAGTTTTGTATATGTTTCGTTCTGGACAATACAGCTTCTATTTACACCATCCTGATCACTATCTGTGGTTCTTAAAATTGTAAATAAAACATGACCAGATTAAGGTTTCACTTAAAACCATTCAGCTTCAATAGTGATATCATTTTCTGGTCAAGTTTTTCTGGAATTACAGGAACTGCTAATGTCAGATGTAAATAGGAATGGTGCAATACATAATAAACCCACAAATAGATATCCCTTTTATAGTGGGAGTCAATATACAGGAAAAATACTGTGACAATGAAAATATTGTAAACTGGGTTAAAAATATATTTAACAACTCCTTCAAGACTCTTCGAACGAAAGGCTTTTTATGTTTATTCTTTTATATTCAGGTATCTAAAATCTAAAACTGCCTATTTTTATCATTTCAGGACAAAAAAAATGCAGAATATCTTTGAATTTTGAAGGTTTAAAGTGAAACCTGGTGACACTATATAAAACAATTAATAATTCAGGTGTTATTAGCATTTAATCAAGAAGAAATTTGACCCACAAATTTACAAAAGTGAACATTAAAATTTCTGGTAAAACGATTCATAAGCCCTGTGATAGGAGTTGAAAGACAACACCTGATTATATTTTGGAATCACTGGATGTGGCAACAGTCATTTGAGAAACAGACTTCTATCATGTGATTAGGAATAAATGTGATTTTAAAACAGCACAATGTCAGAGTTCCCTAATATCAAAATTGATAAAGATATAACTTCTATAGTCAAAGATTATCTTCAGGATTACAATAACAACACCACAGAAGATCTCCCAGTTCCGACCGAGATCTCGAAATGGGTGTGTGTTCAAATACAACTTGAACGTAACCGATGGCTGGAAAAAATAAAAGTAGCCTTACATGAAGTAGACGTTCAGAGACGAAGTGCTTTAAATTATAAGAAAACTGTTCAAGAAACTTTTGAAAATCTAAGGACCTTACTTCAAGGTTTTGACGTAAAAGATGACGTTCTAATTTTAGATTCAGAGGACGATTTCAACACCACTATTCCAAAATATGTAGAAATTTTGACAGACATTTGCCAATCATTAATGGAAGAACGTTTTCAGTGTCAAGAAATATTAGGATTGAACAGTAATGGAATCAATTTAGCCGTGGCCTTGAAGGAAGCTTTCAGATCAGTGGTCGGAGAGAACCGTCCCCCAAAACTTGTGTCTGAAAATCAAGAACTTTCAGAAGAGTTGAACAATCTAAAAAATCTTTTGCATCAAAAACAGAAGGATGTAGAATCGCTTCAAAAACAGCTGAGGTCCATCAATGATGTCATAGATGATCAGACAGTTCATAGATCAGATAAAAAGGTCAAAGGTCATAAGGAGGTCAACAAGACTGATGGAAAAGGTCACAATGACACATCTGAAGAACAGCAGAAGACCAAAACATCTGAACCAAAAGTCAAATTTGCACAGGATTTGGAGAAACCAGAGAAAACTGAAGAAACAACCAAACCATTACCAAAAGATCTAGAAGATGTTCCCAGATCAAAATCAGTGACTAAGTTGAATGTTCGGCCTTTTGAAGTCGTGCCAACAGTTTCCAGACTGGATACCAGAGATTCAAGATCGGATCGTCCATTCTCTGAAAAGTCAATCATGTCCTATTCCAGACCCTACTCCGAGAAATCCGTAGCTTCCCGCCCTTATTCTGAGAAATCCGTGGCCTCCTATTCATCCAGCCAACCAACATCTCATCGAGACAAATCGTATATTCAGATATCAGAGGACAAATTACGCGCTTTGAAAATCCAAGCCAAGAAACTCGAGACATCTCTACACGATGCTATTTCCAGCATGGACAAATTTAACAAGAAATGTCACATTGGAGACCAGACTGTTTCTAACTCGACTTCATCTATCAACGTTTACAACACGCTAGCTCGAAACAGCAGACGTGGGGACTACAGCTCTAAAGGTCTTATCGATGATCTCAAAGTTGCTTCCTGGAAGAAAAATCCGTTCGAAGTTCATGGATCTCGTACAAATCTTCCACGAGCGGCTCGACCAAAACGCAGCTTATCCGAAGGACGTAGACCAAACACTCCTCCCGTAGCAGAAGTCGTGGACCAAACACAAATTCAAGGACACGTTACAAGACCAGCGAAACGTCAGGGTCCCGTAGCAAAATGTTTCAGATGTCAGAAGTTGTTCCGTAAAATCGATAACCACAAACTGGCGTGTTGCTATCATCCGAAACCCAAGGAACGTTTCGAGAAGTATAATAATTCAGGACAGTTGCTAAGGGTGATGTACGTGTGGCAATGTTGTCGTCAAGAGATAGATTCTGCAGGTTGTTCATTCGGACATCATATTTAATCACTTGGTTACAAATATCGTGACTTTCTATGTTATGTCTTGACAAAATTTACAAAAATTCAACAAAACAGTAAGAGACTAACATTTTACCTACAAATCTGGAGATGTACCAACGTCAAACGTGTTACATAACAATAATTATCGCTATAAGATTTGAACGACATATAGAAGCGAGGAGCACATATAACAAAAACACAAGACAATATTATGGAATATAACACACTCCTTTAATAAGGTTAGGCACATAACTTCATTCTCGTATTTTCCTCCCAGTGCCTTCCTCAGCATATCTCATTAGCTTATTTTGCTCGGTACCTCCTCCATGACTTCGCATTGTTATTACCCTTTTATCTACTGTCCCTCTTAATCTCTATATTGTTTCTTGTTGGTATATATTTTGTTATGTTTTATTCTCTTGCCATTACATCTGATGACGACACGTGTATATTGTGTTGAAACGTTATGTGCCCAACCTTATTAAAGAAGTGTGTTATATTCCATAATATTGTCTTGTGTTTTTGTTATAATAATTATTGGGTCTAACAAACAGATTTTATGTAATGGTATGTTGTTACTTTGTATTTTGCAATATCTTGTATGAATATTTATACCTCTTGAGCAATATCTTGAAAAGGTTCAAATTAAATAAATCTAAATGGGGTATATATCTCTAAATAGATATATAGATTTCAGCTAACTGTAATACTTGACTCGTACAACTTAAACAGACCGTTTATCACTTGCAGAACCTAATCGATCATCAAACATTTACAAATATTGCACATGACATCTGTAATAAAGGTGGGATAGTAATTGGCAGAAATCATTATACAACTGTTTCCCTTAGAGAAATAACCAATAGTAACCAATAGTAAATATTAAAAAGTTTGTTTTATAAATGTTATTTGCAATATTGTAATAAAATCAAAGTATTTAAATATATTTATTAAATTCTATTTGGTAATTTGGAGAGTTGTTTTTTACATTCATGCTTCGTCTTTCCGATCACTTGAAGCCATTCTTTGACGGAGTTTGACCCTAACTTAAATTCTAGAGGAATGGGCATGCTCTGCAACCATTGTAATACCTGTTATAGGAGAACCCAAATTTAATGAATGAATATCGCTTTATCTTACATCCAATTTGGTTTCTGAATACCGGCAAGGCCATACATTGTGCAATGAGAGTAATTTTGGGAGGACAGTTGTCTATTTCTTATCCTACTCTTTTTTATTTGCAACTGTCCTGGCATCTTTAAAAATGTAACAAACAGGGCCTTAGTTTATTGTCCCATTCTATTCGATACGTTTTGCATGTCAGACCCTTCTAAAATTGTAGCTTCAAATACTTCAATCTTATACTAGCAACATTCCCTTATCAAAATCTAGCCCCTTTATAATAATAATAATAATAATATATAACTCGTAATTTAATATACCTCAAGTAATAATACTAATAGGATTAATAAAATCTCATTTTCACGAAGAAAAAACACCTGAAATATGTCTACTGGTGATTTAACAGTCTACGTGGATTATAATAAAAATAACCTACGAGTCTAAGATGTACCATTGAGGAGATTTCAGGCCAACCCAGTTTAAAGATCCATTCATCCCATACGTGACATACATGCCAGAAGGGTTTCAACATTTTAAGCCTATTGTGACTTTGGGAAGAAGCTGCAGGGGGTTAAGGGTCTATAATGACCACTGTCTAGGTCCATTTTGACAAAAATTGTTGGTTTCATTTGACCATAGGTCTGTTTTGACTTTAACACTAGAGAGTTCTAACTCAAAAGGCATTAATCTACACTTTTCTACTAATATCTGTATTGACCAAAGAGTGTTGGTTTCATTTGACCATTGGTCTGTTTTGACTTTTATCACTCAACACTTTAACAGTTCTGACTCAAAAGTCATTAAGTTTGATTTTCTACTAATATCTGTAATTTGGATTTTTCTGTAATTTGGGAATTTTGAAAATAAATTTCAACATCATCTGAGATAAATCCCTTAAAATATGGATAACAACATTATCAATTTTCTTTTATGTCAAATAAAGTTTTGCAAAATATTCCATATATGGTTAAAAATTGTAGTTTTTATGACAGAATTTATTAATATAAAAGAAACTACATCAAAATTTGGCAATATCCTTCAAGCCCTAATCCAAGCCAATCCTTTAATCCTATTACCAGATTAACTGTCTCGGCCAGCTGAACGTCAGTCAGCAGTAAGTGTTGACATGACAATAACAGCTCAATTTACCCCCGTGAAATCTGGACACTCTGCCAGAAAATTGCAAGAAAATAGGTTGAGTGGTTAGTCCAGAAATTTGGACAAATTCAGGTTTAAGAATTTGAAGGAAATGAGCTGTTAATGAAATAGATAGGAAACTAAAACAAACTGAAAGACACCAGAATTTGGTCCAGATCTGAAAATATGAAGAAAAATATTTGTTGTATAGGAATGAAAAAATTCATTTACATTTGCCAAAGTTTTTATAGTTTTAATTGATGTTTATTCTACTTTTAAACAGAAGAGACGATTCTTGTTTCTGGTTTGAAATCTCTGGATAGGCTAGCAGAATTCCAAGTGATATAATAAATTGAGGCAGTGACATTTAGTGTCAATTGAAAACAAAAGACTGAAAAAGATGTGAAATAGTGAAAGTGAAAGTGAAAATAGTAAATTTAAAAATGGAATTGTAAAATCAGAAAAGTTTAAAATGGAAACAAGAGAGATAGGAACTGACAATCCACATCCTTTGATGATTGAAGATGATATTCAATCCAATGTTCAGGATTTACTAGAGAATTCTAATGATACCTTGACCAGTGATGATGACAGTGATAAAAGAATGGACAATCTGAAAGTAAAATTCTGCCAGCTCTTACAGGTACAGTTTTGTATTTTTTCATATAAAAACATGTGAGTGCATTATAAAGTTTTTTTTCAAATACAAATTTTGTTTCTATCTGATGTCCTAGTGTGACCAAAAAAGTCATTGATTAAAAAGTTCAAATGCACACAGCAAATAATTTTTTAGAGTCACCAAAAAATGCAAATTTGATCAAAAATATCTTCAAAGCCTTAGAAAATTTCAACTGATCAAGGTCAATTCTAAGTCCACGAGTTCACTTAAGAAGGGAACAAAAATTCCTGCAAATTCATGCTCCACAGCGTAGGCTTAAAAATGGGGATTTGAATGACTGAACATGAGAAAGAAATCAACTAGAATATTGAAAAATACAGAATTTCTTGTCTCAAATCATATTGATATGTCTTAAATCTTCAGGCCGAAAGAAATAAATGGAAAGAAAAAGTACAGAATTCACTTCAAGAGATCGACAAAAACCATCGAACAATGCTCGCTACCAAAACTTCACTACAGGAACTGGTTAACAGTGTCTACCTAACATCCCAACATCCAGGCCCATCTGACAACAAACAACATAACATACCAGATCTATTGACGAAGCTTGGTGGATATATTCGCGATTCGAAGGCACTCAAAGATAGATCATCACGAGAAAACATTTTGAACAGCGAAATGAATATTTTAAGAGAAGACTTATCGAGACTTAATCAAGAACGAACTGACCAATTCGAAACCATTTCTGCCCTAAATAAAGAAATTCAATGGTTGCAGCGAGAACTCGCCTCAGTTAAAAGCAAACTATCTCGAGTTCGAGGCATCGTAAAGAACTACAACGAAGCTCGCTCCAGCAGTTTTCATCTCGACGAAGTTGTTATTCCTGAATTGAAGTTGACAGACGGCACAGATCAGTTGATAACAAGGGAGAGAACCTATCATGAAGGTGAACAAACTGTAGCAGACACAACTCCAAGAGAAGCCTTCTCAATAATGAAACTTCGCGAAAAACGACAACAAAACCTGATATCCAACATCCCTGGCCAATCACCACGAGCTCCAGGAAATCAAAATATCGGAAAATGTCTCCGCTGTCAAATTTTATTCCGAGTCAATGAAAATAACAACATGGCGTGTAGGTTTCATCGAAAAGGACGGGAGATAACAGAGTGCTATAACAACCAAGGAAAGTTACTCCGCGTGGTGTATAAATGGGGATGCTGTAAGAAACCATTGGACACGTCTGGCTGTGCACATGGATATCATATCTAAATATTTACTCCAATGAATTTCTGAAGCTACAGCCATTGCTTCTAGTTATATGCATGACTATGATAGGACAGTTTGGCGTTACCAAGATAGAATGCACACATGGAAGAACAATTACTTGGAAAAACTGGTCTTAGTGGTAACAGTTTGTACATTTTGTGATACAAATATCAAAGTTGATATTGATGTGCAGATACCATATATAAACATTATTAATTACAATGTGAATTATATATGAAAATATTTCTAAAATATGCTATTTGCATCTATTTATCTACTTGATCAAACTGAATTTGTTTTAAAAGGGTTAATTAGATTAATTAATTCTTAATTAAGCTGTTAAAACTGGTTTTGGTGTTGGGCCTCGTAAAGACTCGATATTTTAAGATGAAACCTCCATAATAGTAGGAGACATATTTCTCTACAATTGTGTTTATTTTGCTTAAATAATACTTAATTTAACATCAATTTTAATGACTGACCAATCAGATGAAGAGAATATTAAAATCATCTGAAGTAAGGTATTTGTGAATAAGATCCCAGACTAAATATTTCATAGTATTAAAAGCTGAGTTAGTAATTTTAGTAATTGATCAGTCAGATGAAAGGTTTTGTGAATAAGACACCAAACAGTAAAAAAAATGTAGACTCACCAATAGTAAGTATAGTAACGTACGCTGGACGATCTGAAATTAACAGAGCATGCTCTCTCGCTTTCGTCATAGCGCTCTCTTTACTGTAGACTCCTTTTACAGGTCCTACCACTGCATCGTAACCATGGATATTATAAGTATAGGGCTTGTGAGGTTCGTAAAATCTCTGCTCTTCCTGAAACAAAAAAAAAAAAGAAAATTGCTTAGTTTTAGTGGAATTGCAAGAATCACAGATGTCTGAATGAAAAACAAAACGATGCACAACTATATTATCAGTGTCCCTGATATACATAAAACATTTACAATATCTTTAAGATATTTTTCTACTAACCTGCTCTCTAAAAGAAACTTTTTCTTCTTTTGTTGATGCCTTCACTACGTAATCTGTTTTACTGAAAAACAAAATACCAGATCATTGGTCTCGAAACTTTCCTACATTCATTTAGAAATATGCATGTAGAATGAACATTTATTACAAATATCATAAATAAACTGACCAATATCAGAGAGATAAATTATATTAAATTAATATATTATTAATTACTATCTAACCTACCTTCTAGCTGGTGGAGGTGAACTCTGATTGGAATCACCACCGTCAAACAGGCTACCGTCTTTATTTTTGAACCAGACTTCGAACAATGGTGTTAAACTCTCTGTGTCATCCCTCCCTTTACCAATCCATTTCCAATGTTGGGGTCGTTCTTTATAGTCAACATACGGAATAAAATTCTCTATTCCTAAACCTGAAATTACAAATATATTCTAGGATCAAGTTTTCTGAAATGTTGAAGCCACTTCTGCTTCAATGAGATGATGGAGAGTTAGTACCAAGCAGAAAATACATGAAACAAAACATCTAAATCTGCATCTATATTGAGGTAGATGTAGAGTTCATGTTTTATCGTGTTTTTGATAATAAAAATCAATACAATTAAGACACTTCTGTCAATCGAAAATCTCGTCCAAAGAATAGCAAAATGGGAAGTAAACAGACCTAATTGATAATGGATAACCAGTTTAAAATTATTAATTCTGAAATATTAAATTGTGTTTCACATTTTCAAAAAATTATCATCGTAAAATTATTTTAAAATGATGAGTTAGCTTCAACTCGAGCAAGCTTAGTAAGAATTCTCAGAGAAATTCACAGTATAAAATAATGTCAAAACTTACCTAGTGCATCCCCTGATAGGAATTTCAACGCTGATAAAATCAACTCTGACCAGTTATTGTGTAGTTTATACCAGGAATTGTGAGAGCTAGCACCAGATTCCTGCCATTCTCTCATCTTCTCTTCTAGCTACAAATAGAATTTTAAATAGTTAACAACATCTTTAGAGTGCCTATATACATAATTTAAAAAACACTAGGACCCTG
Source organism: Lottia gigantea (assembly GCF_000327385.1). Classification (NCBI taxonomy): domain Eukaryota; kingdom Metazoa; phylum Mollusca; class Gastropoda; family Lottiidae; genus Lottia; species Lottia gigantea. Next base: position 613,131 of record NW_008707463.1, on the reverse strand, counting down.
TTTCTCAAAATTTGTACGACTAAACTTGCTAGTTAAATGTAGAAAAGGGTTCTTAATGATGTTATCAACTAGTTAATTTATAGAGTTTATGCTCGTACGATAATCTACGATATTTTGTTAAATATTACAGCCAGTAAAATATAGGTTTATCTAATCTCAACAGAATAAATACAATATAAAAAACTATAAGCAACATCTTAGCTGAATAATTCAATAAAAGATCAATTAAAAACTTACTTTGGGTAATGTTGTTTAAGATGAATTAAAAACTCACTTTAGGTAATGTTGTTTTAGATGAATTAAAAACTTACTTTAGGTAATGTTGTTTTAGATGAATTAAAAACTTACTTTGGGGTAATGTTGTTTTAGATGAATCAAAAACTTACTTTGGGTAATGTTGATCTAGATGAATTAAAAACTTACTTTAGGTAATGTTGTTTTTGATGAATTAAAAACTTACTTTAGGTAATGTTGTTTGGGATGAATTAAAAACTTACTTTAGGTAATGTTGTTTAAGATGAATTAAAAACTTACTTTGGGTAAAGTTGTTTTAGATGAATTAAAAACTTACTTTGGGTAATGTCGTTTTAGATGAATTAAAAACTTACTTTAGGTAATGTTGTTTTAGATGAATTAAAAAAAACTTACTTTGGGTAATGTTGTTTTAGATGAATTAAAAACTTACTTTAGATAAAGTTGTTTGAGATGAATAAAAAAAAACTTACTTTAGGTAATGTTGTTTAGATGAATTAAAAACTTACTTTAGGTAAAGTTGTTTTAGATGATTTAAAATTACTTTAGGTAATGTTGTTTTGGATGAATAAAAAAAAACTTACTTTACTTTAGGTTATGTTGTTTTAGATGAATTAAAAACTTACTTTAGGTAATGTTGTTTAAGATGAATGAAAAACTTACTTTGGGTAATGTTGTTTTCATGTCAGGGAAGCCACACATCATGTCACGTATTAATGTAAAGAAATTTTCATTCTGATCTAACTCTATCTTAATATCTGTAGTACTTATACTCGATCTAAAAAATAATAAATACCATCAACAATGTAGCACAGACAATTTATATACTAAAGTAATTAAAATTTAGCGTGAATTTCTGGTCTAGCTGGAAACGAAAAAAGAAAACTTTCAATTTCTATAGTCCTTTCATGTCTTCCTCAAAATTACATAAACAGGCTATATTAAAAAACATATATGTAACAAATCAAAATTGGTACAAGCAGGACAATTCCGTTAATCAAAATCTCATCCAAAATATGGCAAAATGGAGAGTAAAAGTTGTATAGTAGTGGACTTCTGCCATCAGGCGTTACGAAAAGAGTAAGCATGGTCTGCTTCACCCGCGACACCCGCCAAAACTATATAGGTCAACATCATGAGATTTATTGTAATTCTACAAATACAAACTTACACGGGTAGGGGGAATTCAGACAAGGGATCATCAGTAGGGTTTAACATCTCATCAACCACTTCAATATTCTGAGACGTCTGCTCTAGACAGGTGGACGTTGAACTCTGATCGTCTCCATTTCTCTCCCCTTCTTTTTTGATCTTCTTTTTTAGTTTTTTTTCATCTTTTATCTTTTTCTTCTTTGACACCCCGTTTTGACCTTGACCTGAAAATTTAAATAATCTATGACCACTCTTTTAACAAAGAAAATCTATACTTGTTAATTTGAAGTAGAGAAGATTTTGTCTGTGTCCCAAGCACTTGTAGAATAAAAATCATGGCCAAATAGCCTGTGGTTTTTTTTCAAATTAAAGATCTTTTGGTTATTGCAGAGATAAGCAACATCCATAAATGGGAGGAAACTTAATCAGGTGTATTTTTGATACAATTCCCTTAACCTGTCCAATTATCATCATGGCAATTAAGTTTATTAATACCAACCTGCTGGAGATTTGGAGTTTTTCTTGTTGGCTTGACAACGTGACAGAATATCTTGTAATGTAATATTGGTGGTATCCAGTTCTGGTAGATCCTAAAATAACAATATTTATATACTCATAGACACTGTGAGTTTGAGGATGAATTTTAACACTGTCTGTTAGAGTGTTCTTCACATGACCTCATTTGCTTGCTTATGTCCAAAAAATTGTGGTCTTGGGTTCTAATCTCTGTCAGAGTGTGAAGTTCTGGTGACCTTGAATAAGTTATCTCTTATTATTCCAGTGCAGGTCCAGACTGTGTACTGTGATGTATTTTATAGAAGTAACTAACCACAAGTTCTGTTTTCTTGCGTTTATGATTTTTTATAAGTAGTTTATAATGATCATCTGTTATTTCTACAGGACTGAATGGTCTCTGTCTCTTCTGTACACCATTTTCACCTAAAATACACGTATAAAAATCTTATATCTTGAGTTTTGAGGTGGCAGAATAATGCCATGACACTGTGTTTGTAGTTTTTTCAGTTAATTGAATTTGAGAAAAAATCCAAGTGTTATGACTTACTTACTTTTGTTCCTGCATTTTCAATTTACAGTATCACAGGACTGGTGTTAATATTCAGAGTGTCCTAAAATTCCAACTTTCTCTCCATGTTATGATTTTGTATACAAGCTAACATTGTTAAAGTTTAAACATATTTCTATCAAAAAATCCTTGAATCAAACCAAGATACAACTAACATACCCTGAGCGTTGGTTTCCCCATTCGTTACTGGGGCAACTGGTATAGGTTTACTGGCAAACGTAGCGAGTACACTGGGCACGGTGGGGTCAGGGGAAGGAATCGGTCCTAATGATTTAAATAACTGTCTTCTACTACGTTGTACTGGACCTACAAAATATATTTTTAAAAATTAATGAAAATTTACATATGATTTAAATACTTATTTTTTGGATATGACAGAAAGTCAACACAAAATATGCTTTAAAACAATTTGTTAATATGATTTATCTGCATTCGATTGGCTTTCAGTTTCAGTTGTCTAATATCTTTTATTTTCAACTATCTGTACTACTTTTTAGAATCAAATATATTGTTAAATTCATGTGCAATCAATGGAAATTGTCTTAAAGATGGATTAGTCAAGCAGCGAACAATGAGTGAAATTCTACCAGGACAGCAAGGTTTAGAATCACCAACTTACTGATGCTCTCCTCTTCTTCTTCCTCTGAGGATGTTCCCTCTACACCTATCTCTTCTCTCATTTCCTTTAACAACCTGAAAATAATACAACAAGTTAGATAACTCTCTTTCTCATTATCTAATCATTATCATAGTCAAACGTGACCTAACTTTTATATGGTAATCTTATAATACTCAAAAGTTCAAACAGTTCAAGTTGTGGCTCCATGCTCTGTAATGACATTATCCTCTTTCAAATTGCATTAAATTCAGGATGTAAGCCTGTAGGCTAGAAACACCTATTTAGAACCTGTCTTTAAGCATCTGAAGCATAATCATTACAGCCTTGGTTCTTTACATGACGTCATTTGATTGGTTACGTCGAGCAAATGGTGGCTGTGGGTTCTTATCTCGGCCCTCACGTAAAAGGATGAATAACTCGAATAAATTATTTTCATAATTCAAGTCGACTCGGTAAATGGGAAAGGTCAATGTCAAGAGGTTTGGCCTACGACCAGCTGGTAGAAAGTATCCCTTATTGTGAACCTAAGTTGTAATCCTATATAGTAGTTTCTGTCTTACTTTCTTTCTGTCTGACATCATGCTGCAGTGTTGGATTCTATAAACATTTTACCTGATATATTTCTTCTTGACCCTCTGATCTAGAGATTTATTCTGGGTGGGTACTGGGGGGTTTAACTTAAATTTGATTGGTTGAAGGGGAGCTAGGTGGCGTGCTTGTTCAAATACATTCTGAAATTAAAAAAACAATCATGTAGATTTTCACAGACATTAAAACATAAAGACTTAAAATGGAACCTTATTAAGATATAGTTAGAAGTGTTGGGACAAAATAATGAAAATGTCTTAATTACGACAACCAACAGTTAACAAATGAAAATGAAATGAGTTTTACGTCCTAGTTTCCTGCATCAGATTGGGCTAATGAAGACGTGCAACACCATGCAGTGTCCAATGTGTGCATTTGCCTCCTTTTTTTCAATTTCCTACTGTTGAAGAATCTTTAACATGAACAGCCTGTAGCACACAGACCTAGTTATTAGATTCCTTCCATGTCAGCCCCTTCCTACCTGCAGGAAAGTCAGTCACATTATTTCTGAATCATTAAATGATAAGACCAAGTTATCTCTGTATTACCTGTCTAGATAGTAGAATATCTTTTAATAAATCAGAATAATATCGTTGTTGATTGAATTTATATTCTCGATATTTGACACGTCGACAGAGGCTAGCGTACCTCGCGATATCAGGTGAAAAATAACCATCTGTAATATAAAACAAAGGGAAATTATAGACTGAGAAATTCGTTCAGCAAATTAAGGTGATTTATTACATATTTCTTCGTTGAATATTGATTTAAATAAATAACAGAATAAGAAAATGAGTTCCTGCGATAATTTCAATAAATAGTTATTTTACTGGAGTTATAGTCAACTTGGCACCTAACAGACATGTCCCCAAATACATGTTATTGTTTAACTTTTGGAGCAAAATTTCAACAATATCTCTTACCTCTGATTTGAACTTGGAATTTTTTCAGTGGATTTCCGAATTTGAAATTTTCTTGATTGAACAGCATTCTAAAAGAAATAATGGCAAATATGACAAGAAGGTGATCACCATCCATTAACCTGTTTCGCAAAAATCATATGATGGTCACTTTATACTCTTGTTTCTAGTGAATTGCTCTGAGGAGAAAATCTAACTTGTACTTGTCTCCCAATAGCATTAAGAAACAGATGCATCCAGATTCCAATCCACAAGCCAAAACAATTTACCGATGGAAACATGAAAAATGATAAAATTAATGAAGTAGACATTTAATGATTTCACTAGCTATCCTGGATCACATCAGATCTATGAGTTGAAACGCTGAAAGAATCGTCTCAAGACACCAAAAGTTACTTACTGAACAGTCTTTTCTTTCTCTTCTTTGTCATCTCCTTCAAATTTTGGCAGAAATTTCTGGAAAAAAAATTTTCAGTTTAATTTATTTGCCATTATGGCTTTTAAAAAATATTACTACTCTTCATAAAACTGAAATCACATTGAAAAGAAAATGGAATTTTGAAACATTTAACAATAAACAGCTTTACCATTTATAACATTAAGAGTTTTTCGTATATCTTACTGTTATGTATCTTATGGACTAATGAACTGAATTATATATCCCACTGTTTGTATGTTATAAGGTATAGTCAACTTGTCTTACCATAAATGAAATGAAATGAATGGAGTTTTACATCCAACTTTTGTCTTACCATAAGATGGGTTTTCTGATCTTTGTTTAAAACATTGTCCCAGGTTTCTTGACCTAAAACACTGAAGAATATGTCAGTCTGAAACAAATATAAAGACAACCTTCATGACAATATAAAACTAAAAAATATAATGTTTACCATTACTTTGTGTAGTCATTTTTGATAGCACCCGTTTAATTACATCTACAGATGTAGATTTAGGCACTTAATGGTCCTATCATTTGGTCTAAAGGGCCCAGAAAAAGGGGCAATATGGATTATGTCCAATGAAAAAGTCAAAATGGTTCTATGAAAACGTTAAAATGGTCCCATAACTTTTAGCTAAGTTGACTATAACCCCTATAGATTTGGAAGAGTTTAAAATTGGATAAAGCATGATAACTTTTAACCCATAATTTCTAACCCAAACCCAACATGGATCAGGATAATGGGTCTAACAAAACTAGAAAATCAAAGAGAAAGAAATGACATGATTCAAGTATCAGATGTATTAACCAACTGGAGGATATAACAATAAATTATTTATTTCAAGTATTCAGTGAATCTACAACTAGAAGAGATCAGTACCAACTATTCTATTCAAGTTAAGATGTCACACTACATCACTTCTCCATTCCTTCAAATAGCGAATTGTTGACAAGTGAAATATATTACTAAGATAGTAAATGCTCAAACGCAAAACAATTTCAATTTTTTATGCTATCTTGTTAATATATGCTAAGTACAAATAACTAGTTTGAAAGGGGTATTGAAGCTAAGCTAAAAACCCTATGTTCCAGGTAAATCCATACTTATTCCATGAAAGAACATATCATAACCATAGATTTGGTCAAAGGCTAAAGTTTGATTACACATACTTGTTCCATGAAAATCTCTGGAAGATTGATCTCTTCCTTTCCAAGTAAACATCTTTCCATCCTCGGACCAGTAATTCCTCTCCATATTGCCGTCTCTTCATCCATTTTGGTGGTTTAAATTTTTCTACGACTTTACTTAACTACCGGTATATCATTTTATAATCACTGAAATTCAAGGAAAAAGGTATGGTAACAATCGTTTTTTCATTCTTACTGATTCTTAATCAACTTTGGTCTGTATTAAGCTTGCAAGCTTCTAGACCACCTTAAAGTATGACTTGGTTGTAAATAATACGTTTGCACAGTGCAGGAGTGTTAGGTCATTACAGCAAAGGAACCAATTATCAAAAAATTAATAGCTTTTGTTGTTGTCTTTTATGGAAAAAAAGAAAAAGGCTTCAGACGTGAAACTGTGGAAGAGGAGGAAACAAAAGTGTCCCAAAAAAGCAACCAGCACCATCTGTACTCACGTCTTCTGTCAGGGACAACAAAGATGTGCAGGTGTCATAGAAAGAGCAATGTCAACTGTGTTCAATTGAGGCTTAAGGAATTACAAGTCTCTTTAATTTTAGGCCTATATCTAGATTTTAATTTTATATAATAACAACAAAATTAAGACAAAGAAAAAGAAAATTTGTTCACTTATGCCCATGTATTGATTACTTGAACCAAATAGCAAAATAAAGTTCTGATTTTAAACCTTGACTAATGTTGGTACTATTCTACAAATTGGTTTCAGTTTCCATAAATAGTGTTTTCTTGATTTCTTTGGAAATGTTTTCATGCAACCGGAAGTAAAGTATGAACCGGAAGTTTAGTCAAGCACATAATCTCATATTTTTTTTTTCGATGTTATTTATTTTTGGACCAATTCTAGTTGATTGGAAAAAAGAAAATGAAATGAGATGTACAGATATTATATTTGTTTGATTGAAAAAAAATAAGGCTTCTAAATATTTTCTGAGAGAGAAATGTCATCTGCGGGATTAAAATTCAAAATGTCGTCCAACCTCGTGTGTCGAATTCATCCAGTAGTTCTTTTTACTGTTATTGACTCTTTTGAGAGAAGAAATGAAGATGCCAGAAGAGTGGTCGGATCTTTGTTGGGTGAGGTTCCTTTCTGCTATAAATTTGATACTCAATATCCGATGGATTTCACGAAAAAGTACCCATAATTTGATCCAGCTGTTTTGTCAAGCCGGGTGGTTTGTTTACATTTTGAAATAAACCCTATTAAAAATTAAATTTTGTATTTATGTTTTGTCTTACAGGTTACTATGACAAAGGAGCTGTGGAAATAACCAACTGTTTCGCTGTTCCTCATAATGAATCTGAACAGGAGGTGAGGAATTTGAATTTGGCTATACTGGGGGTGGTGGTACTTCTAAGAGAAGAGTTTAATCAGCTGGTAACATTTGGTATTTAGTTCCCAATACCAATTGTATTATGTGAAGTTTATTTCAGTATTCCTGATTTATTACTATTGTTCATCCATCACAATAATTGATCAATGATTGACAGGTTTTTGATTAGTTTATTATATGTTAATTACTGGAAGAAACCACCTACTCTCTGACCAAACTATTTTCTGAATAAAATTTTGGCAATCATTTTCATATGAAATGAAATATCAACTACAAAATACTACTGAAAATGTTAAGCACTGAAAAAATATTAAATGTAAAAATGATTTTACAGAGGAGAATTTTCAGTCCGAAAGGGGGTCCTTTTCTGGGAGAGAAGTGTGTCTATTTTGAAAGTAAGAATACTGAACCTTATATTTCTATGAACTCGAAGACATTCTAAGACAAATGGTATACAATTGAAAATTTTATTTTGAATATTTTACATCAAAGCTCAATGTAGACAGACAGTAAGTAAGGGTGGAAACCACTAGGATTAAAAAGAGGTGAAAAACATGGGGAGGAACATGTAATGGGGAAAACCACTACATGCCATTAAATATGCTATTGGTTATTTCAGGTTGCTTTGGATATTGAATATGCCAGAGAAATGTTTGAACTTTATAAAAAAGTGAATTCTTCAGAAGTGATTGTGGGATGGTAAGTTTGAGGCTGGCTGGATTCTCCAGTACACTTAAAGTTCAATCTGATTAAAATGCATGTATCATTATGTTTCTTTAGGGGACTTCACTTGCTCAACTTTTATTCATCTCCTGTTCTAAGGTTATCCAATATTCAACTAATCAAATGCTCTGTTCACTGAAGGAATTTCTTACTGTATATGTGTTTAAAAAAACTTAATATCAAGTTGACAGCCAGTTGCTTATAAATCTCGTTAAAGTCTAAATACAAAAAAGGCTACAGCCTAATTTCTTAACCACAATGGAAAACACTTTTGTCAGGTACATTATAGTGATTTTGCAAAAATAGAATTAAAGACATAGAGTCGTGTATTTTCCAGGTATTCTACAAGTGTCTAACCCGAAATATAAAAATACACTTGCAATGATTGCTGTTTTATTTGACAATTTGGTATTTGTATTTTCCAGGTATTCTACAGGTTCAGAAGTTTCTGGTCACTCTGTTTTAATTCATGAATATTATTCTCGAGAATGTAAAACACCGATACATTTAACTGTTGATACATCCTTGAAGAACGGTAAAATGGGAACCAAGGCTTACGTCAGGTTTGTGCATGTTTCTCATGTTATGAATGCTAAACAGGACCATGTTACTTTGGTGTATTGGACTTAATTCTGACTCATGTAAAACAAAGAGTCTATGTTTATCTCCGTGGGCTGAATGTTAGACAGGACCATGTCACTTTGGTGTATTGGACCTAATTCTGACTCATGTAAAATAAAGAGTCTATGTTTATCTCTATGGGCTGAACAGAACCATGTCACTTTGGTGTATTGGACCTAATGCTAACCCATGTAAAATAAAGAGTCTATGGGCTGAATGTTAATTTGGTATAATGGACCTTATTTTGACCCATGTAAAATCCCATGGGCTGAATAATAAGACAGGATATGTCACCTTGATGTATTGGATCTAATTCTGACCCATGTAAAATAAAGAGTCTATGTTTGTCTCTATGGGCTGAATTAATGTATAGTGGTCCTAATTATTATTAGAACTACCCTGGATCCATGACCTTCAACTTTTTAAGTCAACAAATTACATAAAAAAGGCTGTGCATGGCTAATCCTGAACAGAAAACTTGCTATATCATTGATTTTATAACAACCCTCACTTCCTTTGCTGTGTCATAATTCACAAGAAGAAGAAGATCTAGTTTAATTGTTAATTATGTTTATATTTTCCAGCACACCTATAGGAGTTCCTACTAAAACAACTGGTACCATGTTTACACCAGTTCCTGTAGAATATATCAGTTACGAACCAGAAAAAGTTGGAGGTGAGTTACATTGTACTTTCTAAAACTTTCACAATGTCAAACTATTAAGAACTACATCTAATACCTTTGACTGCAATAGCCACTATTATTGTATCGCATCTCCTAATGCCAAGCTATTACAAACTACATGTTATACCTTGACTGCAATACCAACCTCTCATGTATCACAGCAGTTTGTTAATATAGGGATTTGACTGGGTTGTTATTTAAGATTAGTCTGTATAATTTTTATTACTTATTCTGCTTTAAAAAAAAGTGGATCATAAATTTCGCAATTTTTAAAATTTCAATGTCTTGTTTTCCAGTGAATCATTTACAAGAAGGGAAAGTAAACACTAAGAGAACAGTATCTATGGAATCTGATTTAGCTCACGTTGAAACTGCCTGTCATAGATTACAAGAGATGTTATCTACTGTTATTAATTATGTTGATGATGTCTTGGTAAGGTTAAAAACTCTCGGATTTTTCAAAAAAACCTCCTTCTCTTCATGAATACTCCAAAATAATACTCCTGAAACAGTCTTATAAACATAACAACATGGCAATGAAGGAAGACAAAATGGCAGATCCTCAACATCGATTCATGGTATTTTTGAAGTAAAAAAAATCTGAATTTATTTCACTGTATATAGTGTGCACCCCTTCTGTAAGGGGCCCATTTTGGAGTAAAAAATTGGCCATTATATTCTGAAATATAAAGTACACCAGTGCTTGGTGCATAAAATTAGGACGTAAAATTCCATTCATTTCATTTTTACCAGTGTATCTTCACAACGTCAACCTTTAAAGGTGCCTAGCTACGTCATCACCCAAAATAACATAAATATCAAATTACATATTGTAGTTTAGTATTTTGTTTAGATTAATGTGCAGAAGAGTAGGACGTAAAACTTCATTTCATTAGAGTTAATTTCAATAAGTTTTGATCATTTGTTTTATTTAGATTACAGAATGTATTAAATATAAATGATTTGTTTATAGGCTGGTAAAGCTAAAACTGATAATACTATAGGAAGATTTCTAATGAATCTAGTTAACGAGGTGCCACAGATAGATATAGAAGAGTTTGATACCATGTTGAATTCTAATATGAAGGTACGGTATAATCTTAATTTTAGTCTTAAAACTAACTTATGAAGGTATCTTGCTAGTCACCTCTAAATGAGATCTACAGCTATGATTTTGAAAAGTAGTGAAAGTAGATAGATATCTCAGAAGCACTGGCATGATTTGAACCCATTTCACGGAGCTATTGTCACTGTCAGTGGATGTTGAGAATCACATATTTATCAAGATTTTCTCGAACTCCATTTGATTTCAACAGTTATATTATAATACCCTAGCTTTTATATGATGACAGATCAGGAACTCATTTTATTTTGCCGGACAGGACAGCTGGTTTGAAATAGTGGCTATATATCTAATCGTGGGACTTGTAAACCAAAGCAAAACTCACTGAATGAATGAATGCTTTTATTTTATTTTTCAGGATCTGTTAATGGTGGTTTATTTAGCTAACTTTGTTCGAACCCAGATGGCAATTCATGAAAAAATCAACATCTTACATATTTAACTTGAATTGAACTAAAACAAGATTTGGTGTATCTATAGACAGTTTTAAAATCAAAGTTATAAACATTTTGAATTCAGTGAGAATCTTATTCTGGAAGGGAAGTGAGGATTAAATCATGAAAAAAAAATTGTACAGAAGAAAAATAAAATTAATCAGAAGAAAATGTTTTAATTCTTTCTCATCTTTAAGGTCCTATTTTTCAAAGAAATATTGAAAACAAAATTTGAATGAAAATATTATAACATTTTTTTTTTTAAACCGATGCCTCTATCAGTTCCAACATTAAGATATTTACCTAGATATATTACCACTGCTGTCCACAAAGCTAGGAACATTGTTGTTGAGAATAATCAGGTTAAGATACCAAGTTATTTCAGTGAAAAAATTGGAGTTCACTTCCTACTTATAGGAATAGGCCCTGTTAAATGGGGACATTCTGCATCTACAGGTTTTATACTGCTTCTGTTTTGGCTCATGAAGTTGGACAATACATAGTGTTTGATAGTTAATAAAGCCAATGGTATTGAAGGTTTAAGAAGGGCGAGCATGCCCCTGCCTCACTACAGACATTCACGTTTGTGAGGAAATGGCGGAGAAATTTAATCAAATTAATCCAACCATTTTCTTTCTAAAATCTTTTTATTTTCTTATATACAAGTTAAATAAATTCTACACAATGAACATTCTGTGATACCTAGTCAAAGTTTCATTCCATATCAGTCAGTATCAGCCGTAGAATTTCGGGGTTAAAGTTTTCCAAATACATTACAAAGAGGAAGAGGGGGATGGGTTTTGAAAGTAAAGGGTTAAAATCCTCATTCTATGCAATTTGTCAGAGTATTCTTTCAATATTATATTTATTCAATGAAAAATGCATATTTCCACACACAATTTTTTAACTTTTTTGGCCTTTTATGGGCGAGAGAAATACTTTATTTCTATTTCTAATTATCTGGGTCCTAATGTAAACTTTAACACGATTCTGTCCCAATAATGATATCACTATCACTCACAGTCATTATTTCTGCTCAAACAGTAGGGCGTGTAATAAATATGGCAAGCTAGGTACCACAGAATGTATAATGAATGACAGTACATGTTTTATATATACAGAGACAAGGTGATGCTCGTGCTAACAGGGCACTGTGTCCATATACTTCTGATCAAAACGACTTTTATAGTTTTTAGCCATGTAAATAAAAAAGGTTAAAGCCTCTTTCTCAACCACTGGGATGTTTTTGAAATGTTTTGCAACAGCCTGAAAGATAAAAAATACTCTGTTAAAAATTGGAATGTAAAAGGGATATGTATGCCATTTTCGGAGGTTGTTAAAAACTATATATAATTAATAAAGTTTAATATACTGTGAAATTAATTAATATTGGAACACCAGATTTGTTTTGAGGAGCATATTGAGACCCATCAAATACACAGCAACAAAGGATGTAGAAATAATTTTAAAACTACATCATCAAAAAGGGATTGAGTGTCACAAAAAAAAATAGAGCTGCAGTCCCATCAGCTCCCTGATTTTAAATAACAAAAAAAAATCACAATTTTTAGAAATTACAACAAACTGATTGGTCACGGTCAAGCGAGCAGAATATCAAATAAATCCAGTAATCAAATGACTTGACCACTAATATACCCCCCTACCCTTCTCCCGTAACTGATATCAGTAAGCATTCACAACTTTCCCATGCACTCCCTCCCGAGAATCTACACCTAACCACACCTTGGGTTTTCCAACCCCCCCCCCCCCCTCCTGAAACCCAAAAGTGAAATATAAGTCACTTACATCAGCTAGTTGTGCCTTATTCAACCCTTGCCTAGTGGGAATTTTGTAGTGTCGTTTGTATCTTCGTAAAGTGTTGACTGGCATTTGGAAAAAATCAATCTGAAATAGCAGTAAATGGAAATGTTTAGTTGATATCTGATTCTATAGAAGACTATTCCTTATAATACCTGATATTAGTCACAGTCAAAACGAAAGTTACGGTGATGCCCAACACTAATTTACAATTACTGTCAAGGTAATTTAATATTACGTTAGAAAAAACGCATCTTCGGAGGTGTGGAAAATCCCCATTTAACAGGGTCTTTTTCTTCTGACTCTACTCTAGGTGAAAAGCGACGACTGTCAAAATATCTATCAGAGGCTGGAACAGAAGAAGATGTTTTGGACTAATGGTAACATGACATGTTTTGATTCTCCAATATATCATGCCAGCACTCGTATGATAATAGGCAGACTTACATCTGGTACATCCTCATCAACCTCCGGAGATCCTCGATCATCTTCGCTATCCTTCCTCTTTCTCTTACTTCGTACACTCTGTATCATATTCTTATGGACATCACAAATATAGATATGGGTAGCCTGAAAATAACAAGATATGGAGTTTTACACCCTACTTTCTGCTTGTAATTAAGATAATGCCATCTCTAGGGCTGGGTGATATTGGTTCAAGTGGATATCATGATATATAGCATTAATATATCACAATATGGGTTTATATCAAAATATTTACTGGGTATGGTTTTTATTGGTGTTTGAAACAACATATTTTTAAATGTAACAAAAAATCTCTAAATATCTCTAAAAAATCAATTCAGACATAAATTTAATGAATAAAACATCTGGTTCAAATATTGCATAACTAGTTAAAATTATATTGATGATCTTATCTATGCAAAAATTTGAAGACATACCATGATATTGCTATAATTCGATATTTTTTAATTAGGTAATATTACTAACAATATAAATTCCTATACTGGTATATATAGTGATACTGGTATGTCACACAGCCCTACCATACTCCATACTCTTCTGTTCAGTATGGGCTGATGACATTTAACAAAATAATGATTTATTTTTGCTGATTAGCCTAATGATCATGGTCAATGCCATGCAGTGGACAATTTTTTCCTCAGGCAGAGGTTGTCAAGGAATCTTAACATGCAGTCTATAGTCACACAGAACCTATGTTTATTGTCCCATCTGAATTACTAGATACCATATGTATGTCATGTCAGTCTTCATGACCTGCATCACTTACCGATAGAACAGTAATCTCGGAATTTGCTAAATAAATCTGATTAAATAGTAATAATATAAGACCTACACTATCGTCTCGAATAAGTTTGAGTTTTCTCTGTAGAACTGTTTTCTGTATACGTTTACTATAACTTGCGTTACCAGCCTGTCGTGTACATCTCTCACTGTTATCTATCAAACAACAGACCTGGTCGTGTCCACCCCGACTGTCATCTTCCGTACTAAAACCATTGGTACTGAAAACAGAAAATAGTTTATTGAAATGTCAAGATTTTATTAAACAAAATTTCTCTTAGATAATAAAACGGAAACAACTGAAAAAATAAAAATAAAACCGGACAGAAACCAGAAAACAAGGGCTCCAGTTTCCATGGATACAAAATACAGAAACAAGCTACCATAGCCTGTATCCAATTCTAAAATCAGTAAATTTCTAATGATCTCATTATCTAAAGTTTATTTTAAACTCATCAGGGACAGAACGGCTAATTTCAGAAAGGGGAGTTAATTTTCAAATATACAATTAGAACTTTTTATGTGTATAAGCATTGTAAAGAGGAACCTCTCTTTGAAGATGTAAATGTTTGTGTGGGTTTGTCAATTCTCAATCTCTTTGTGCTTATTATTTCATATTAAGGTTTGTCAAATTGGCATCCATTTCAGAAAGTTAGCATCCAGGCTTTTACGGTTTGTGAACTCTCTGCATTTCTTTAACTTTATAAAATAGGAAGACAACAATGGAAATGAAAATAAAGGCCTGTACAATTCTGTTTTTAAAACTCTTAAGTGTCTTTACTTGGCCCGTGAAATCATAAAGCACTTGTAGGCTGAAAGATTGGGTAAATTTTTGAGTTTGTAACAACAGCAGAGTTAAAATGGGTCATAGCAGTCAGAGACATTGCAAAATCAGCCATTTTAAGTAGAGCAAAACACGATTTCTGTCTCGTGTTTCCAAGGTGAAACTGGCTCCAGAAGTTCAGCGATTGTGTGTCCTTGGACGGAATTTGATCCCCGGACATAGGTGGTACAGAAATTTCCGAAAAATGGAGTGATCCGGGATGGATTTGTGGTAAAAATTTACGATTTACAACTGCAAGCTCCTGTCAGCTTTTCACGCAAATATCAACAAACGATTTCACGACGCCAACTCGTGTTTTCTGAACCGTCCTTCGATTTTTACAGAATTCAAAAGAATTGAAATTACCAACCTCAGATTCATTTGTGTTTTCAGATTTCGAGTATCTCTTTTAGAAAATTTCTAATAAGGTGTACACCAAGTTATCATAAAATAAAGAAGCCAACGGAAGAATTTCATCTATCGGGCAAAAGTATGGCGGATATTTTTAACATGTGAAAGGTGAAGGGTCATAGTTGAGAGGTCAGAGGTCGCAATGACGTAGTGAAATTTAAAACCCCGCCCATCGTCTTGACAAAGAAGCAGGTGCCCGTTTTTAAACGACGCTGCCATCCCCCGATTTCCTCGTTGACATCCCGGCTAGAATTGGTTCCAGGGATCGTAAAAAGTCATAAAAACTTATGACATGAAACAACAGAAGTTACCTAATCCATTTTGTTAATCAAATGGTTCAAGTGGCAATCAGAATAGAAGGTGTTGGTTGGTTAAATTGGGTCATGTGATCAACACAAAGCCTTGGGTCTACCTCATTAGATATGCAATGACGTAGTGTATAATATGAGATTTGATTGGCTGAAATGTGCGGCTAATGTGAAATTTGACCAATGAGAGAGCGTGAAAGAAGTCTGGAGCTGTAGTGTTAGCAGACGTATAGCGTGGGTTCTAATCATATAGCGTTAGCTCCCTATACCTTACCATTATCAACAATTTTCTTCCGTAAGTAACTTTTTTTGCTCATTTTTTTCAAAGAAAAATAATTTTCTGCAAAAGTAAACGTTATTATCTATCGTTTGCAATGGTTTTTTCAACTTGTTACCGCTGCGATCGCTTTATTTTCACAATTTTACACTGTCCGTCCGTGCCCTATATAATGTAATGAGCGCCATGTCTGCGAAGCCATTATGGAAGATAGCAAAAATAAAAATTACGATTGTTACTTTTTCATGAAAAATAAGCGACGGACCTTCAGAAATGTTATCAAATAACATTCCACGAGATCTAAGCTAGCTCTCCTTGCAATTTGACTAAAATTCAACCGCGGGAAGAAATGTTACGTGGATTTGACGGGCCAGCCTCCTTTGTCATCCCTGTACATTGGTTTAGTAGCGGCCATATAACCCAGCCTTGTCTCACTGTATATTTGCTTCATAGAGACTCCATATACCATAGTGTTGGATAGGGGCTTGCAAAACCTTCCCAAAACATTAACCTACAATTTCCGCAAATAAATTTGGTACCATAGAAATTTGGGAGGGTGATTTTTAAAGGGTATTTCATTCATAGGAATGGAATTTGACATTGTGAAGGTGATTTTTGGGGTTGTTGTTTGTCGACGAACGGCCGCCATGTCTATTTCTATGTGTTGTGATGTATTTCAATGGTTTATGGTTGGTATTGCCTATAGTAAAGGGCTTCAATACCCACTACATTACACATACCTTGCCTTACTACAAACTAGCAAAACATTAGATTGGGCGAATGGCCATTAATTTCCACGAAATATGGATTGAATTTTTGATTTCTTTGTTTGATTAAAAATGTCTGACCGACTTTTATGTGATAATGGCGGTTTCAGACGGGCGTTGAAGATTTGCACCATTTCTTTGATATTCTTGAGGGTACAAATTTGAATTTTGTAGGCCTAAATTTTTTGAAAATTTTTTTTCAAATTTAATTGGCCCTGGCATGGGGTATGAATTAATAATTTTTTTGGGGACATTTGATGTTTATTATTTTTTGATTATGGAATTTGATTAAAATTATGAAAATATTATTGGACATATTTAAAATTCTTTTTTAATTTCTAAATTAAATTTTTTTTTTAATGCCCATCAAATTTTGAAAATTAAGAAAAAAAGTTAAGTTCAAATTAACCACAGGCTTAGCCTTTCAGGGCAACAAAAGATATTTAAGCCTACTAGGCTAAATTAGGCAAAAACCATTATCCATTATCCCTAATATTAAGGCATTCAAGATTTTGGCCAATCATTCATACTTAGAACTTTATGTGGTTCTTTTCTAGACTTGACCAATTAGCCTAAGGCAGTTAGACATCAGACTTTCCTAAAAGCAAAATTTTGCTATGAAGGCCCAAATTTACTGATTCAGACCCATTGACCAATCAGTTTAGGCTAAATATAGTATGAGCCAATCATATTGAGGTATTTGACATAAGATAAACCCATGCCTGGCTTGAAGATAAATTAGCCAATTTGATTTAAACATGCATTGAAGATGTAAAATTTAAACTAAATCAAGCAGGAACCATGAAAATTAAGCTTGATTTTGGTTTATAATCCAGAGATGGTCGATTTGATCTTAACAAAAATTGGCATGAACTTGTTTGACCACGAAAGTCAGCAATCTTTTTTCTTATTCTGATTTTTTTTTACTTTTTTCAGATCTGTTTGATATCTATCTAGATAAAAAAATCACCATGCCTAAAAAAAGCGATCCCTCTAAACCCCGAGGACGTATGTCTTCATACGCTTACTTCGTCCAGACTTGCCGAGATGAACACAAGAAAAAACACCCCGGTGAGGCTGTCGTCTTTGTTGAATTTACCAAGAAATGTGCCGCTAAATGGAAGGTGAGTTTTGAGCAAAATTTTATTTTTTGTTGGGGAGGGACACCACCCTTTGCTGTTTTGCACAGGTACAATTCCATGGGTTTAATTCTCAGGTACAAAAGTATTCAGCCAAGGCCAGTGCTTCTGAATCCCTATCATGGAATTCATTTAGCAATTCTACAAAATTAAACAAACATTGTTCTTTCCAAATACATAATCTATGACTAAATTTTCTACTTATTCTGTTTATCCACTTATCTGATGCCTGATCTCAATATTTTACAAATTTTCCAGGACATGACCGCTAAAGAAAAGGAGAGGTTCGAAGATTTGGCATTAAAAGATAAATCTAGGTATGAGAAAGAGATGGCCAACTATGCCCCAGCTGGCGGAGTTCCTGGAAGCAGGAAAAGGAATAAGAAGGATCCAAAAGCACCCAAGAGAGCTTTGTAAGTGTAGCATTTTGATTAATATTTTCATAGCATATTTGTTTAGCTTTGATAATAGTGTAGCATTGGGTTGGATTACCCTCAAGGCAATTAATTGTGTATTGAGACCATAGCCCCCTGAAAATCTAACAAATTCTAATCCTAAGACTTTGACTCTTTTTTTTAGAGGTTATCAGGACACATTTAGGCTTTTCAAACAGCAATTTTCAATCAACAGATATATGGAATTTGATTATATAAATCCTGACAAGTTCTCTAACCTTGCTCATATGCTTAAATCATGTTTGTGAAAGTTAAACCCCATATTCAAAACATGGTCCTGATGAGGGTTCTGTATCTTAAACATGTGTCAGCAACTTAAGATGAGTTATTGTCTATTGAATTTCATGGATTTTTTTCAGATCTGCTTTCTTTTTCTTCTGTAATGAGGAGAGACCTAAAGTGAAGGCTATTTACCCTAACTATACTATTGGTGAGGTTGCTAAGGAACTCGGTAAAAGATGGGAACATTGTGGTGAGAAAAAACGATTTGAAGAAATGACAGAAAAAGACAAAGTTAGATATCAAAAGGTATGTATAAATTATCTTTCTTTAGATGTAAAAGTTTTACTCCAAGTTAAGCCACTGAAATTGAAATACCATCTTAAAAAACAAGACTGTTGAGAAAGCCTTTTTAGTAGATTAAACGCTTGTTTGTTTTAAAGTAGAGTGCATAATGGCAAGGGATGTTTACATCAAGACAGTAAAACATTTTATAAGCTTTTTAATCAGATAACAAATTTTGTCTTCAAAGAAATCAAAGGTTTTTTTTTCTTTTCTCAAATATTATTTCAATATATTCTATACAATTGCTTAAAGGTTCTGTCATTAAAGTTGTCTCCCTTTTCTAGGAAATGGCTGCCTACAAATCTGGTGGATCAATGGCCAAGAAAAGCCGACCGGCAGAGAAACCTGTAGAGCCCGCAGCACAGGAGGAAGATGAAGATGACGATGATGATGATGATGATGACGAGGACGATGATGAATAAATTAACGACCACTTCATTTAATCATGTGATCAAAATCTATAATCTCATTGGCTTAACCATCATTCATTCATTCTGTTTTTCTTTGTTTCTTGTTTTCGTTGACATTTTGTGAATAGTTCATAATCCGTTATATTCTCGCTCTTGAAATCAAGCACTCCCATTGGACGATATTATTAAGCAAATGATTGGTTGAAATTCAAAATCAAGCAGTCTTATTGGACAATATTTCAAAGCAAATTATTGGTTGAATTCTAATTATTTGTAATCTTGTTTTTGATTGGTTGTTAATATTGTTAACTCTATTATGATTGGAGGAAAATGTTAATGAATACTATTTTAGTTTTAATCCACATCATTTGTTGTGTTCACAGCCAAGTTCAACTTTTTTTTTGAATATTGTTTACGAAACTTCCATCTGAGATTTAATCTTTATCAAATTTTTACTTCAACCAAAACTGCCAAAATATCACATTCATTTAGCTTAATTGTAATTTTTTATTTGACGTTTTGGCAGATTTGGTTGTATCTCAATTGTGTTTGAACAATGTAATTCATGCATTCAATTAATTCTGAAATTTAGAATTTTAACGTTTTTCTGTAGATATGTAAATAAACTGAATTTCAGATTAATTTTTAGAATAATCTGATATTAAAGTTAGTGCTAATAAGCTAAAAGATTGAAAGTTTGAAATTTTGAGAAAAAAAATTGTGGAAAGCATTTTAATGCTCACACAATAAATAATGAATTTATATCACTGCATTTTGTGCTGATTTTATTTGCCTAATTTTGTTTAAGTCGAAGGTTATTTTTAAATGTTGGGTTTAAATTTTAACAATTTTTATTTTATTTTAAAACAATGGTTGTTTTTAAACTGGTGACAAATTTTGTCAAAATGAAGGTTATTGTCAAACAGGGCAAATATTTTACAGATTTTGTCTAAAAAGGGCAAAGAAAAAATGCTTTTGAAGCATTAAAGAATACCTAATATGCATAAAAATGAAAAAAAAAATTCTAAAATATAATTGAAAGTGCTACATAAGATATACATTTAGTAGAATAAGAATATTTAGTTCTGTCTTGTTGTACAATATTGTTAATATTCAATAACAAGGCCTCTATTCTAATGGCAATTCACATAATGTGTCACTCTCAAGATTGATTGCTGGAGAGTATAACAGCAATCGACAGCGCCTATAATTTATCAGTTCATGTGCTCTGATTAACTAAATTCAGACGACAATCTCTGAAACTGTTATAACTACAAGTATGCTGATGGATATTTGGATATTGTTATTGGGTAGTTGGAGGTATTTTACATCAAGATGGAACTAGACTATACTGATGTTATGTTAGGTTTATGTATAAATGTAGTTCATGTATTTTTTGTATGTCTTAGAAACATTAAAGGTCTTAAAAAGATCAATTCAGATGTTTTCTCTTTTGACTTTCATCTTTCTTCTTTTGGAAGAATATTTTTGTCCTATGCCTGGACACTGGCCCTGTATTCTGGAAATCATCTTAGCACTAGGATGTCGTAAGTTCTTCTAACATTGATTCCAAGTCATGCTAGCGCTAAGATCGTTTCGAGAATACGGGGCCTGGTTACTTGGAGAGAAAGTGGGTTGGGTATATTGGTTTGATATAATTAAATTGTGATAATGCAGCGATGATATTTATGAATGTCCAGTATAATTTAAATAATTGATTTACCAAGACAGTAAGAGCTTTCTGCTTATTTCATTTCTTTTCCTACCAGACCCTTCAACTTGCATCACTGATTGTTGGAACAAACCTGCTTCACAAATTATAACAAGATACAATTCAGTAACCTAAATCCATTTAAACGAGTGACCAATCAGATAAGTTGTTATATACTAACAGATTTACAGCAACTATTCCACTTCACTCTGTAGTTGCTGTAAATCTGTTAGTACTATAACAACTCAGATGACAAACAATCAAATTATCTTAAGCAAGAACTTTGTGAAACTGGTTTCAAGTTTAATAATGTAGCTTGTTGTAGATTGTCAGTGACGTTTCCCTATTCCAAATTGTAATATCAGATACACTGAAATAGAGTTTTACATCTAACTTATATAAAAAAAAAAGATAGCTTGCCAGGCAAGGTAACATACGCCCACTGGAAGCTGTCAGAAATAATAAAACAGTATTCAGTGACTAAAGTATGATTTGTCTCATGTCAAAGAAATTTTAATAGTTTGAATTCAATGATATATATATTTACTTCCAGTTATTTATGCTGAGAAATTCCACCAAGTTTTTAAATATAGCTAATACAGTAAAACGTCCAGTCAGACACGATATTTCGGTGAAAAATTATCCGATCATGAAAATCGATAGGGATCATCTTCATAAGGACATTGACACACAAAATCAAAATAATCTGTAAAGAATTGTAGCCTGAAGAGTGAGCACGAACCAAATGTGAACGGACAGACCGACAGGGTGATTACATTATACGCTCGTCTTATGTGTGGGCGTACAAAAAGGCAGTTGTAATAATTTAACATTTTAATTTCATATGAAGATTGTACATTGTAACATTCAAATTTTAAAAAAAGACAAAAACAGAGAAACGTGAAAAAATCAAACATTGAAATATTAAAAAAGACGATATTGCAACCAAGCGTGGACATAAATTAAATGATATATACAAACATAATCTTAGATGCAAAAATATTCCTTGGAAAATACAAATGTTAATATAATCTAACGAAGGTATTTGTACACATCTAGAGTAAGATTCAAAACTTAAATACAATCAGTCCAGTTTACTTTTGGTGAAGCCGAGATATTTATGCTGACAAACTCGATGAATGTGACCCTGATGAGCCTACGTAACTTTACTCAACTCTACTCAGGTTCTTGTTTTGAATCGTACCACTGATATACATAAAATCTTTACTAAACTATCGCAAGATAATTTATTTATTGAAAACACACATCTTATAGCACTGAATAATCATACGGCACTTCTGAATATTTCTATGACAACAGATCAAGTTTACTTTGTTTCTTGTTTTTTCTGCGGGTTACTTCACTTGCATGGAACTGACTTAATATGGCCGTCTTCACAATGTCAAGCTATTATAAACTATGTTGTATACCTTGACTGTAATAGTCACCTTTCTTGTATCACAGAAGGTTGTAAATACATCAATTTGATTGGATTGTTTGCTAGCGAAAACAGAACAGCCAATCAGAGCCTGTCTATATTCGTTAGTTTACAATTCAATTACATCGTAAGATTTTGTGATACAAGAATGCAGTCAAGGTATAAGACTAGTTTGACATTGTGAAGATGCTATCTTATACAATTCTTCTGTTAGATTATTCAATCAAACACTTTTCGTCTTATTTTTTGATACATACTAATGTTAAGGTAAGTTTTACAATCTGACTAAAATGCAGATCTACATGTGTGTGTATGTCTTTGAGGATTGCTCCTCTAGCCATTAACGATCTGACACAATTCTTCTTAAAATTGTGTTCATTCAAGAACCAATCATTTGACTGACAGCATACGTCAACAAGTATCCCAGAATTCCATGTTGAATTTTCAGAGAGAGCTATTGATTGGTTGAATATTTCAATGATTGTAGGGTAACAAGTTCGTTAGATCATGGATGACAAATGGAATCGCACACAGAAAAAACATGAAACAAAAAATATAGACGCTCATTTGAGATTGTTTTTTTGAACAAGATGAAAACTTGAGCCAGGGATAATATAATAATACTAGAATGGGATAATAAATTAATTACAACAAAAACAAATCTAAAAATATTGGAATGTTGAACTACTGTAGTTAGAATATTTACAAATAAAAAAACAAAAACAACTACAACTCTTCCTTTATGCCGGGTTTACACTATTTATCCACACAGAGTATGGTTCACTCAAAGCAAGCTAATTTTAAACAGTGTAAACTCAGCTTAGGTTGAGAGGGTAAGCAAGCCATATGATACAAATCAAAATCAACTATAACTTTACCAATGTTGAAAAGGAAAGCATGCCATACCTATTATATTCCTAATATAATCTCTAAAACCACCTGATCCTATGTTGGAATGGTAAGCAAGCCGTGCCTTGCTCTTAATATTCTTACAATGGAATTGTTTATACAAGCAAGTAATACAATTTTTGAAAAATGTGGTTTACAGTAAGACAATACAAGGAAAAAGAAAGTTCAGGAAATGAATGAATGAAGAATGAGTTTTATGATCTGAAGGTTGGCTAAATATCAACAACAACAAAATTTAAGACACCATTCTCAATAATTGTGATAATAATGAAAACAAAATTTATTCATTAAAAATAATATTGCCTTGTGTTGCCCCAACCGTTACCTGAAATTACCCTCAACTTTTGGCATAATGATGATAGATACAATTCAAATTGAGACAAAAATAATTAAAATAACAAGCCTGATTGATTGGTGTACATTTATAACATTTACATAACAATAAAGATACAAACTAAAAATCAGGGAGCTCTTTTTCAGATTATTATGACGTAAAATTAAATGATTTCCCAAAAAACTAAAAAAACAATCACAATAATTTGGTCCCTGACAAAAACAAACAAATTGCAACTATTTTGCTATTCAAGGATTTGTTGTTAAAAGTTTAGATGTATAATAAAGATGATAAGAAGCAGTCTCTATACTATAATTATTAACTGATCTTTTCATGTCTTAATTTCACCATTACATCAACTCATATAATCAACAACAATAATTCTTATTTCTTAATATCGTGTTGAATTAAATTCTTTCTCACACAGTGCCTTGTAAATATCAAATATGTAATGATAACAAAGAGAAAACTGACAAGTATTAATTTATAGAGCTAAAAGGGACAGATGCGCCATTTTGGGGGGTTGATTTGAGTCTTGAAAATATTAAAATAATCTTCAAAAGTACTAGAAATGTTAGCAAATCGCATAATTCCTTTAAAAATACTTCAAACTAGGACTTTTACTCAATATTTCTATAAATGTCTTTTCTCTATATCACAGAGTATTTTAAATTGATGAGTTGTCATTTTAACATTCAATCGCGGATAATTTATATACACATAGATTTGAAGGCTTAAATTTCGACACTGAGCTGTGAACACTATAAATGATTGGTTTGGCTAAAAAATAACCGTTTCTGACAAAAAGAATGGCGAACCTGTCCCTTTAAGTTACATTCATGTAACTCTGTCCCATTGATCCGGACCTTGTTTAAAAGTTAGAGCCAGGGCCTCGTTCCGCAAAAAATCAGACAATCAATTTTGTGGTATTTCTCAATATAAAATGTTACACAAATTCTTATCATAAGATATTTTATACCACAGGGTTCTGGACCTTATCTTGACAATTCAGGGATATTCTCATGATGAGACACATAATATTGAAACCCTCAATTTGTGCAGCGTATGCCTTAGAGTAATGAATGAAATATGACTGGGTAGTGGGTATACTAACAGATACATACAACAGAGTTATAAATATGACAAAGGTTTACCCAGATATACTAGAGTTAACTAGAGGGTAAGAAGGGGTGCGTATTATACATTATATTCAGATATATACGGTATGTCTCGCTGTCTTGCCTACAAGACACATATTTCAGGGGCTTCTTTCTTGAAAACTTATTGATTGCTCAATTACTAAAATTTATTTTTTAATTTAGTTTTATTATCCAATCAGCTTAATGTAAATCTGAATTTGATCTTGGATAAGTTATTGAGAAAAAAGCCTCTGATAAAAATGGCACATATACTCTTAACTGTAAATGAGACACATGAGATACATAGAACACATCATTACTATTTATATGACACGTGCCTCTTTAAACTAATATGACACATGCCTCTTTTAAACCATGTGACACATACTTCTTAGAAATGTGAGCCTCTCCATCTGGATTTCTATCTCTTTCCTTTGCAGTTCCATCCATCAGTTCCCTCTGACGCATCCCCATCACATTCCCCTGCCAGTTCCTTCATCTCACTTCCCTTGCCAGTTCCCCCATCACATTTCCCAAGGCACTTTCCCCTTGCTTGTTCCCCCCGTTGGTTCCCGTGTAACATTCCCATTCACTGTGCCACCTACCCAACTGGTTCTGCAATTACATTCCCCTTGCCAGTTTCACTTGTAAGATACCCCATACAGTCCCCTCTACCTTCCTGCATCAATACTCCAGTTCCATTGAAATAAAGTCAAAAATAAAAGAGTCTATCTTCGAGAGTTCAAGGTATGATGATGAGTTTATAAGCCTTCAGGTTTTTCTCTTGTCGTATCGTAGGCACGGATATATCTTGCCTAAAATACAAATTACAAATTTTATTTTAATTACATATATTTCTTCAAAAAAATTACATTTCCCTCAATTAACAGAAGCCAGGTAAATAACTCATGAAATTGGAACAAAAAAATCTGAAAATGGAGGCTTGGTATTTTGCTATTTTACTATTAAAGATTTTCAATTGGAAATTCAACACCTACTATTATTCATAAGTATCTTTCAAAAGTTTGAAGATTCCCCATTGATTATTTTAAATTCCTAGCAAACATCATTATAAATTCAAACTGAGCTTGATAAAGCCAGTAAAGTGACTTAAAACAATTAAAAATAATTTGTAAAGTTTGAGATTCCATACCTGACCCACAACACCATGTTCTTCTTGAGAGAAAGCATAACCATCTGAAAATATCAAAATATATAATTTTAGACACAGATTGACAAAACTTAAATAGACTACCGGTAGGTTTCATCTAGAATATTTTACTAATAATTACCCACAGTCAGTTTTAAATAAATCTTTAAATCAGGTCTTCTCTTCATTATTCAGAAATCAAACAAAAAAATCAGACATGATTGTCTTCCTTTCAGGATTTATAAAATAAAATATAAAGATCCCTAGTATTTGTGTTTTCAATTTGGGGAGTTTTTAAAAATCTGAAATCTTGTTTTAATTACAATATTGCTAATCAAAGCCCTGGCAGGTATTTAAAATAGATCTTTGTTTGATTCTTCAATAGGGACGTCATATTGACAAACCAAATTGTTGAGGAGCTAGATGTTCCTGAAGAATGAGCATGTCCTACATCGTTAGTGTCTTGAACCATAAAACAAAGATTTTAATAAATCAATAGATTCCAAGATATGAAAGCCAACAGATCACTTGATATATTAATATATTAATAAATATTTCCCTCTTCAAACATTTCAATTAATCCAATAGTCTAATAGCAATCATCAAGGAGATTGAAAACTGCAACCAAAATTTCAAAAATTCAATGATAATAATTTTCCCATTAGAGACAGACACCAATTTTAGTTGAAAGAATGAGAATTAGTCAACCTTGAAATTCCCTTCCAATGGAGGTTTATAAACCATCAAATTAATGTAATTCAGAAATTGGCATTGTTTTTTTTCACTCTCAACTTCGAATCTGACAGTAGTTAAATATAACATTGTTGTCAGTTGATGGATTATGTATTTAGATAGAATAAAAGATAGAGTATTACTATGTGATATATTTAGGTACCGAGAGAAGATAGATGTGACCTAGAATGACAAGAAACCACCACAGTGTATTTCAATCAAATTAAAAATTCAGATGAAAATATTAAGTGATATACTGAAAGACGATTTATTTTTGTAATAGTTAAGACAAGCAGTATTAAGAATTAAAGGTTATTAAATTCCTACCATAATGAGATCCCTCTATTACTGATAATAAAGTGAAATATAATCATTAAAATATTTATCTTAAAATTAAAACAGTGGCTCAACTAGATAATGGAGGCCCCGGGACTAAAGTGGTTTTTTAACATATACCCTCCTGTATTCTGTAGGGGTAGGGGTACTTGGTTCAACCAGTACCTATGATAGTTGAGCCACTGAATAAAAGGAGTTTTAGTTCTCACTATTTAATTATTTCATCCAATATCAGGTTCAAAATACAACTTAAAATCTTAAGATTGTCACTGGGTTGATGAAAATCGACAACTTATGAACAATGATTAGACCTTATTAGAAATTTGATTTGACAGAGTCTAAATATCAGTCTAATGAATTATAAAATATTGAAGCTTTAGGAAAGTTAAAAGGGTTGGACTTTAGATTCAAGGAGCTTTGGGAAGATTAATCAAAATTTGTGGTCAAAAGGAGATAATTTCAGGTTTTGGAAATGATCTCCCTTAAATTTTTTTATTTTATTTCACTGGCAGAACTAAATCATAATCAATATAAGAAAAAAAAGTTAGGTTAGATGTCAGGTCTGCAGTCAAAGGGAGGTAAACCTCATAATATAATATCAAAACACTCTCTAAGGGTATTGTTGATCATGTTATTAGTATTAATATTTAATCTAGTCTAGCTTGTAAAATTCAGTTAGTTCAAGCAAATTAGTAAAAATTAGTAGATATCTTCAATACTAATTGTTAGTTGTACTAGACAAAAAAAATCTAATTCAATAGAATTTTATTTTTGGTCAAAGAGAAATTAGAGCCTGGAGCTAGCTAAAAACAAATTTCAATTTAAAAAATAAAATCAAACATGGAACATTGAAATATATTAAAGGTAATTTATTCTCTTTTCCGTTCTTCATTCAAAAATTCAAATAAAAATCTTTACAAACAAGACAATTCTCTTAATCAAAATCTTGTCTTAAATATGACAAATTGACCAACAAGAATTTCCCTGTATAGAACTGGTAAAGATTCACAACAGCAAACAAACACCATGCAAGAAGTGAACTGGTTTATGAATAATTGACGCTAGGCGATATATCAAATAGAATATTCAAAACAATGTCTCAGCCAGGAAATAAAATCAAAGTAAAATATCACTGGGGAGAGATGAGTTTGTAAACAAGATGAAATATAGATATTTGAAACTATAAAATAAAATATTGTTTTACTTTCTGGGCCAGTGGCCAGATTTTCTGCCAGATTGTTCAATGTATTTTATCAAGTCAAGTCAAGTAATGGTCAGTCTCTTTATAAAATAATATTTTTAGTGTTGTCTGTTGTCCTGACAGGCATTGACAATTGGCATTGATGTTTCATGGATGTTTTGAAGAACTCTTGTAATTTGAAATTTTGCGAATTTTCTTGTTTTATAAGTTCATTTTTTACAAAGTTTGAAATATCGCCCAGTCCAGGTGTAGTTCACGGAACTTTGAAATAAAAAACTTACGTGATGGTGTAGGTGAAGGAGCTAAGATAATTTAAAAACAGAAAATAAAATATATGTCATGCAACAATCACAGGAATCTTATTTTACTTCGATGTCCGATTCTCAAAAACTTGATCAATTTTAGAGTTTTTATAAAATACTGTCATCTGATTGGTTAATAAAACTTAACTTAAACCAATAGATCAATCAGAGAGTACAAATCCAGTTCTTAGTTCAAAAATATTGTAATCTGATTGGTTAAAAAAATCAATATTAGGGATTAACCAATCAGATGACAGGAATGTTTTATCCAATTCTAATTTCAAGCAAAATGCAGTAATCTGATTGGTTAAAACAACTTAATACAAAATTAATTTTCAAGATTGATCAATGAGATGAAGACTGAATTTTGTCTCGAATCAAGTTTTTTGAGAATTGGACTTTGAGTTGGTTTAAAACTGAAGAAAAAAACATTAATTCATTCCAAATCAGTATTAAAAATAGACACATTTCTTCCAAAAAGCATAAAAATCAAAAACATCTGGGAAGGGGCAGGAACTTTCAAAATAAATCAGCTTATGGCCATAATTCTGCTGGCAAATAGGTTGATTCACAAATTGACAATATATAACAGAAATATATCCTAATTTTCAATAATTCAAATGGTCTTCAGGTAAAATAAAGAGAAAGGACCATCTCACGTGGATCAAGTGTCACAGGGGAGAGGTGATAGAACAAAGGAGGGGAGAGGGGCACAGGGTTGGGGGGTGTTCTGAGAAAGTGGTTTATTCCTTGCTGTCCGGGGAGGATTTCTAGTAATACAGGAAGAGATAGTAATCCTGATATGTTCTCTTATTTCTGAGTCAAGTGGATTACAGTGCATAACATTTAAATTTGTTATTTTATCTTAAAAGCCCTTGATGTAAGTTTAAGTTGCAAGGAATAAATTCTTTAAATGACATTTAGCAATTGTGTGTATGATATATAGACACAGTTTTATGGAACAACAATCACTGGTTAAAGTTTTATGCAACGTTTCGACGTGTTTCACCCGTCGTCCTCAGGCACAGGAAAAGTTAAGGAATTATTGAGGACACTGGTATAATTAGGACTTTGTGCCGATTTACTCACTATATTCTCCTAGTTATATATCTATATATTACTTTCAAATCAGAGCAAAACACGTTAGAGGAAAGAATTTTGAAATTAAATTCTTTAAAAGTTAATGAACAAGAATTATTCTGTTAATTGATATTATAGAAAAACCAAGAATAATTTGACAATGTTTATGATATATAATGTGCCTAAAGGAAGACATGAATTGTTAAGAATTGTTGATATTTTATTGGTGAGAAGCTGATACAAACTTCATATTTAAATTTACCTTCAATCAAATATATATATCTCTCTAAACCATAGGAGACAAATATTCTACAAAATCAAAATATTTGGGTTAAATTTCTGTGAGATCAATGCCTAACAAGGTCAATCAGAGAAGTAATAAAGTGCTGGTAAGTTTGAAACCTCTAGTAAAGAGAAAATCCATTTAGTGTGAAAAATTGAAGGGCAATTTATTTTGAAGAAACCTTTTGATTAGTTTATAAAAGTTTAGAGACGTTGAACAGTAAAAATGTGGTCATTAATTCATCTTTATCCATATATAATTTTTATAGAGGGTAGGGGGGTAGGGGGGCAACCTATTGATTCATTAATTCAGGGAGAATTGAAAGTTCATTTGGAGGACTGGACAATATAACTTGGTGCCTTTCCCAAAAGCAAAATAACAAAATAACAACATCAACAAATAACAAAAGATCCACTGAACATCAACACTAAGTCAGAAACAGGAACTGAACCATGTAATTGTGATTTAAATATATTTTATCTTCTATAAAATTATAAGATGTTACTTCACTTCTACACATTGTTTTCATGATGGAAATAAAAATCTGTTTTAATCTGGTATTTTATTGTAGGCAAACCATAACTCTGATTTTCATTCTATAACAGAGATATGGGTGGGACTTTGTAAGCCTGTAAAGCTAATATTTAGATGACCACCTATAGTTCTCTTAGCAACAGAATTTCAATTCTTTCATTGAGTTTTAGTACAAGTATGAACCATATATGGATCTTATTATGTTGTCTTATTAGAAGCCAATAAAATTTGACGAACATTACAGAAGGTACATAACCCTCTAAATTTTAACTTTTCCAGCTGTTAGTGCTAAATGCTTTAAATGTTCTCAGCATTTTTCAGAATTAAACTTTTGTAATTTTCAAGGAGTAAAACTCCAACAGTAATTTATTCCATGAATATTTAATGTGTGTAGTAGTGAAGTGAGGCTAAATTCTAACTTGGTAACTATAGTAACTAACGATTGTGAACAATGTTTGATTGGTTGGAGACTTACTATAGCGAAGAGGATCTAGAAATAAAATAGAAAGAGAGAAATTTGAAACAATAGTCAGTTTTGTAGAAGTTTGGAAGCGTGTTGCTGAACCTAAAAACCAAACTTTTGGAAATACATCTGAAAGAAGTGTTTTATATCATTTTTCCACCCAAAATGAAATGAAATGAATCGAGTTTTACATCCTTCTTTTCTGATACGATTAGCTACTTATTGGGCTAATAAAGACAAGCAATGCCACGCAGTGTGCCATGAGGGAAATTTTGTTAGGACAGCGGCATTAGCCTGCTTTTTTTTTTAATTGCGGCTGTCAAGGGATATTTTATCTACACAGTCTGTAGAACACGGGTCCTCGGTTTATTGTCCCGTCTGACGCTTTTTCCAGGTCACTTTTCCTGCATCACTAACAGGGAGAAACCAGGTTGAAAAATCAAAAGGTATTATCTCGACCCATGCAGGGAAAACCCTGGACCTCAGCAGGGTTAGGGTACAACTGCCCAAAATTGGGTGGAAAATTGAAATAAAGATTATCCTGTAAGAAAGAAAAACAACAACTAGAAACTAGAGACTGGAAACCCGTGACTTTTACAACTCACCAAGTTTTATATCACGTAAATAGTTTCCTCAATATTTCCTAATTTATAAATATATACAATCAACATTCTAATATCAACATTATTAACTATGTAAACTCTCTAAAATGGATGCAAAATAGACACCCTTATGGCAAATAGTAGTAGATACTCTCTGAAAGGGATACCAAGTTAAACCATAGTTAATAAACATTATTAGTTGTGTGGACTCTCTGAAAGAGATGCCAAGTTGACACAAGTTTCAAACTAAACTAATTAATACCAGATCTGTCCTTAAATGATTTAGTAAAATTAT
This sequence comes from Lottia gigantea, assembly GCF_000327385.1. Lineage (NCBI taxonomy): Eukaryota > Metazoa > Mollusca > Gastropoda > Lottiidae > Lottia > Lottia gigantea. The sequence goes on along the minus strand of NW_008707463.1, from coordinate 581,210 downwards.
ACAAACAAAAAAAATTATGTAAAAAAACTGAGTTTGAAGAAAGAAGATAAAAATATCCTATAAGTAATAAATTCTGATAATTAGTTTGGTTAGTTCAAAAATGAACAGTGGTGAAATTTGGAAAGTGAAAGTTAAAGAACCAAACTCACTACAACTATCACAAGGAACGAGGACTAAATATGCTTTAAGTTTTGACTACACTACAAGAAGGAGCACCTACAATATGAATTTTAAGAATTTAAGAATTCTGAATTTTCTCTATTTTATAGAAATTAAAGAAATATTAAAGAAGAGAGAACAAGAGTTATTCAGACTCCATTAAATATAAAAGTTATTTTCAAAATAGTTAAATTAAAACCGTAGAAATTGTTTTCATCTAAAACTACATTCTCGTCAAAGTGCTGAAATAGTTTAAACCTTTCTGACATTTTGTAACGATAACTCTTTAATCAATCTTTTTTCGTTGTTTAAATCTACCGCAAATATTAATCAATTGATGTTCAAAAAATATACATCAACAATTTCTGATGCTGATCTTTCTGAGTGAAGCTTTTTTCAGCCTAGCTAAATATCAATATAGCAATATGAAAAAAAAATGATATAAAAAAAACCAAACTGATATTGTTGATGTTTGGAATTGACCTAAGATAGTAACAAATATCTTCATTTTAAACATTTCTCCAAATTTCTCCAAATTTCTCCAAATTAACCCTCTATAAGCTACAATATGAAGCAAGATAAAACAAGTTCAGCACAGAGACGGAGATATCAATATAAAAATAACTTACGAGATTGATCAGCTGTTTGTGCCATTCTACCACCTGCTCGGGAAAATATACTACAACCTAACAATCTGGCTCGCTCTGATATCGGCCTGTAATTATTATACAATGAGACGTTAAATACAATAAAATACAATGGAGTTCTTACTCTCCTGTTTAAACCTTCATAGGTCTAATGAGATGAAATGATATTATACAAATAGGGTACATTAAACTTGTCGATTTAAAGATTTCCTTCTTTTCTCTACACAATAAATATTAGGCCCTACCCCCAAAATATTGAAATATTTTACATCCAATTATTTACAAGTGTAGAGTAGAATATTAAGAGGACCAGTATTCTCTGAATTCTTTTCAACACTTCAATAAGATATTAAACATTTCATACCTTTTCTTTTTAGGTGAAGCTGACTGTATTATGGCATCTTTATTGGCCAGTTCCATTTCCTGTACGTATTGTCTCTGAGTCTTGAAAAACAGACGCTTCATTCTTTAAGATAAAAAGTTCCAACGATAAAACACTAACTCTTGTTTTAGAAGTAAGGAATATACAACACATACTGATAGACTTTTCACAACGGATTATTTATAATTATTGTATTATTTCAGTCTTTTCAGAATTTACATTGTTGTGATTTCTCTTTACACCCAGCACAGAACATTGATAGTACCATTTCAATTTTATGTTTATTACTCAAATTGATAATTGATGTAAAAGAAGTATGTTCTCTTCTTGTGACCTTTGCCAGTGCTTCTATAGGAGAGTATCTTCTATAACACCCAACACACAATGGACGACTAATTGAAAACCCTGTCCATGAGAGGTAAAAGTGTTCTGAAGGAATAACAATGCCCTGCTTCCCTCCATGATTTTTAATTATATTTGTAAATAAACAGTTTCATATCAATAGATATCATCCAATAGATGGAAGTCATTACCAAGCATCTGGGAGCTCCAGTTAAGCTTAAATAGCAAATTAAATGAATCAACATCCCTTCATGGGTTGAGAGAAAATGAAGCAAGAAAAGAAACTTACACTTTCCAGGTGAAATCTCGTAATAATGAGGATGAGGGAATAATAATTAATCCTAACCAAAATAACGAACATCCTAACACATAACGATCCTGAAATATATCACATATTATATATTATACAATACTAGTAATTTGATAGAGTAACAGCCTAAACAATGTAATATCCAACTGTAGTGAACCAATAAATATTGTCATCAAATATCAAAATCCCTAGGAAAAAGAACTTACCATTCCAACCATTTCTGGTGCCAAGTTAATGATGGGGAACACGTGACTGTAGACTATCAGGAATAGAAACCAACAACCAATACTACCCCAGATAGCTAGATGGGTCAGCTGAAATCATGAAAATAATATTTATAATACAAAATGACATGACTTGATAGATGTGGAATAATGTAACAAACTTTATCACAGCTATTCCATATATTACTCATATAAACACCCCTCTTTCTCCAACCTTATAAACTTTACTCCATTCTATACTACATATACTTCTAATAAGTGTGGATTTTATTTTGTTATTTAGTTTAAATTTCTGAATCCATGTTATATTATATATTGTATTTGATATTATAGATAGAAAATATAAATATTGTTTAAAACATGTTACAGAATCTCTACACACAATATTTTATTTTAATGACTTTAATTGATTAAGAGGAAACCTGGTATTATAACTATTGAACATAGTGTCACATAGTAGATGGTCTAAGATGGTGTAACTTCAACTCACTGCACCATCCAATGTTTATTGACAGAACCCTGTATGCTTGTACTAAATTGTACTACTTGTTGCTAAATACAAGGGTCAGATCGGAGTTTTAAAGTGGATCAAATATTATGTTATACTAGTCTCAACTTCAGAAAATAATAGAGTTTGGTGAGTCAAACCAGAGTTCTAATTGAAGTCACCTACAGATAATGAATATGAATACCTACCCAAGTCCAGGAGCTGGTTTCTAATGCTGCCTTTAAACATACAGTCACAACCACATACTAAAATAGTTAATATTTATATTACATAACTAAACAATGATGATCCTAGAGTAAGTATTTAGACTAAGTCAAGGGCAATAACTCTACAACCTCTTGTCAAATATTATGAAAATCAAACTTATTCAAGGCCTCATATATAAATAGTTTTTAAATACCAATTAGTATTTGATAGATATAGAGTAGAGTTATTAAAGATAATAAAATATATTTTACCGTGTACACAAAATTCCCCATGAATAAATAATCTCCTATTTTACCACTAGAAAACGATATATCTGTAACAAAAATGTTTTAGTTACATTTACGCAAATCTAACAGACTAAGATCATGAAGAAATTTAAGCTGGGATGTTCTTTACTTCAAAATGTTAATGAATAAACAACCTATAGCTACCATATCTGTTGCCATGAAAATGCTCAAACGATAAGTAACCATTATCTTCAAGTTATAACAGATCTAGTTTAGGATGAGGAAAAGATCATCTTACCGTGTTGCAGGGCAGCGTACGTCATCCAGAACAATAAAATAGAATGAACGATAGAGTTAAATATCCACATCCAAAATACCTAGAAAGAATGAAAAATCCTATGAATAAAGTAGATCTGACACAATGGATACCTTCCCTTGAAGTGAAAATAACTCACATTGTACAGTTTTTAATTTCAGTCAACACAGTCAACAAGTATTGTGTATTGTGTTCCATCTATATATTATGTATGACACCACGAACTGTCTAGAATTTAATGAAAAAATCAAAAATATAGAAACCAAATCTTACCTTAACATTAAAGAACTTTCCCTTCTGACTGTCTTTATATAAAATAGGGTTTTTCATCATAGTTTCTGTACTACAATATCGATCAAATAATCCCATAGCTAATGGCGGGGCCATCGTAAATATCTACAAATAGTTTCAATTATATTTTAATCTCAGTAAAATATAGTCATTACATACAAAATACAAATTATGTCAGAAGACAGGAACTTCTGCTCAACTGTCACAAAAATATCTACAGAATATCAAAATAACTCCAAGATCTAAATTCTTAACTTGTTTATAAATACACACAATTGCTGGAGACATGAAATTTTTTAAAAGCTTCAATGAAACTTCCAGTCTTTTACTTTCTAACACCTAATTTTACCATGTCAAGTAGCTCCATCCTGCATCACTGACAAGAGGAAACTGGGTGGAAAAATCTGTGATTGAACTCTAGACCTTCAGGTTAGCGAGCAAGCATCTAACTCAATAAGCCACAGTGGCTCCCCCAGTATATTTTTAAGCAAGGTCAATACTTACCACATTATAAAGACCTATACTCCAACGTTCAAACAGAATCTGACCAGAAAAACCATTAACAAATTGAAACCAGAACTAAAATCATATCATACAATTACTTAGTTAGATTATTAGTCTCTTAAATATTTCAACAGCCTTTCCAAGCTAGTTCAGAGAAACCAAAAATATATAACCTGCCCCCCCCCTCTCTCTATAACCTGCCCCCCTCCCCCTATCCTCGAACCCTGGCCCTCTCTCTATAAATTGCCCCCTTATCCTCGAGCCCTGCCCTTCTCTCTATAACCTGCCCCCCTATCCTCGAACCCTGCCCCTCTCTCTATAACCTGCCCTTTATCCTCGACCCTGTCCCTCTCTCTATAACCTGCCCCATATCCTCGAACCCTGCCCCTCTCTCTATAACCTGCCCCCCTATTCTCGAGCCCTGCCCCTCTCTCTATAACCTGCCCCCTTATCCTCAAGCCCTGCCCCACTCTCTACCCCCAATTAACACACTACCTACCTCTATAACCTGCCCCCTTATCCTCGAGCCCTACCCCTCTCTCTATAACCTGCCACTCTCTTTACCCCCAATTAACACACTACCTACCTCTATAACCTGCCCCCTTATCCTGCCCTAATTAACACACTACCTACCTCTAGCCCTACCCCTCACCCTGCCCTAATTAACATACTACCTACCTCTAGCCCTACCCCTCACCCTGCCCTAATTAACACACTACCAACCTCTAGCCCTACCCCTCACCCTGCCCTAATTAACGTACTACCTACCTCTAGCCCTACCCCTCACCCTGCCCTAATTAACGTACTACCTACCTCTATAACATATAAACAGATGTTTTTATAAAAGGAGTATAATATTAGTTTACACAATCTACTATAACTCCACGCACCATGGACTAAAACTAACTTCTTTAAAAATCGGAACTGGAAAAAACAAACACATATAAAATATAATCATAATGAAAAGAAACAACTCTGAACTGGGCTAATGAAGATAGACAATGACATGCCGAGAGCGATGAAAGAAATTAAACAAAAACAAGTCCTACTTTGCACAACCTGTAGCATTAACAGAGCCTAGGTTCAATGTCCCAATATTTAGCAAGTTGGTTCCTCCGACCTGTATCACTGTTAAAGGATATATTAAAAAAAACACAAGAAACTCATCTATTTCTCTATTTTGTCAAATTATTATCACACAAGGCATTTTGGTCGATTGATAAAATATCTAAGTATTATTGCCTACCTGTGCTATGGCGTAATCAGAAGCACAAGCAGCTTGTAGACCTTCTAATCCACTGATTCCTACCCCCACGTGAGCAGCCTGTATCATACCCACATCGTTAGCTCCGTCACCTATAGCTAGTGTTATTGTCTTCTGACTAGTTTTTACTAATTCTACTAATTCAGCTTTCTGTAGTGGTGATACTCTAAAAATAGTTTAAAAAATACATGAGGTTTTGTTGGCTAAACAAAGATATAAAAAGACGATTTTTTCAGCTTCCTGAAGTGGTGACACACAATTTATTTTAATAAGAGACCAAAAATAGTGAAAGGTGGCATACAGATATAAAAAAAACTACTATTTCAGCTTTCTGAACTAGAGACAATTTAAAAATATCATTACAAATTATTTATAGGATTAGTTAGTTTGCCAAAACACCAGAGATTTATACGAGTTATCTTAAAATAAAAATAAAATTTATAATAAACAAGAATGAAGGGCTAGAATATTTCATGGAATTCAGTTTACTCAGTCTATGGTGGACCACGGGGCATCAAGACATGGAATAAGGGTTCTAAGAGTTCAAAATGTCTGGAACAAGGGATCTTAATCACTGACAACTTACCTACAACAAATGACAGCTTTACAAGATAACGCTATATCTAGAAAATCTTTCCGACAGTCACATAATAACGCATACTTTAATGTCTGAAATATAAACATATAGAAATAATAGGGTAGGAAGATGAGATGACGGGGGATATTTGCATTTTACTCATATACTCTTCATTCAGGAGTGTTTTAACAGATTTGTATAGACTTGGTATTTGTTATCTCTATACTCTTGAAATATGTTGTTATAATTAATGAAAATTAACTTACCTGCCCATCTATAACAAGGGCAGCATCATTTTCTTTCCCTAACGCATCTCCAAACTGACCCTTTCTAGCTAGTAAAGTTTCTCTTGTTGTCTACAATTAATAAATCATCAAAAATTATCTCATGTGTATTTTTTTTCAGCAATAACATAACACTACTTTTCCGTTTTGCCAACAATAACAAAAAAATTTGGGAGAAGGGTTATCTTCACAACTTCCTTGTTTGTTTCACGTCTAATAACTAAATCAATATTTCTTTATAAAAAGTTTTTGAAATAAAAGGAGATATGAAACCAAATTGAAATGATACTTACATCTAGACAGTGTTCATTAATAACAACTAAATCCATTCCTTGTGTTAATAATTTACAAGCATAACCTGAAAACATACATAAATATTTCACATGATCTACATACAGTTTGAGAAAAAGCATCAAAAATTTTGCTTCATATTAATATTGTCTACAGATATGTCAAATTTTATAGAGATTGATGAATTCAGCTCTTTTTTAATCCTCTATCCAATGTTTGAACATTTTTATGACATGTTTAAATGAAACAAAGTTCTTCTAACTGAAGGGAAGGACCCCAAATCTTCATACAATGCACACCCAGTCTCAAGAAATCAGTATTTCATATATTAATTCTGTATTTTCATTAATAGATATAGACCAGACAACTCCTGAAGTAATGACACGACTTATATAGAAAACAACAAACTGAAAGTAGGATTGGTCAAAAAGAAAGAGTATACTAACCTATATTAATAGTTGAATTGTGGTAAAAATTATCAAGGGGGAATTAGAAAGGGTATACTAACCTATATTAATAGTTGAATTGTGGTAAAAAAGTTGAATTGTGGTAAAAAGTATCAAGGGGGAATTAGAAAGAGTATACTAACCTATATTAATAGTTGAATTGTGGTAAAAAGTATCAAGGGGGAATTAGAAAGGGTATACTAACCTATATCAATAGTTGAATTGTGGTAAAAAGTATCAAGGGGGAATTAGAAAGGGTATACTAACCTATATCAATAGTTGAATTGTGGTAAAAAGTATCAAGGGGGAATTAGAAAGGGTATACTAACCTATATTAATAGTTGAATTGTGGTAAAAAGTATCAAGGGGGAATTAGAAAGGGTATACTAACCTATATCAATAGTTGAATTGTGGTAAAAAGTATCAAGGGGGAATTAGAAAGGGTATACTAACCTATATCAATAGATGAATTGTGGTAAAAAGTATCAAGGGGGAATTAGAAAGTGTACACTAACCTATATTAATAGTTGAATTGTGGTAAAAAGTATCAAGGGTATACTAACCTATATTAATAGCTGTCTCCTGTTTATCTCCAGTTAATACCCAGATTTTAATATCAGCTTTAGCTAGGGTATCAATTGTCTCTGGCACTCCCTGTTAATAATATAATAATATTAATTTGTATATTGCATGGCTTGTTTAAAATATATACTGGTAAAAGAGCCCTTTTATGTAGATACACACTGCAATTATTGGGCTTTATGTTAAAGTTTGAGAACTACCAACTGCTCTACAATGTAGTATATACATGGATAGCCTGAGAAACTATTGTTTATTGTTATAAAGTGACGTTATATGAAGGGACATCGTAATATGGAAGTCTTGGCACATGAGTTTTTTTTTTGCAGTAATGTTCAAAGCAATGAGCCTTCATTATAACTATGAAGTCTGGTCTAGGAATTATGTTAAAACTAAGGTCCGAGTGGAGATAGGATGAAAACAAAAGAGCTGACTTAAATAATGAATATCATACCTCTTGTAATTTATCTTCTATAGCAGTAGCACCAATTAATCTTAGATTCTATAACAGACAATGTTACATTTTATTCTTTAAACAATATTCTATCAAAAACTTGTTAATTTGCAATTTCTACATTTTATTGTCTCGTGCTTCAGTGAACCCATGTGAAAAATTTTCATTCATTCACAAATGAACTACAAATTTCCTAAGTGATGACTGAAGACGTAATGACGTCATCTGCTGTGACAACATGAGATGCAGCGAATGAATACACAACAACTTTCAACTAAGGTAGACAAGACGATGGAACAAATCTTAGTTTCTGAGTTTGTGTTGAATATCTGAGTTATTTGTTTCTCTTACACATGGACTTTCAAAAAGTGGTATTTTTTTTTTGTTCGTTTGTAAAAAATCGACTCAATCAATCTTGCACTATTTTATTTCGAATTAACACGTGAAAATTCTGCGTTCATCAATCAATAAACACAAAAAATATTTACATTCAATCCTTAAATATTGTGGTCTTAAAATTGTCAAGTCTCAAGCAAGAGTTATTTCCCTTAAGTGGTTCAAAACCCCTTGATGTACATTTTAATCAGATTTCTCAAACTTTCTGTCATAAATATAACAAACCGGCAAAGGTTTTCGCAAATATACAGGGAGTTCAAAATACTTACAGATTCTATAAGTTCGGCAGCCTCTTCTAGTTTTCTCTCTCTATTCTGTATGGACGTACTGGCTTTATAAAACGTGTGTCTCCATTCATCATAGAATTCATCTGATATCTCTACTACAGCACAGCATAATGTACGTAAACCTATCAACGGAATAATTTAGGCTTATTTCTATATTTTGTACACAACCAAAAAGGGATGGTGGAACAGGGTAGTGGTCGAGCAAGTTAATATCTGAGATTGCCCAAATTTCTAACCTAGTTATGAGATTTTTACCCAAAAAACTTGCTTTCGGGGCTGCGAGGGGGGGTGCCTGGCCCCTCTGCCCCCAATTTGCTCCTCCACTGGAACAGGGGGATGGATGTGAAGGGTTAAGGACTAACAGGAAATGAAATTGACTTTTGCTTCCCTCTTACAGCTCATGATTCAGCTAATTTTTAACCAATGTGAAAGTTCTATTTGAAATTCCATTTTCAAAATTAGTTTTGAGTTGCTATTTTTACAGTTCCAGGTAAGCACTGATCACAAAAAAATATCAAAACTATATAAAATAAGATTGTTTACCTAATGAAGCAAATTCTTCAAGATGTTGTAACGTCTGCTCACGGAAATTCTGTTTCTCTTCCAATCTCTCAAATATAACTGTATCCTATAAATACAGACAAATAGAACTTCTAAATTCACAATCAGTTGACAGACAAATCAACAGGCAATGTCATGCAGTGTACAATGAGGGAAATAGATATTGGAATATTTTACTTTGAGTGAAATTTTTAATACAGAATTAAGCACAAATTTGGGACATTTTCAAATGAAAATCCTTTAATGTTTTGATTCAGACCTAAATAGGTGTTAATAACTTTGTCAAACTATAATATCTACTTACTGCCCCTTTAGAATATAATCTTATATTACCATCAGGACATCTTAATACCACTGACATCCTTTTACGATCACTGAAATATAATCAGACAGAATTAGGAAGAGAAGATTGAGCCTTTTTTATCCACAACAGCACTGGCCTTATCATTTTATGATCACTGAAATATAATCAGACAGAATTAGGGAGAGAAGATTGAGCCTTTTTTATCCACAACAGCACTGGCCTTATCATTTTATGATCACTGAAATATAATCAGACATTTGATGTAGTGATGAGAAATGTTGAAGCTTGCTGATCCACAAAAGCACTAGTACTGGCATCAGAATTTACTTTCTTTTCAAAAATAAATGGAAGACATACCTTGTAAATTCTAAGACGTTTAAAACTTCATATGTTTCTTTCTCACCAAGCTATAAATTAAATAACAATTTAGGAAACAGATTACAATATACCATCTTATTGTGTCTTATTGTGTCTCCCAATTTAATATATTTGTATCAATAATTAGGTAAAAATTCATAAAATTGTTAAAAAAAATACAAATTTAACATTTGTTATTTGGCTGTGTAAACTTTGTATCTTTTACAAGGAGAACATAGCTTATATTGTTGGTTTTAAGGCTCAATATATGTATTAAATCCTTTTCTGTGGGTCCGTATAGCTAGTAATGTTTATGTGGTATTTAGGTTTGTCAACTCAACATCCCTTTCAGAGAGTTCACATGGTTAATAATGTATATATAATAAAGTAAAGTTATCTTACCACTTCTATAGTAATAGTTTCTGGAGTTCGAGTTGTAAAAACAAATCCAAATTGTCGAGCAGCTTCTACTAGGGCTGCCTCATCTACAATATAATCAATATATATTATTATATTACATAGAATTCTAATAAAACCTTCACATATCAGGAAAGTATGAAATAATGTTCTCTTATTATTTACTTTACCAACTGATGAGGTTTAATTATAGCCTATACTATTTACATCTGGAATAACTGAAGTATTTTTTCCAAGAGCCAGAAATGAAATAGAGTTTGTCTTTTATTTTTTAAAGACCTGATTGAATTACTGAATTCTTAACTGCCCACAAATACATAACACAAAATAAATCTTAAAAATTTAATACTCACAATAATATTTGATTTCTTAGAATAATTTAGAAGCGTGGCTCAACTTAAGGCCCCCCACCCCCCCTCTACAGCACCTACATGACCTGCCATTGATTTAGAGATAATTGCCTACCTGGTGAGGCAGCTTGGTATCTGATGGTGCTAGCATCTCCCTGTCGTTCTGGTACTACAGTATGACAAACAGCTAACAATGTCAGGAACTCTCGTATATCCTTCGATGTTTCCTAAAACAGTAAATACAGTTTCTGATCGGAGCTGATTGAGATATATTTTACCCTTACACCATAGAGATCACCAGTGTCATATAAGAATAGCCGTCATGTAACTGAGTTGTAAGTTGTGTTCAAAACTCATTACCACTTTCATTATTCACAAAAATACACAACTGGTAAAATTATATTTCAAGTCAATATTATAGTTCATCGGTCTCCATTGTAATGTAAAAAGATTTTTTATACAATTTTCAACCAAAAACAGGTCGTCATGCAGAATACGTGTCTAAATATTGTCAATTACAAGTACAATCACTAATTGAGGGAGATTACATTCGTAAAATTCAGTTCTTACAACTTTGTCAAAAGCGGTCTGTTTTTCACATTTTTCTTCCCCCTTAATTTATTTTTTTTGCACTCTTCTTTTGAGACTGTGTTATAAATATTTCACGATAGAACACATAATAAAACTATCTCAGCCATGTTTTATTTTCAGGAGAATTTGTAACTTACATGTTTTTCTGTGAGGTTTTTCAGCATTTCTGGATCATCAAAATGATGGCAACTTTCTTCAGCATTGCTACAAAAAAAATTTTTAACAAAAACTAATACAACATACACCAATGTATTATTAATCTTATATTAATAGCATGATTACCTCAGACAAATGGTGGTCATGTGTTCTAATCGCGGTTGCAGGCTTAAAGTCTGGACTTGAAAAAATAACCATTTCTCATATTCCGGTTGACTCGCGTGTAATCCAGAAAAGAACACAGCCAAGAGGTTCAGCCAAGGATCTACTGGTAGACAGATCTTTAAAAAATGATTGTGTGTATCTTTTGACCTTGTGTGTATCTTTTGACCTTGTGTGTATCTTTTGACCTTGTGTGTATCTTTTGACCTTGTGTGTATCTTTTGACCTTGTGTGTATCTTTTGACTTACCCATATGCCAATCCAGCTATACTACATTTCCTAAACTCCATAATATTCTGAGTTAACGTACCAGTTTTATCAGAAAACAGAAATCTCACCTGTAATTCATGACAAGAATAAAATTTAATATGGTAGCTCTTGACAAAAGTCAGTTGTATAACCTCTGACATACCTGCTATCAGATTAATGACTTATAATTGATATACTTCTTAATGTTCATTAGCTGCTACCAATGTTTTGCCAGTATGTTCCTTGGGTTTCGGCTTTCGTTTTGCAGTTCAAATTGCTAGTATTTGGTTTATTCATCCATAACTCTATTGATATTTAGGGCCTTATATATTAAAACTTCTAATATAATTAGTGTTTCAACCAATCTGGCCAACAGTTATGATATCATTAACCTTACTATAATGTGTGTTTCATAAACAGTTTGCCAGAGTGCTGTGTTATCTTAAGATTAAATACCTATGACAGCCTAAAGCGCCAAAATTGATTAAAAGTCAAATTACCTGACCCAGTTCTTCGTTAAGATTACTGGTTCTAGCCATGGCCGGTGTATCTGTTTTTTCATAGTACATATCTATATCCTATTGATCATAAATTACAATACAATAACTAAAATATTCTCAAATTCGAACTCATCCCAAATCTATACTTCAAATACTGGTGCATACTAGTTCAATCAGACAACTATTACAATCGAGTAGTTCTCAAGTTGAAAACTGAATCACTACATTTTTCTTTTTAAGTGATCTTACCTTTTGTCATTTTGCTTTGAGCCGCTAAGTCAACGAAATAAACATTCCATTAACTGACTGAGCATCATATTTGATTTTCTCTTTAGACGACCCGAACTTACCCAGTTAATGAAGATAGCTTGTATAAATTTAACGACTTCCAATGTAACTTGTAAACTGATAGGTATCAAATTATTATACAGAATTATAAACGTCAATAAATTATAACCAAAATTAGGAGCTTCATCATCTAAAATATAAACACAATCCAAATCGTTACTTTTAGATAATCGACAACATATATTCTAAACATTCTGATTGGATGATATAATTACAGTGACCAATCAGATTTCTAGCTTGTTATTAGAAACATCATAATTTCAAGATTATCGTAAGCTCGAAAAACTCAGAGCTCTTGACGTTATTACAGAGTGTATAGGAAAGGTAGGGATGTTAGGAGGGGGATACATAGAGGTAGGGAGAGATTGTAGAGAGAGTATAGGGAGGTGGGTGAAGGAGGGGGAAGGAGGGGGTAGGGATTAGAATCTAGGGTGATGTACCTGGACTATAGAGATATCAATCTTTACCAGAATGTCGTCCCTTCCAGACAGTATTAGCTACAGCACTGATAAATATCCTGAGGGTAGGGAGGAGGTAGGGTGGTGGAGGGGGTAGGGAGGGGATAGGGAGGTGGGTGAAGGAGGGGGTAGGGAGTAGAATCTAGGGTAACATACCTGGACTATAGAGATACCAATCTTTACCAGAATGATGTCCCTTCCAGATAGTATTAGCTACAGCACTGATTAATATCCTGAGGGTAGGGAGGAGGTAGGGTGGTGGAGGGGGTAGGGAGTAGAATCTAGGGTAACATACCTGGACTATAGAGATACCAATCTTTACCAGAATGTCGTCCCTTCCAGATAGTATTAGCTACAGCACTGATTAATGATAACACCACTAATAACACAAATAATATCAAAATCTAAAAAACAAAATAACTCATTCCACTACATGATATAAAATGAAGCTTTGCATCTTAATTTCCCAGTTCCTAATCAGGATACTGAAGAAAGACACCATGTTGCAGTGTACTATGAGGGAAATTTTGTCTGGACATCGATAGAAGCCTTCTGTGTTTGATTTGCAACTGTCAAGAGATATTTTATCATGTAGCAGATTCTAATGAAGATGGACAATGTCAAGCAATGTGCTATGAGGGAAATTTTGCTCAAACATATCAGCAGTCAATAAGAGATGAGACATCATCAATACACAGAAAATATAGCACGCTGGGACTATATATATTGTCCCCTTAGGACAACTAGGAGCTTTTCCATGTGTATCACCATGATCTGTATCACTGACAGGGGAAAAACCAGATTGAGAAAATCCTTCATCTCAATCTATGCTGGGATTAAACTCTGGCATCTAGTTTACACAGCGATCAAGCATATAACTTGCCGAGCTACCTCAATGAATTGAGATAGGGCTTTACCTCCTACTCTTCTACATCTTTTTCAGGGCTAATGAAGACAGGTAACACCATGCAGTGTGTAATGAGGGAAATTTTTCCAGAAGCTGAGCTAATGAGAGAATTTTAAGAAAGGTAACTGTACCTGAGTGTTGGTGAGTTTTTCTACATTGGAACGTTTTAATGGAGCAGAAGTGGAATTTAACATGAGTTTAGTTTGATGACCTGAATATACTACTACACCTATTGGAGGAAAATAAAATAACAATAGATTCTTCATGACAGAAAGGGAAAGATTTTTTTTCTTAAGCAATAACTCTTCTGAACCATTTATTTAATTTTTTTGGATGATTTTATTGATGTATGAAATGACACAGAGTCAAAGCCATCCTCAGTCCCCAACTGAACAGTTCACATTTTGAGGAAAAGGGGTCCAAAAATTGATTTCAATTAGATAAGCAGGACTTTTTCATTTAGAATGACTGAATTATTTTCTTACCAAAAATCCAGTTGGTGTTTTTCAAGATGGATCCTCTCAATAATAACTGATCTACTCCTACAGGGTAGGCACTGAAAAATAATATTAAAAGATGTAATGATATGACATGTCTTTTTTCACCTTGACTGAGGAGGAAAATTTTACCAGGACAGCAGCATTAGCCAACTCTTTTTTTATTTTCATATTGTCGAGGAATCTTTAACAATACAGCCTGCAGCACACAGGGGACTGTTTTGTTCCAGCAGAATGACCAGACAGACGCAGTATTCAACAGGGTTGAAAGAATGGAAACCTAAGGCTTGCGAAAACCTCACTGTAACTCAACAAGGACCCCAGACAAGTGAATTAATAAACGATCTGTAGGAAGGAAAGATAGAAAGGAATGAATGAGTGAACAAACAAATGAATGAATGGATGAATAATTACCTTTGTCCACTGGGTCTAATATTCCCGACAAACTCGTACAGATGACGATTGGGCAGTTCACATTCCACCACCCCTCTCAAATCAGAGAGTTCGTCACTAGTCAATAATTTACTGGTTTGAGTTACACCCTGAAATATAAAATGGTAGAATTGGAATGTCCCAAATAGAAGTCAAAGGTGTATCCTATATACATAAAAAGGCTAGAAAACCTTTTTACAATCCCTAAAGAGGGAAAAAAATGTGTAAGAAACTTATATTAATTATGAAATAAAAACTGAAGCTGATCAAATCTACTTCTAATTTGGGCTAATAAAGATAGGCAACATCTTGTAGTATGCAATGAGAGTGTCAGATTTGAATAGCTAAAGGTGTTACAGATAGCTGAAATTGGACTTTATCAGCCGTTAAAACATAGATTCAGATGGCTATATTCTTTAAGTTCTATCATCTGGTTACACAGATATTATTAAAGTTAATCATTATATATATCACTAACCTGTCTCAGTTTTAAATTGGTCTCTCCATCTAAATTAGATGTTTCTATATAACACATAGCTTGTGGTTCACTACAGAAAATAGTTATATTACATTTAAATTATTTTATCTTCTAATACTTTAAATCAATTCTGACTTACTTAACATATTAACAGTCAGACAAACCTTACTGAATAAAGACAACATTACTGAATAAAGACAAACATTACTGAATAAATATTACTGAATAAACATCACTGAATACAGACAAATATTACTGAATAAACATTACTTAATAAAGACAAACATCACTGAATAAAGACAAACATTACTGAATAAACACAAACATTACTGAATAAACATTACTGAATACAGACAAATATTACTGAATAAACATTACTTAATAAAGACAAACATCACTGAATACAGACAAACATTACTAAATAAA
Organism: Lottia gigantea; assembly: GCF_000327385.1. NCBI lineage: Eukaryota > Metazoa > Mollusca > Gastropoda > Lottiidae > Lottia > Lottia gigantea. Next base: position 565,322 of record NW_008707463.1, on the reverse strand, counting down.
CATTACTGAATAAAGACAAACATTACTGAATAAAGACAAACATTACTGAAGACAAATATAGTTGTTTATCAATGGTATATCTTACCTAGATGATAACAATATGAGATCGGCTGGAAAGAAACCACCATTAACAACTTTTACTATATCACCTACTAATACTTGAGTCCATCTTATAGTCTGCCATACCCCACCCCGTAACGCTGAAATATAATAGAAGATTTAAACCTACACAGTTTACAGAGATTGAATTGATATTATCTATACATCTCTTCCCAGAGCTACAATGAAAAATCAGTGGTGTTCATAGAAAACATCAGGTAAGGGGGATATGAGGTGGGGGGCCAAAGCCGAAGCAGCCTCTTTTCTGGGGGGGAAGAGGAGGGCGTAGAGGGAAGAGGAGGGCGTAGAGGGGAGGGGAGGTCATGGTTCCAACTGGCCCCCTAAAAGAAATGCCACTGTGTAAAATAATTAAAACATAGCAACAATGATATTATCATATCATATTATCCAATCAGATGACTTAATTCTTAAAATGTTGATTGTATTTTGGCTAAAATTTTTGAAAAGAACTCCTGAATCTCAACAAAAATTTTGGACTGGTTTATGGAGTCAAATTTAACAGTATTTTTTACAAACCTTGAATCTTTCTGTTATTAACAGCATCATCTGCTCGATGTCTTTTCTGTAAAAAAAATAAAACATCCAATATTCTATCTGATAAAAATACAGTTTGATTATTTTTTAGTGGGTTATGACAATCAGCTTTAACGACCTTATTCCATCACAAAATAACATCCATTTGAGAAAGTTCACATAGATGCTGGTGTTTTTTTGATACATGTTTTTGACAAGACCATTAAATAAAAACTTGATACTTACAAAATCTTCTATAATTTCTTTAATAGCTGAGACAGAGAGAATGAGAATCAAGGGAACAGCTGTGGTGTATCGTCCTGTTGGTGATACATTTGGAATTTGCTGGAAAATAAATTAATTTCATTTTGTTTCATAGAAATTTATATCCTTCACTTTCAAATCTTTAACATCAGTGAGAGATTAGTATACAAGTATAATGAGTTAATGTCAGAACTAGGTAGTGTGCAATTAGGGAAACGCTGAGTAAAAACCTTTCTCATTATTTTTCCATTAAATTGCAAAAAATGCAATATTTCAAACAACAATTTTCTGGTTTTGTTGAAGGATGCCTAGCCGTGTATTTAAAAATTACTCTTTCTGCTGAGACTCTAGAGAGTAGAGATTTAAAATTAAAACATATCTAGAATCTTAAAATAAAATCTATAAATAACACGTACCTGAATGAGAGCAATGAATAAGAAGAATATATTGGCATATCTCCGGAATTGTTCAAATAAAAACTTGGGTAAAAATGTGATGAAGTTATATTTGGCTGTACTGAAAATAAAACAAGTAAGAAAATATAAGATTTGAACGACATATAGAAGTGAGGAGCACATATAACAAAAACACAAGACAATATTATGGAATATAACACACTTCTTTAATAAAAGAAGTGTGTTATATTGTGTTGTGTTATATTGTGTTATTTGTTATAAGTAAGAAAATAGTTTTAGAAATCACAAGAAAGATTTGAAGTAAAAAGTATTAAAATAGTATTTCACTAACAGGTTAAATTATTCTATAGATCATACAGATTACGTAAAGGTCTAGACCAAGGTTAGAGAATATCTTTCTATTTAATTCAAATTAGAGTACAATTTCTTTTTTGTTATTTTTTTTTGCCAGTCTCCATTGTAATCTAACGAGATTTATACCAAGGTCACATACTGGTGACGTTTCAAGCTATTCATAGCAGAAATTCTTGGACTGCTCTCTTCCACCAATCAGAATCACTGTTACAAGCGAGTATTGGCAGTCTCATTATCTCGTTGGTTATATTGCTCTACTTTGGGTTTTGCTATCCCACAATTCATAGTCATTATTAAGACAAAGATTTTGCAAGACAAGCTGTGATTGGTTGAAATGGACAGTACATGACCTTGGTATATATTTTTTTAGACGCGACCATGGCTAGAGAATGCCTTTCAAAGCACTTTGCCACACATATGACTAAATTAGTCAAAGCAAATTATATTCAGTATAATCTTAACTGTATGATAACAATAAAGATAACTTGCCAGACAAGGTAACATACGCCCACCACCAGCTATCAAAAGTGACAACAAAGTCTTTAGTGGCTTTATAATGAATTTTCAAATAATCTTAAAAATATTTATAAGTCAAGTGAAAATAGAGGGTATTTATACTGTAAAGACAGTGTTTAAAATGAAGTTACCTGATATCATTTTTACAATATTTAACAGGTTGTACAGCGTTTAGATGAATTAATCTATGAACTTTTGATTCTTTCACCATTTCTGACTCCCCTCCTTCCTCCATATGCTGATACTCTGTAAAAGACAATGAATATAAGGCTTATAAAGTTAGACAACGCCCTGCAGTGTGCATTGATTAGACAATCCCTTGCAGTGTGTAATGATTTAACAATCCCTTGCAGTGTGCAATGATTAGACAACCCCTTGCAGAGTGCAATGATTAGACAATCCCTTGCAGTGTGCAATGATTAGACAATCCCTTGCAGTGTGCAATGATTAGACAATCCCTTGCAGTGTGCAATGATTAGACAATCCCTTGCAGTGTGCAATGATTAGACAACCCCTTGCAGTGTGCAATGATTAGACAATCCCTTGCAGTGTGCAATGATTAGACAATCCCATGCAGAGTGTAATGATTAGACAATCCCTTGCAGTGTGCAATGATTAGACAACTCCTTGCAGTGTGCAATGATTAGACAACTCCTTGCAGTGTGTATGATTAGACAATCCCTAAAAATAGGGTTATGTTCTTTAAGTTTCCTATTGAGTGAAGAAAATACATTACATTTTTTATATATAATTTATAATTTTACCCTTCACTAAATATATACTTACAATATCAAATTTCATTAAAAAGGAGAAGAAAGCATGGTCAAGGTTTTAAGTTTATTGTATGAAAATATAGTCATATAATTATCATGTCTACCAGTTCATTATAACTTGGTTGGTAGTTGGTATTAAGGAGTATTGATACAAGTCTCACCGCAAGCACTGGCCAAGGTTACAGAGTAATAGATAAGTCTATTAATCATGTGAAAATTAGTTAGTCATTAGTATGGTCCGTATTAAGGTGTATTGATACAAGTCTCACTGTAAGCACTGGCCTAGGTTACAGAGTAATGTTGGTTATGAAGTTGATATGGCAGACTAGATAGTCATTATCATAGTTTATTATCATAGTTAATAGCTATCTCTAATCAACTTAGTGTTTACAGTGAAACCTGGATAGAAGTCCCTCAAGAATTATTTTCTATAAGCTTACTACTTCATAACCTGGTGTCCATCTTTGTAAGAGGTACAGTGAATCCTGCTCATGTGACCACCACTACTAAACAACCACCTTCAATATGCAACCACAATAAAGTCCCCCCATTCAACTGGAGACCGACCACCTCCATTAAGAGATCGTTTTCCATTATTCCATTGAGCAGTCTCTTAATACAGTTTCTATGGTATTTATATTGCAACAATGAAAAAGGCTTATCAGTTGTTTAAGCTTGATTAAATTCAACAACTAATAAGATTCTTTCAGATACCCTGTTGCTGTCAGATTCTGGGAGTGACAGAGTTGACCAGAGTCCACCTTAACTTACAGTACAGGATGTTGTCTGATTGAGGTTGTACCAAATCAATCAGTAGTCAAGATCTGCAGTCAGACATGACAGCTAAATATAACCAAATTACAATCCCTGTGTAACAGTTATATAATATATTCATCAGTATTGGAATTTTGAAATAGTCGTCATATTGTCATACAAGTCAGCAAAATCAAAAAGGTCAGACATGACTGGTAAAAATAACCAAATCAACATCCCTGCAGAGAGTTATATAATATATTCATAAAGTATAGAACTGTTGAAGGAGGTTATAGCAGGTCAAATCAATAATCACCAACTTGTTCAATCAGACATGGTTGGCAAATATTACTGAATCAACATCCCTGTCTACCAGTTATATAATATATTCATACACTCCAGGAATGTTGAAAGGTTGTACCCAGTCAAATCAATAATCACCAACTTTTCCAATCAGACTATATAAAATGAGGTCTCACAACATCTGGTTATATTATAATCTAATTTACTATCAAAGAACACAGTCAATATTAGTCATAATACCACAGTTGAATGGTATAGCTAGTAATTCTAATATCTTCATAGTTGATAGTTGAGGCACGGTTAAAGATGGGTTTCCTTATTATTTAGTGTCAAATTAAGCAAACTATTTGATTAATTGGTGTTTCTAATGAATTATCATGTATTCTTAATCATATCATTATGTTCTTATTGCATATAATTAAGAGTTTTAACCAATTAAAAATGTCCATGTACGTACAGTCTGGATAAACAAAAAATACCTTTTGACCTTTTAACTATGAATTAATTATGGACATGTGAGACAAACTGGTATTTTCCAAGTCATTAGAACACCTCTACTTTCTATTCATATAAGTATTAGCATTTTCATTTTCTCTTTAAAGAAAACATTTGAGAGTTTTCAAATATTTAGAGACTACAGCTTATCCATACTGCACTTTAATTAGATTGCCTGAAGTTAATAAATGAAACTCAATATAGCTGTATTTTAATTAGGTATTAATGAAGAAAAAATGACTGAAATGAATCTAGAGTTGTATTCTAATTGGATTTAAAAAATATATTCCTGAAAACTACCCTCATTTCACTGTATATATTTGCTGTATTTGTAGGACCTTGACAAGTTATTCATGTAGCATCCTCTAGAGAGCTATTTTATGATCAGGGAAATAGACAAGTGTCATACTGCTAGAACACTACAATAGTATTGTCATATACATTATATATAGAACTTAGTTCTTTATTGGTCTAATGAAAGGAAATTTTGTTATTCATTTCCTGATTGAGCTTAAGGCGCGTCATACAAAATGTTATGGTGACAACACTAGAAGATGGCTGAAACTCAAAAATAAAAATAAATAATAAAACAACAATATTTCTTTTAAAATAATTATCCAACCTGATTTGTCAGCAAAATTTAAAGCCATCATCTGAATAGACGATTTCACCTCCATCTTTAAACAGGATAATATTCCAAATTATTTTTCAAAAATCTTTTTTACACAGTGAGCAAGGTCAGTATCAATTTTCTAATCAATTAGGTATATTATTATCCTACACTACCAACACTAGCTGTCTTGATGAAGGTGTTATAACCAAAACATGTCAATGATAATAGGTATTAAATTTCAGAGACCAATTTTCATATATTTTCGTCATTCAAAAAATTCAGGACATCATTATATTTCTCAATATCATGTTTATTTATCTTGTATACTGACATGTCATTTCTTCACAGGTCCTGAATACATCATGAATATTTCCAGAGCAGTTTCTCCTGACACTGGTAACAAGTGTTCAACAACAGGAAAGCAAAATTTCCTATTCAAGTCACAATGCAGCCCTCCAAGTAAATCAAGAAGTAGACAAAAAGTTCTCATTTATGCCTTCAGATCACATGTCATCATCCAACAAATTTCATGGATTTAGAGAACTGTTCTGTTCTAAAACCAGTCTGTCCTCAGATTTTAACAACAGTTTTTAAGGAAGATGTTATATTTGTAGCCTGTCACAAGCCAGTATACACAGCCTGATAAAATTCCATCAAACATCCATTATAAAAAACTATGGTTGATCAACGTACAGTTTGTTTAATTGAACTGAAATAAAAGATCAGTCATGTGAAACTCATTCACTTTCATTCAGGACAATTAAAGCATCTTAGTTAGGAATTATTAATTTTCACAATGTCAAGCTATTACAAACTTCATATTCACAATGTCAAGCTATTACAAACTTCATCTTCACAATGTCAAGCTATTACAAACTTCATCTTTACAATGTCAAGCTATTACAAACTTCATCTTTACAATGTCAAGCTATTACAAACTTCATCTTATACCTTGACTCATCTTCACAATATCAAGCTATTACAAACTTCATCTTATACCTTTACTCATCTTCACAATGTCAAGCTATTACAAACTTCATCTTATACCTGCATTCTGTGATACAAGAAAGATGGCTATTGCAGTCAAGGTATAGACCATAGTTTTTATAACTGAACATTGTGAAGACTGGAATTATTATCATTATCATTAAAGATGGGTTCCCTTATTTCTATTTATGAAAATGAAAATGCTAATACTTATATGAATAGAAAGTAGATGTGTTCTAATGACTTGGAAAAATACCAGTTTTTCTCACATGTCCGTAATTAATTCATAATTAGCAAACTTAGAAGAGAATTACTTGCAGAATTCCAATGAGTGACCAATCAAGAAAGGTCAAAAAGTCTTTTTTTGTTTATCCAGACTGTACTTACATGGCCATTTATGTTAAAACTCTTAATTATATGCAATAAGAACATAATGATATGATTAAGAATACCAATTAATCAAATAGTTTTCTTAATTTGACACTTAAAAATAAGGAAAACCATCTTTAAGATGTCTCTATATAACCATCTTTCACCTGAGTGAAATAAAATACAATTATAATCAGGTGTAATCCTTAAAAACAATAATTTCATTTTTAAAATAACAGGCACCAACTCACTCAGGGTTATGTAAAATAAACATACCAAATACCGGTAAATAATATAAGCTATGTGGACTCTCTAAAAGGGATGCTGAAATGACACATTGGTAAAAAAATAATGGCAAATCTGTTCCTTTAAAGAAATGCTGCATTGATAAGCCCAGTCAAAAAGTGGCAAGCAACAGGCATTTCGTAGAGTGAACATATCTGATACTGAACATAAAGAATGTGAAGAAATAATGATGTTGAAGAATATCTTGATGTAAATATCAGTCTACACTACTTTAATTCCCACAAGTCATCAAACATTCATAACTGACTTTTTTATTGTCTTCATTTGTTCAATAACCGAATAGAATTATTCCTGTTTTCTACATGTTCTATAGTTTCTAAAGTAAAACAGCTTTAAATAAATACACGACAGATACATAGACTTGGTTTTTCTTAAGAGTAAGCATGCCCTGGTTAGCGATATCTCACTGGGGAAAGTTATTTCTGATATCTACATGGTCTATAGTTAGACAAGTACAGCTTTCAATAAATACATGACAGATACCTGTTGACGATCGAGGAAAGATATCAGGTGTTCCTTTCATAATAGTGACACCCGCTACAGCAAAATTATTCCTGATGTTTATATGGTCTATAGTTAGACTAAAACAGCTTTAATTACATACATGACAGTCATGACTGTTGAGGGAAGGTATCAGGTGTTCTAGAAGTGTAAGCATGCTCTTGCTAGCAACACCTGTCACATTCACAGTTCACTTATTCCTGTTGCCCTTAAATAGTCTATAGTTAGACAAATACAGGAATAAACATAGGCTTGCGGCAAGTCTCGCAAGCAAATACGCCCACCAGCAGCTTGATAAGGAGCTAAATGTGAACTGTAAAACAAACTCTATATCACATTTAACTTGTACTTTCATATCTCTCTATTGAAACTACCTGGTTCTATATTAGGAGGCAGACAGCAACATTGTTAAATTTAACATAAATTTTACTTGGTTTATTGTGTTGATTCTTTTCAATAAATGTCACAGTATAATTATCGGATCATCACCAAAATCAATAGTGCACAACTTCATAATGATATTATACAAAAGATCAAAAGAATCTATAGAGAATTGTAGCCTGTAGAGTGAGCACAAGGTAAATGTGAACGGCAGGACCGACAGACGAACGGACCGACGGACAGGGGCAACCACAATATACGTCCATACTTACGTGTGGTCGTATAAAAATTAGACAAAAATATCTGGAAAATCAAACAGTTGTATTTCAAGGGGTCTTGAAGAACAAGCATGATGTACCTAGAAATCACACCACAGTAAAAGTATGTTCATATAGTGAGAAATGCTAGCTTGAATTTAAAAGTAAGTCAAGGAATGGTATAACTGAAATGAAATGATCAGCATCATGAAGTTTCCAGAAGAATACCTTATTTAATAACTAATATCTATCAACTAAAGTAATACATGTTAAACTTAATAATTGGCCTTAATAGTGAGACAAATGTATTTTTGAATAAGAACACTCAATTGACACCATTACTGAACTATGACCTCCAAAGGTGTGTGTGTTCCTGATGTTAAATAAACCAATCAACACCATTATTCTCTCCCAACTGTGACCTCGGTCCAAGAAATGGCACTAATAAAAAATACATGAAAAATATCTATGCAGGTGAGAGAATGTCCCCACCAAGTGAATAAGTGATTATTATCTTACAGTTAGTCAGAAACATGTCATCCATTATTCTACCTACAGTGGTTATTTCATTCCCTACTGTCTCAGTTGATAGATAGCCCATTAACCTCACTGATATAACATAGATATTAGACCAGATATTAGAGTCGATGTAGCAAATTCATTTTATACATTGTTCATCAAAATTACAGACTACTTTAACTATTGACTCTAGCAGACAAACCATAATTCATTTCACATGATAACCAAAAATCTTAAGCTTTGTGTACAATGGGAGATAAATAAACCTAGAACTAACGATCCAAACTGCAAAATGAAACCTGAAATCCAAACAACATTTTGGCTATACTACATAGAGAGCAGTAAATGAACTGTTCACATGAGGAATTATATCAATTATAAATGAGTAAGTATATCATAATGCAAAGTTGTATCAGGTGTCTAGAAGAGTAAGTATACCCTGCCCTGCACCACATCCGATGCTAAACATACATAACAAATGTAAATTATCTTTTAGCTCTGTATTTTTTATAGAAAGAGCTCGTTATAATGAGGCTCGGCCACACAGCTACTTAATGATTATACAATACATCTAATTAACCAGACTGAACAGTGAATACATTAAATATATTCATATCTATCAATATAGAGGCATATAAATATAGTACAAATATATATAATATTCTCACAGTTGAATATTTTTATAGTTCAGCAAACATATTCATGTACATTATAGTACAATTCAAATCATAAAACATAAACACAATTAATAGTCCTACTTCATTTAAAGGAAGCCTAAATAGTATTTGGTTGATATTGGAGATACTTTCCTATAGAAGCACTGGCTGAGGTAAAGCGGTGATACCATAGATCTCAACAAGAAAATATATTCTTTAATAAAAATGCTTTTTACTGAAAAATACCAGACGGAATAAAAATTCTTTGAGAGATTTACGAGATGAAAAATAATTCATATATGCAATAGAATTGCTTCATGGAGTTAATGATTCAAGAGGATCTTATTAGTAAATGACAAGTAGTATCGAACAATTCACAATATTTCCACTCTCACTGTATTTGTCACAGTGAACCCTTTGACAAGAAATACATTCAAATTCGCGTAAACTGCAGTGGGTCACGTGGTCACATTCCTGAGCAATATGGCTGCTGTTGAGGCCATCTTTTTGAAATATAATTTATCAATCGGAAACTTCATGAAAACAATACATTAGACAGTGGAAATATAAGCATTGAACGATGGACCCACTGCAGTTACGGTGATATGAATACATTGGGCATCACCGTAACTGCAGTGGGTCCATCGTTCATTGCTTAAATATACCAGGTTAAGTTTCAAAAACTGTAAATAGACTGTTTGGGAATGAGAGAATGACACGCATCAGGAGACTTATTTGAATTGAATCATATCTTACTTGTTCTGTTTGAAATCTCTTCACCTAACAATAAGCTTCACTTCGCGTCTGATATGATATGCTTAGTAGTCACATAATAATTGTTGTTGTTTTTTTTTCTCTCCTATGATAATTATTATACATAATGTACATATTGACAGTCACAGACTCCATGTCATTTAATATTTAATATTTTTTATAACATTGATATGCCTTAAAGTGACATTGCATAGCCCTTATTCAGGTTTCGTTTTTGAGACAATGAAAACGAGGTTGATAAGATGGCGACGTCATATGAATGGATAGCCTATGTAACGTCACTAAATACCTGATTAACAGAAAGAAGAGGACCAACTGTCATTTCTAAGAAGGTGGAAGTAAAATTGATCTGAAAGTGTCATTAAATAGCTATAATCAAATTTAATGATGTAAAATATGATTAGTTCTGAGTCAGTGAGATTGGAGAAGTAGGCTTTAAAGACATCTGACTTCAATACTAGACTTCCAAAGCCCTTTGACAGATCCGCGGTGCAGACAGGAGCCTACTCCAGCTGATAACTAACAGAGGCAGATGTTTCAGATTAATATATAGCATACATGAAGGGGAATGTGAATAGAACTGAAAAATACCATAAGAGGGTGTTGTTGAAGCCTAACATAATGCTATATCAGTATTTATCAATACTGGTATATCTCCAAGCCTAAACACTGTGACTAACTTCTAGATAAATTATATTAATTGAAGACAACAAAAAACCTTTCACTTTCATTGAATTAATATTTCCCAGAAAATAGGACATATATATTTGATGACAGACACTGTCTATTATACTCAAGACTCAAGAAAGAATCAGGAAAACCTAGAGTGTAGTTCAATTAGGAATTGAAAGTTTCTAGGGGATAGATCATTATACCTGAATACCTCTATTGAATCCATTCAAAGCAAAAATCTGTCTATCACTTATAACTGACAGGTATAAAATGACATAATACATAAATAAGCTTATAGTAATAATACAGTATGATATGACAGATTGAAATAGTTTCTAATCAGACAGATTTATTATCCTTCAGGCTAAAATTCATCTTCTTATCAATATTATAGAAAATAGTCATAAAAAGTCAGAAAAATAAAGATCAGATTTTTGTCGGCAGACAAATTCGCTTAAGAATAACCCCCATTTTCACAAAAAATAGGTAATTTTCCAATTCAAATAAAGCAATGTGATACAAACTGCCAAATCCACGATTTATTGACTGTCAAACTATTCTTAACTTTTATTTGAAAGCAAATATGACTATTTGGTACCCCACTAAAATGGTCCATGATATATTATGAAGTCATTTTTGCACTCAATAAAAACAAAACACATTTCAATACGCTTTCCAGTCACAACCAACAGACCTAGAAAAAGCATTACTTTAATGTTACAGCCAACAATACCTTCATGTACCTAGATGCTTTTTTAACATAGCATGACTGTAGAGTTACAACCCACATAGTAAATTGATTGCCTGCATACTTTGTTGACAGAATGAAGTCGATTGTCATTAATTACTATTAAGGAAGCAATGAAATTCTTGTCACCTGTACTGGTACAGGTACTTTGTTTGTTAGACAGTATATTTGACTTCAAGTGCATTTACGTTGTATATTTTCATCAGAGGTGCCTATATCACCAGGAATTTGTGTATATTATTAAGTCTGCTAGTGTCATAGTGTCACTGTCAACTAAGTAAGGTAATGGTTATGGTGATAGGCTTCATTCATACATAAATTATGTTAAAAATCAATATTACAGCTTGTTACAGTCAGTAGTAAACATTCTGAACTAAACATTTCCTATTTTACTAGAACTTTCACAAGGAAAGAGATTTTTTGAATGTTCAATGGACGGATTATGTAATTTCTTCCTTGCCATATATGATAGACAAGGGCTTACTCACAAAATAACAAATTTGACAGATAGATACTGATTTGATCGAGTCGAAAGTGACACAAAAATTTTCATGATTCTACGAACCTTTCGGCACACATCCACTATCCGCCATATCCTGCTCTTCTGTCATTCTGAATCTTTCTTTTTCACACCTGTCCGGTGTCACTTTTTCATTCTAAATACTAATTTTGTTTACAAATAATCACGCGACATAATATCTCAAATTCCTAATTTTCGGCTTTAACAGGAAGTTAGAGTAAGGCCACGAAGAGTTTTCTCCCCCTGACTCCAGAGGGCGTGACGTAAACCGGAAGCACGTGTGTAATGGCGATGTAAACAAAACAGTTTCTACAAAAATTAAGAGAGAAAATGAGAGAAACGCCACTGTCAAATTGCGAAAAGGAGTTTATCCTTAGTGCCATAGCGGACAGGAAGGTATGGACTTTTTTGTAAATGAAAGACTAATGTATTCAATTGGTGATACGACGAATATAAGCTAAACTAAAAATTACATGAAAAATGTGATTGATAACAAAGTGAAAGTAGAGCCAAGTAATCTTTTATAACAACAAAATTTACTGCCATAGGGTTGACGTGTTTGACGTGTTGACTGACGTGTGACGGAGAAACAATTGGCCATAGGCGTAACTGCTCGTCTGTCCATTTATCAAATCTGCTTTCAAGATAATTTATTCAATAAAATCAACCCAATTTTCATCTTTTACATTTATGCCTTATTGCCTTAATTATATCAGAATCTTCTCTGCACTTTTAAATGGATTCAGCAATGGCCATTTTTGCTAGCTAGTAGATCTTAATTTTAGAGCTGAAAAGATCTAAAAATTGAACTCCCATTGTTTGGTAAAGAAAGTATTTTGACATCAGTATCCCAAGAGAATAAGACCAGTTTTATGTAAAAGCTGAGATGATCTAATGATTGAGTTTCTTTCTCTTTTAGAGACTAGATGGGCGTCAAACTTTTGATTACAGAAAGTTAAAGATATGTTTTGGAGTTGATACAGGTTGTTGTAGTGTAGAGTTAGGCCAGACCAGGTAAATATAACAGGAATGAAAATTAGAATGTTTATCAAATTATAACTTTTCTTTGTTGACTGTTGCTCATGTTGGAAATATGTACATGGAAATAGGGTTTTAAATAATCAACTCACTAGTAGTATGGTTGAAATAACTAGTAATTACTGATTATAGGCATAGTTATAGATAGAGACAAAGATAACAAATCATCGTCAATTTCGATTTATGTTAAAAACCCTTACCTATTTATTTATTGTATGAATGTTTTACAGTAGAAGTAAAATTCTATTAAAAAAAAATATCTATAATCAACGTTATAATAATTTTTATTCAAGGGTATTAACACAGGTATCATGTGAAGTGACAGAACCCAAACAGACACGACCAACTGATGGTATTTTATATATTAATGTAGAGTTATCTCCCATGGCTAGTCCCAGTTTTGAAGCTGGAAGGTTTGTTAAATTTCTAAATTTAAAGGTGCGAGAGAAAGTTCTGTTTAACTACCCACATTATAGTATCAAAGCACATCAATTGAATTATGGTTGATATATTACTTTTCTATTGTTTATTCATGATCATAATAATGACCATTAATTGTAAGAATTGCTAATGAGGCATTAATTACTGTAGATTAAGTGATGAAGGAGTAGAGTTGACGAGGTTACTAGAAAGATGTATTAAAGAATCACGCTGTCTTGATACAGAATCATTGTGTGTTGTAGCTGGACAAAAGGTAGGCTTGTGTTTCTATTGTATATTGAGTAGGTGTAGTAAGTCTTTAAACTGATATGTTATATTTGCACAACATCAAAATGTTAAGAGGAGGGTATAAATAAAAGACTCAAGTAGTAACAATATGAACCAAAACGAAACTCGAAATCTAGAATAATATCATCTGTAACATCTAATACTATGTTTTACAGAAAGTTTTAATTAGTATATTTTTCAATGTTGATTTTTGTAGGTGTGGCAGATTCGAGTTGATATCCATGTATTAAACCATGAAGGTAATATATTAGATTGTGCCAGTATAGCAGCCATTACAGCTCTCGTACATTTCAGACGACCTGATGTCACTGTATCAGGAGAGGACGTCACTATAGTAAGTTTATCTTGGTTTTGATGAATATTGTAATCTTGACACAAGGCGACTATGAAACAATAACTTTATTAACGATGATGGTTTTAGTATTCTATTCCTCTGATTGGTCAATCACTTGAGGGATTGTAAAAAGAGGTTTTCTGAAATTTCTATGTGTATCAGGGACACTGATAACTTCAATTTCCAACATTCCAATTTCTAACCAGACAACTGTGGTTCCTGCAATTTGACTAAATTTAGTGTTTAATGACGTCACTAATCGTGAAAGTCCATATGTGATACAAGCAGATTTCGGGATTAGTGACATCATCAAACACATAGTTTCAGAAGAATTGCAGGAACCACGAATCGATGCTATAAATGTTTTAATTGGTTTTATTTTTAATACTATCCAATCAGATTACTATATTTGCTGAAATTTGAGCTCTATTTTAGTTAACATTAAACAACATTTTTTGTAAACTTTTAATCTATGATTAATTTAAACTGTATGTTTTTTGGATGAATTTGAATCTAAGATTTCATTTTGCTACACTTTTTTTACCAGTTCAATTGGGTTATTAATTTGTGAACATTTTGTCGAATTGATTAATGTTTTCAGCATGCTCTAGAAGACAGAGATCCCATACCATTAAGTGTTCATCATATGCCTATCTGTGTTTCTTTCGCTTTTTATGATCAAGGGTAAGAAGTTATTTATTTAATTATTAATTTTTTAAACCAATTTTTTATGAATCTTGATTAAGTGACCCATGAATATATATGCAACAATTATAGGCACTGTATTTATGTCTCCACAAATTTATGTTCTCACAAATGTGCTGTGATGAAATTTGCAGCCCATAGAATTGAATAATTTTGCTCACACAACATTGATCCTTCAGTCCTTCTGGACTTCATTTGGAAATCTAGACGAAAGCTTCATATTTATTCATATTCATGAAAAAAGATTAACAAAATCCTACTGAACCAATTAAAGAAGAAGTCAAAGGTTATAAATGTAAATACACGTTTTTAAAGCGAAAATTGTTGATTGAACAATGCTATATTGTTTATAACAAGAAACACAGGGGAATATATTACTATATTAAATTGTGTTGAAACATTATGTACTTTGTTATTAAAGAAGTGTGTTATACCATAGACCATAATATATTCCCTTGTGCTTTTTGTTATATATGTGCTCTCAACTTCTAAGTGTCATTCAAAACTTACCAAGGTATATTTGTGTATAAAGCTCAGTTTCTCTACCAAAAAAGGGAAAGCTTGCCAAAATGGAGATGGCTATTGAAGATTATGAGGCACTGATCTAAGATCAGAGTTTATCTTCATTTGTATTACAGGAAATATTTACTGGTGGATCCGAAGTTGAGAGAAGAGAAGGTGATGGATGGAAAGATGGTAATAGGGATGAATAAACATCGTGAAATCTGTACCTTACAAATTACAGGAGATATGTTATTACTGAAGGAACAGGTATGGTAAAAAAAAAATTCCAGGTATCTAGCTGAAGTTTAGAGATTTCACTTTTGTAAACCGTGAATTTTCAGGTTAGCAAGCAAAGATTGAGCCACCACAGTTCTCCTTCACTAATCATTTTATTATCTATCTGCAGGTATTACGATGTTCTAATATAGCCGTGGTAAAAGTACAAGAAATAACTGAATTAATTTTATTAGCTGTAGACAATGATAAACGAGCCAGGTAAGATCTTACTGCTATCTTATTTATTCATTCGGATGATGTCAAGTTAATTGTGTATATACATATATATATATATATTGTGTATATATTTGTCTGGTATTGTTGAGTATTGATACATCATGCCTCAAATCATGACATGTCGCAGCACAGCGTATTCACTGATATATTGTGCCATCATTAAAAAAAAACATCAACCCGTTTTTACAGTTAAATTTTTATATAGCCACTTCAGTTAGGGTCTAAAAACAGCCCTGTTTAACTTTCATCAAATTAACCTTTTGACCTAACCTGATAAATACCACGTCATAAAATGCTAGCGCTGCAGAAGAGAGAAAATTGATTGGTTAAAGCAGACGTGGTCAAGTTAGGTCAGAAGAATAAATTTGACTGACTTGAAGTGGTTATATTAAAAATAAACGCTAATAAAAGACTGAATTATTGTCTAGATCCTATCAGAAAAATCTCACTTGATTGAAATATTTCATTATATACAGAAAAGAAGGAAAGAAATTTGGTTTTGCTGAATCTATAGAAAAAGAGAAAATAACATCACATCATACAGAGAGTATAGATATAGATCTAGATCAGTCAACATCTCAAACAGTAGAAAATGTAGATGTTGATTTACAACAGTATCCTTTATTATACTCTATTGTCTATATACCCTAGACCACACTCTACCCTATCCTAGACCACACCCTACCCTATCCTAGACCACACCCTAACTTACCCTAGAACAGTCGATTTCTCAAACAGTAGAAAATATAGATGTTGATTTACAACAGTATCCTTTATTATACACTATTGTCTATATACCCTAGACCACACAAACCCAATCCTAGACCACACCCTACCTCACCCTAGAACAGTCGATTTCTTAAACAGTTGAAAATATAGATGTTGATTTACAACAGTATCCTTTATTATACTCTATTGTCTATATACCCTATACCACACCCTACCCTATCCTAGACCACACATACCCAATCCTAGACCACACCCTACCCTATCCTAGACCACACCCTACCTCACCCTAGAACAGTCGATTTCTCAAACAGTAGAAAATATAGATGTTGATTTACAACAGTATCCTTTATTATACTCTATTGTCTATATACCCTAGACCACACTCTACCCTATCCTAGACCACACCCTACCCTATCCTAGACCACACCCTACCTCACCCTAGAACAGTCGATTTCTCAAACAGTAGAAAATAAAGATGTTTATTTACAACAGTATCCTTTATTATACTCTATTGTCTACATACCCTAGACCACACATACCCAATCCTAGACCACACCCTGCCCTATCCTAGACCACACCCTACCTCACCCTAGATTTGGATAAACAGTAGAAAATAAAGATGTTTATTTACAACAGTATCCTTTATTATACTCTATTGTCTACATACCCTAGACCACACATACCCAATCCTAGACCACACCCTACCCTATCCTAGACCACACCCTACCTCACCCTAGATTTGGATAAACAGTACAAAATATAGATGTTGATTTACAACAGTATCCTTTATTATACACCCTACCCTTATGGGAACAGTATGGCTCTGCTAATAAATAGTCCAGTCTGGGTTTGGCCCCCACACCAATCAGCCCAATGAGTCCATTCACCAAATAATTGATGGAAACGCCACTGCCCTACCCCCTTCGCTACCCTTAACCACACCCTAGAAAACATTCTTGTACACCTTATCATGTAAAACCATTCCAGACCTCATAGAGCTTGCCTCTTCCCTATCTCACCTCTATTCTAAGTTTAACTATTTCTATTTGAACCTTAACAGAAAGAAGATCTGATGAAAATGAAGAGGTCACAATACTAGTGAGTAGATTGTTATCTATATTATATATATATAATATTAATATCCAGGTCACCAAATATTACAAATCTGAATAGTTTTTAATTTAATTAAGGTGTATAAATGGGGAGACTAATGTTTTGCAGTTTTTGTAAGGGCCTAGTCTCTTAATTTTTCACTCTGTTACTGTGGACATTGAAAGAGAGTAGACTTCTGCCCATGTTGCATATGACAAGGCCTTTATGTATTTCAGGAGGAAGGTACAGGGGTCGTAGGTCAGGGTGGTAAAAATTCCTGGTTGATGGAAGATGATGATGAAGAGGGAGAGGAAATTAAACCAGAAACTCAGACAACAACAAAATCTAAGAAGAAAAAATTAAATAAAGAAGAAGGTATGAATTTTTGAAAATAAAATCATTATCTGATATTTGCTTCTTTTACTAAAATGAATGAAGAGTAGAGTTTGTAATATAATGAAATTCATCTACCTTTCGAATTTCTCAATCTCCAAATGTGTACTGGTTGGTGTTGGGTATAATATACACCCCTCGTGTACAATCCAATCGAATTGCTGCATCTACAACTTCAGCAATACAAGAACAGTGACTATTGCAGTCAAGGTATAAGTACAGTGGTGGAGCCAGGTTTGCGTCCAAGATTTCTAACCATCTTATGAGATTTTTGCCCGAAAAACTTGCTTTCGGGCTGCGAGGGGGGGGGGGGGGCAGTTTCCCCCTCTGTCCTAATAGCATGACAATGATATAATAATAATAATTATTATGTTTTATCTTAGATACAGCAGTGTATATAGACGACAGCGAAGAGGAAACTACGATAATTCTCGACCAATCAAATCTCGACGTTAGTCACAAGTAAGTATGTCATGTTTTACTTCTATATTCGCTTACTGAATAATACTTACTATTATGAATTAAACCTCCGATGTCTATATCGTTGAAAGATTTATGATAACTGCTCTGGAATATGCTTATGACTATTTCCACATTTCAGATTGAAAATTCCCTAGTGTAGAACCATATCTCCGTTAAATAATTTGTTCATTGTTTGAAATTTTGTATTTCAATATTTGTTTTGTAGAAAAGTAAAATCTGAAGAAACTGTAGATTTAACTTCACAAGTAAAAACATTAAAAGGAAAAAAGAAGAAAAAGAAATAATGTCTACCAGATTTGTGTAAATATTGTAATAAAAAATATAACTTTGCATCATTCAAATTGTTTGTTGTTATGATTCAAGATGCTAGTAGTACCGGTACCGCATATTTCCGAATATAATGCGCACCCCTTCCTCACCCCATCAAAATCTGGAAAAATCTATTTACCCATATATAATGTGCACCCCTTGTTGACGAAATTTGAGGTTGGAGATGGCATAAAGCAGACACCAAAATAGTGAGTGATAACAAGGTATATTCCACGTATAAACTCACTTCGACGGACATGAAAATTTTTCTCAAGAAATTCCACTTTCCATATTTGGAATGACTATGGCTTCACAACCCTACCATGTGTAGCAAGTGAAGCGGGCATTGCGCTAAGACTAGGAAGGTAGCTTTAAGCAGTCAAAGGCTCCTGAAGATTAAGGGTTTTTTGTAATTTACCTACACTCGCAGCAGTAAAATAATTAATACACAGAAACCTTGACTCATTACTCTTGCATTTTTCATTTCAAAATTTGATGCAAAACGTTCTGATGCACCACAGATTTTGCTCAAAATCAAACAAGTTAAAACCCCCTATGCTAAATGTAGCACATGTAAAGATTGAACAAGCAGGAGTATTTTTTTTTTCCCCCCTTCTACTTTTAGGAAGTGCATTATTTCAACAGAGTAAACTGCTGTTTATGCCCCTAATCCTCAGATCGAACATCAAGCCAACCAGATTGTTATTGTGGCCACTTATTTTAATCGAGACTGTGGCCTAAACAGACAATCCTCAAAACCTGAAGATTCAAAACTAAGCCAGACTGATCCAAGGAGTAAGAAACTTGCACTGGGGAATTATCTTTCGTTTTGGTTACTATCTAACACCATGACAAATGGAGTAAATGAAGGAAACTTTGCCATCAATACTAGCAAGCCTCGTCAATACTAGCAAGACTCGAGACCCACAGTTTAACAATCTCAGTAAAACTTTCCGGCCTACCAAGCAATCCTCACTAGGGAAAAATTAAAAAGAAATAGTTTAATCCTTTATACACTTTATTAAAAGGAATGCCATTTACAAAAGATAAAAATCTACACAGTACTTAGTTAACTAGTGATCCCACATTTACACATTAGAGGTCAAGAGGACAGTATAGGTACAGACTAAGAGGAGAGGAAACAACAGATGAGAAAGAGAGACGACAGACAACTAAAAGCATCTAACAGGTTTAGAGTGTAAACATGGGACCACTGTACACAATAGAAAATAAATTATGCGTTACATTTTTTAAAATCTACTCTCCGCGATAATTTATCCTCAAATTTATTTAAAAGAATTAAATAAAAACTTAATCTTTAAAATTAATAGTGCAATGATATTTACAGTGATTCTTGTGAATTATTTGCGTCACTGATTAGTATCTTGGTTTTCATTCACACACCTTTCAAAATACTGTCACTCACAACTCTCAGAAATTAACATGATCCTGATCAATTCTGACCAATATATATTGCACTATTACTAAAACAAATACTCGATAAAAACAAGGTGAATTAAAAAATGATATGAACTAAAAAACGTAATGTAACTCATGCAAGATTAAAAATGGATTAGTTCTATGATTCTGGACGTATTTTGTTGGTCGGCTATTGAAAGAACTGTGGTATTTTTAACGTGAAGTAGTTGGAGGATGAAATGTGGATTCTACATGAAAGATAAACTAGATGGTGGACTGAGAGATGAAACCTGTTGATATCTGAAATTAGAAAAAAGGTGAAAATGAAATTTAACGCTGATAATTTACTCCCAAAAGTTTGTATAAACCCTAAAGGACTAAACTTTTCTTTTTATTTGATAAAAATTGTAACCAGCACATTTTTGCACTGGAATTTATTTCATGCTGCCCTTACTTTCCAAATAGGAACCAAGACAAAACGGTGCCATGAGTAATTCGGTGCCATGAGTAATTCTGTTATCTTGGATCTTTTCATAGGGAACAAATGTCTGTTTAACCAACATTAGGCTACTTATTCTTATGAGGATTGTGTATCTCTAACTCTGACGTACAAGATGAGATCTAGTCAATAACCACCTCAATAAAAAAAAAAAATTTGTACTTACTTTGAAGACCTGTATTTTTCTCGGATGGCTTGTTGTGGATGATTGGGAGCGTTGATGAATGTCTGATACAATTCTTGTAAACAGTCGGAAAAATCACTAACTTCATATTTCGTCTCTTTAGCTAAACTTGATGGCTAAAAATATCAATTTCAAAAATCATTTCATATTTCTTGATGGTTGCTTCTCGAATACCGAAAATTCAACTCATAAATTCTAACCTAAAATTACTAACAGTATATGAACAAAGCTGTTAGATTTTCAAATGAAGTAAAGCTATGAAGTAAAGCTATACAGTAAAGCTCTAAGCTTATGTAGTGAATGCCATGCTCTGAGCAGTGAGGTAAACTTTGACAAACACTTACCCAAGGTTCATTGCCCATAGTAATATTAGCTAAACATAGTGATGCAGCAGCTATAGTACTAGATAAATATTTTAAATAGGGGTCAGCATCTACCAGGGTCAACTCAGACAAATACTGAAAAAAAAAAAAAAAAAAAAAATCTGTTAAATTCGGCCACAGCAAAATCAGATCACAATCATGGTTACATTTATCAGCTGATATTAGGGATTCTCAGGGTCACTTTTATGGTCCAATATAAATGAAGGGCATGCCCCACATGATATTTCATGAAAGATGTTCAAAATTATCAAGAATTTGATGAAAAGGGAAATATAAAAAGTGAACCCACCATGGACAAAGATTTAGTTGTATCATCACATTCAGCCATCTTGGCGTAAGTGTCAGTGAACCAATTAATAGTGGGTTGAGCTACGTCGAAATTCAAAACTTTCAAAATCAAATGTTCCATTCTTAAAACTTGTTTCTGTTCGTAGGTATCATCGGTGATATAAACAAACTCAGAAACCTCTGGTGGGTAAATTTCTTCGTATTTACTGAAAAATAAGTTTGAATCAGTCCCTAGAGTTATTTCAAACATCAATAGGATATGGATGTCCTTTTACAACTTCAAACCGACAATATGCAATGAAAAAATGATACACACTTAAAGAACTCTTATTGACCAATATCAAATTTTAAATGTTTTATCAATCAAACACAGTAGAGTAATACAACAAGCCACTGGATACAAATCTTATTAATCTATTGATGAATACTTACGATGCAATGAACATGCTTGCAGCACCAACTAATTGTAATTTCCCTCTAAGAACGGACATCTGAGATAAAAATCTATCAATATAATTTATAGATAAAAACAGGGTTTCACGATGAAGTTTATATTCTTCAGATACTTCAACCATCCAGTCGACTAAAATACTCCTCATAGAACTCGTAATATCAGGCTGTTTCTTCATATAACCAGGCTTAGAGCGATGGCGTAGCTACAAAGATAAAATTACATTCAGTTAATACACAAGATAATTTATTTTGAATTCACAGCAGGTTGTCTGCAGCGAAGTGACAAGACATTCATTTCGACTTGCAAATAATTTTTATAAAATATTAGGTTTCCCAAAGAGTTTAAATTTATGCCAATCTGCATAGAAATGGGTTGATATTTCAGTCCCTCCTGCAGAAACAAGAAAGTTTGTCATTCATCCACTTTAAAATAAAATCAATGTAATTTTATGTCCTACTTTTCTCCACTATATGGAGTAATATGAAAACCTGCATCCACTTTTATGGCTAGTAGTCAAAATCACTTAATGCCAAGTTAGATTGAATAGTTACCTCAGCTTCACGTAAATGATTATAAATATCCTCAGCATATTCTGGTACTGTTAAAATTATAGCTTCCCTGTCCAGTGGTTTCTTTTCTATCAATTCTTCAATTGTAACATCCAATACCATTGGAGAACCTGTAAATATGATATTTACTCTGGGTTAGATAAATCTATTTGAAGAAAAAAAAAACTAAAATCAAATGCTATGAATACCAGCAATAAAGAAACTATCAAAGTTAATTTAGTTATGAAAAATGATGCAATCTAAATGGGAAATATGTTTTAGTTTTCTTCCGAATTGCTTCAAAATTCAGGAAAACTCTAACCTGTTTCATGATCAACTTGGATTTCTTCCAAAGCTTGGAGGGGAAGTGAAGTGACATGTTCTGCGATGTTTGAGGTGGATTTTGGTTGAACGGAGGTGGTGGACGGCTTCACATTTTCATCCAAATATATTTTAAATCCTTGATCATTCAGGCCTCCAAAAGTCTTCTGTTTGGCAAAACTATTTTCATCTTGAGGTTCACATTGGTTGCTCTGAAATTAATCAAGATATTAAAAAGTTGGCTAGGGGTGCTATGAGACTGACTGTAGATTTGGCAGAAATTTAAGTCACATGTAATTGTTAAGTAAAGAAAAACAAGACACATTTCAATGTTAACATGTTCAACCATATCAATCAAGTTGAATGGTTAAAATTTTAAGGGTGGGTAGGGTCAGAAATATAAGTTACGAGACCAGATCTAAATTTTAGACCAGCCATGGGCATGAAATGATAAAATTCAAATTGGACAAAGGGTTCAGTCAATTTATTTTAATTTCTGTGCTTAGCAGGTCAAAATGAACAGATGTAACATGCTAAACATGTGAAAAAGTCTAAGAGAGACAACTTTTCATTCATGATTTGTCCGCATAATCGAATGGATCGAAGAAATAGTCGAAAATTATCGACAGGTGCCCGTTGAAAAATTCAAAAATTCTACTTCCGGAAATTTGAAAACTCACCTTGGCTGCTCTAGAAGGTTGAACTCTGATTTGGTTTGTGATGGTTCCAAGAGCTGCACGCTTGGGAACTGCTACATGTCCATTTTTAGCGGTTAAACCACCTTTTTTCACTCTGTGAACACCTTGATTTTCACTATCAACATCCTGAGCAATTTGAAACGAACTTCCATGAACCATCGACATTTTGAATGTTTACAGTTGAACTCGTTGCAAAGAAATAATGCAAACGAGCAAATAAATATAAAAGCCGACCAAAACTTTTAAAAGAATAAATAAAACAATGTCTTAGCTAAAATATCCAAGTGTTTGCTGGTAGTAGATTTGAGTCAGACCAGCTTGATAATCAACGCTCTGTCTGGAGGACTTGTTGGTGTTATGGATTCGTAGCTGTCGTCCTCTTGAATTAGCCGCTGTAGATCAAACCAACCAATTATATTGCTTTAATTTTAGTCACGTGATAAACAACCTCAATCTCAGTCGGTAGTTACTACTTTCTATACGGTACAGGTTTAAAATTTTCCCAATTCAAAATTTCTAGCTACAATTTTTTTATATTTGATACACTATTTTTCGGAATTAAAATTTCAATTTGGTTTTAAAATTTTTTAGAAATTTATTCTCTTAATTTTGAAAAATTGGCAAAACATTTTGAAAATCTATCCTGTACCGTATGATGGCAACTGGAGCATGAAGGGAATTTCGTTAGTGACGACATATACACAAGAAATATCTATTTGCACGTGCGTGTATTATTTCAGTGTGTATTTTTCGATTAAAATTCAGTAGTGTTTGTTGTTTTACGGCTGAGTGAATTAATCATTCAAATAAACAAACAGCTGATAATGATGACGAAATTCAATATAACACCTTCATTTAAAGTGCGCAACAGCCCCGATCAATGCAAGGCTGGTTGTCTTATTTTAGATTTGTAGCCTACAACTTTCACAAGGCTTTTTAGGCTCAGAAACTAATTTCACAAAAATAGCCATCGTTAAAAAGTCACACAGTGACTAATACATGTTATGTTTGGAAAAAAGTGTCTCAAGTTTTAGGTCGCAAAAAATTATGCATAGTTAGATCTATAGGCCAGTGGTCTAGGCCTATACATTTTATTAATTGGCTGGTCTACTGGTTATTTTAACAATATCAATCTCTTGTCTTGGTGTCTTGGTAGATGCTTCTTTTTTTAAGCCAATGATACATAAAGACATTAAAACTACCAAATATTAGTCAATGCATCTTGACATTTAATTTATTTTCAGCACTTTCTGATTGCTGTGCTTTCTTGAAGCATTTTTTAGGGACAAAAAGTCAAATACAGAAATTAATTTTGTACGAAGCCAGTGAATCCTCAGTAGTCCACTCTCCAAAAATAAGAAACAGAAACATGTGCGCTCATCTGTACAAAGTGTGACGCGCGTGAATCAATGATGGTTTATAAAGAGTTTGATAGTAAAAATATGTTCAGATATAAAAACCCTTCATCTCAGTCCGACCTCGGGGTAACATATGTGACAAAATTTCAAAAATTGTTCTCATTAATGAGAGTGGGATAAGATGAGATAATTAATTAGAGATGTTAATTAGATTTTAATTGATGCTTTGATGGATTTGATTATACTGTACATTCCTACTAGACGTTTCAATAGCTTTTAATATTTAAAGAGAAATCAAAATTGATAAGGCCTACCCCAAATCTTTTTTTGCATGATATGATAGGATTTAATTTTTTTTTAGACAGTTGGAAATTGCAAGAGAGGGCACACCCCCCTCACCCCCCCACTCGCAGCCCCGAAAGCAAGTTTTTCGAGCAAAAATCTCAAAACTAGGTTAGAAATACGGGTAATCTCAGACATTTCGCCTCTCTCGGACGCAAACCTGGCTCCGCCACTGGACATAGAACCAGCAACACATAGATAACTTTTGAGATGACCTCAGAGACCCCAATACATAACAATTCAACTAATAGGGTACAAGTCCTAAATACCCTTTGGGTGATGGGTCCTGAATGGGTCATTTGATTCTAAATTAGTTCTTTAGTGAGCGACAGTCCATTTAGTTTGGTCATTAATAAACAGATCAAAGAGACCCGGACCTAAATGTTAACCTTGCGTCATCCCTTTTCCATCACCAAATTCGTTTCTTATAGGCATATTCTTGAAATCGCCAGTCTGCGTTAGTCCCGATTGGTATATTATAGTCGGTGGGCACACGGACCTATTTCAGGATAGCACTGGTTAAAGGTTGCATCCCACATAATCTCGGTAAAATTATAATTTATGGCATAAAAAGATGAAAGAGATGCGGACCTAAATGTTAACATCGTGTCATCCCCTCTCAGACCATATTTATTTCTAAGGCACATTCATTAACGTCGTGGGTCCGGTTGAGTACCGATTGGTTTCTTTAAGTCGCACATTTTGAACGGGAACCAATTTCAGACGGTTAAAGGTTGCATCCCACATAATCTCGGTAATATTCAATATTATGGCATAAACATGGTCTTAAGTGATCTAAATAATAGTTAAAATATCAATCTGGGCCAAACAGCTCTGGGTTCTTTTCTCTATAAAGAATTACTAAGTTGGCAATTATTTTGCAGACCTCAAATATTCGTGAGAGCCTTGAAGTTCTAAGATGGACTATTAAGGGATTACCTGAACTAAAATGAGATAACCACGATGTATAATCAATCCATCCCATCCTTGATGTGGACTGAATGGAAGATTCGAATGCCAATCATCTCTTTAAAGGACAAAATGATGAATAAATCCGGGACATTCTCGTTCGAATACTGGAGTGTTATTATCAAACTCTATTCAATTCCTCACATTCATTATCATAAACCCTCTCCATTTCCAGTTTAGGGCCCATTTCATTAAATTCAATTAACTTAATCTGTTTTAGTCCCAGACTTCAAAAGAGCAGCCGACTATCGGTTTGAATACGTGGTAGCCGCGAGGCTGTGTCGCCATACAATGTAAAAGCAGATTTGTAACTGGCAATCCAAAACAATGAATGTTATAACTTCGGTCGGTCGTGGGGACAGAATCCCCTAGTTGTCGACTTTGGTGACTTCACAGACGTGTGAGGTAATCAGTGGGGTAAACTGAGTCTCGTCTGCTCGTTACTATAATTTAAACGTGGGCCTCCTGACGGGCGGACAAGCTGGGTCGTTATAAACCACCAAATACAAACCGCGCCCAGATTGGTAGGTCGTCTGCAATCATCAATTAACTTCTCCCCCTGATTTTCATGGTGATAAATTTCACAGAATTAATCTCGTCTGCTCTTTATCTTGTCAAAAATTACGCCAGGGTGGTGTTAGTGGAAGATTACAGTTTGTTAGGGGGTAGAGACAGAGGGATTTCAGGTTCCCGTCCCCCATAAATACTCGCTTTAATCATGTCACAGAATTAATTGGCGGTTGTGTTGTAAACCTACACACCTCGTCAGTCTGTGGTTTACAGTTTGGTTGTTAAAAGTCTAAAAATTTCAGATACTCACATCAAATTTATGTGCGACAAAATGTCAATTCAAATTGTCCGTTCGTGCTTAACAGTTTTGTATTGAAAACATCAGAATCCGAAATGAAATAGAGTTTTACCGCTTCCTTCTCTGTCCAAGATTGAAATTTCAAAGGTGACATTGCCATGCAGTGTGTAACTTATCATGTTCCTTTAGCAACAGTACCTACTAATGATCATCTTAGATGTGAATAATCATCCTACCGTTGCTAAATGAACATGGTTACCAATATATTTTTTTTAAAACTGTCAACGTACCTTCACCTCAAAAGCCGAGACACGTGATATTCTATGAATTTGAAATTGTGAAATTTGAGTTTCAAGGCGCGAAATATTTTAATTGACGGCAATGACTGGATAAACATGGAATAAAGTAAAATTTGATTTATGAAATATTTTATGGCTGGAGTCCAAATCAAATAAAACAAGTTCATTTGGGTTCTAGACTTTGAAATCCAGAAACCATAAATACCCTGGTCACGTGACTTCTAAGTTGTAAATTTGAAATTAGGAAATTCAAAAATACGAATTTGAAGTTGTTTAATGACAAACGTCACATCTTGTTTCATTGGTATATCTTCATTAGAATTAGAAGTTCTCAAATGAACAACTCTGAACGCTGTAAATTAATCTCGCTCTTTGGTTTGTGACGTTGAGTTAAAAACAATGAGTCCAATAAAACTCAATCAGTCGCCATCTTGTTTCAACATGTTGTTGATTACAAAATAATTAGATGGCCCAGATTGTCTATCGCCATTTTGTTTGTCTTTTCGTAATTTTAACAATTTATACAACGAAAATTTGACTGCCTAAATTATTGCCTGGGTTTCAAAACTGAATGCCTCAAGAGTATGTAGGGCCTATATTCATCCTATATAATCATCTTAGCCCCGTCGTCTACTTGACCAAAATCTACATGCTTATCTAATAGGAAAAGTTTCAGTTTAGTTTGGCCAAATGTGTCTCTTATCAGTTTCTATGAAATTGAAAATGGAGTTATAAACCCAGCTTGAGTCAGAGCTCGGAGAGATGGGAAAAATACGTTATCAAGGAACAGATTACTTCAAATATTTCCTTCCAATCAATTCATTGTCGATATTTCAATCTCGCTGGTATAATATTTTCTAAGGATATGCATAATCCAGGGTCAAGGGTCAATGTCATCAGGTCAGTTGTGATCGTAAACCCCTCAGATTAATGAGTCAAATTTAAACCAGGATTAGGATCTACTGATTATTTTTCAAGTCGAGATGGACGATGACATGATATTAATGACTGTCAAAAACAAATCCAGTTATTGTTGTACACGATATTAATTTTGACAAGAGAAAACAATAGTACTAGTGTCACTTGTGGATTACTATTTGGAACAGGTAGATTGAAACTGATTCGATTCTTTCCTGTAGATCAATAATCAATATTAGGAAACACAATCTTGATAACGCTGTCTGTATTACCATGTGAGTTAATTAAGTAAGACAGTACCCATATATCTTGTGCTTCCTTACCTGTGCCTATTTCTGTATGTTTTATTAACAGAATAAACAATATAACTATGCAGATTTGTTGGCAGAAATAGCCTCTGTTATCATAGACTTGTATAGCAGCAGAAATTCTAAGGCTTTAAATTCAGAGATATCGTAAATGAACAGTTTAAAGAGTTCTGATTAGTGGTATTTCCCAGGCAATTTTTTCACTACGCAAAATGGAAAATATTGGAAGAATGTGAGCGTGTGTGTGAGAGGGTGTGTAAGGGGATGGGGGATAGAAAGTAAGGGTGTGGGTGTAAGGGACTGGGGGGATAGGGGTCAATCAAAATGTGTATCATCACATAGCCTGGGCCTCAAAAGTTCGATTACAACAGAAAGTTTTCATCAGTACATTTTTTTAGGAAAGCGAAATATATCTGAACCCAGGCTCTACCCTTCCTTTCCCGAAACAAGTCCGACAGTGCAGAACCGAACCCTAAAAATTGGAAACGTCGTGGAAAACATTAAATCATATTGTGAAGTGTAGTAGCTAATGTAGGTAATTTATATAAATAAATTGTAGGTCCTCTTGTTATATAATTGCAATTAATCAAAATTTAGAAGGTTTCCACTTTTACAATTAAACTTGGCAAATGATAGAAATTAAAAATAATTACTGAGTATTTATCTACTTGCTAAAACTTGACATGTTCTAGATTTGTTTTAGTGTGAAACGAATTAACCTTGTTAGGGCAAGTGAGAGCCGCACCCCCGCGGGAGATGGACGGACCCCTCGGGGATTGTTTATATCTAAACTGAAAACAATGATGACAAGAGTAGAAACATTTGAGTCGATTTAAGTTTTGTTTAAACAAAGTATACTTTACAGTAAACAAATGACCCAATCCAATACGAATTCAACATATGAGCGAGTGTAGGTCATAGAAATTCGTATGAAGGCATTCAATATACTGGATATGCTTACTATATCCGAGGCACCTTGACACACAGAAGAATGGACTGGTTGGGGCTGTGGTGCTTCATTATCAAAATATACAGAACCATGGACGTATTGAAATAAATTAATGTTGAGAAGATTAGATGTTAAATGTGATTTCATGGTTTCTGTGAGGAGGTTGGAATCCCCACCCCCGACATTACCTATATCATGCCCCACCCCCGACATTACCTATACCATGCCCCACCCCCGACATTACATATACCATGCCCCACCCCCGACATTACATATACTATGCCAAGGAGTGTATATTCAATCACTTCACTTATTCTTCGTTTTCTTTTATTATACATGTACTGTGAATCGATAAGGTCACAAATGTTCGCCTTGTATAATCGCTGTTTGAAATTATTTTATTTATACTATTTTTATTATACTGCTTGAAATGATATAGCTAGAACTCAAGGATCTGAGACAGTTTGATTCTACATATTTTAATTACACTGTAAGCAACGTTTCAACAATTTACAATGATACCATGATAGTACAAATCGTAGCTTCATAGCTCTTTATAATTATTGAACAGAATGATAAGATCCAAAATATATGTTTTCAACTTCTATTACTAATATTGACTGAAAATTTGCCATTGAACAGCTCAATCTATTGTTATAGACTGACCCCACAGGCCAAAAGTTTTACAGCAGCCCTCTTCTCCAACAAAAAAACTAAAATAAAGAAATTTAGCCATTGGTTGGTTGGTAAATGACAAGTTAACGTCCGCTTCCAGCCATTGAACATTTTAATCTTTTTATAGCCTGTCCCCACAGGACAACAGTTGGTCAGCAGGACAAGGGAACAGACGAGTTTGTCTCACTATTTATAACAACTGGACCTCGACTTTTTTGGGATCTCCTTAGCCTCTATCACCCAGTTCCGCTTTGTCGTCTTCGTAGAAAAATGTCTGGTCGTCAGAGACAACTATCTCCTTGCTGTCAACTGGTCATGCTATATTGACTATAATCAATGACCGGTGGGGATTTTGATGACCGACAGGTGGTCACTCTACGACCCCAACTGGGTCACGCATCTCTCTTGACCTCTTTATGCAACTTTTCATAATCTCGACCTCATTGTACAGTGGTCAAATGACTTACAGATTCTTTCCGTTTTTTAGAGCGGGTAGGAGAGACGCCGTCATTATTCAAGCGGAAATAAAGTTTTTCATCTCCTTTGTAAATATACTTAGTGAAATATGAACCATTTCGATTATCGTGGAATCCAACGTATATTTTGAATTATAATATTTCTTATAATTAATTATCAATAATTATATATTTAAACCAAATAAAGTGTACCTTTTTAATTTCCTTGGAAGAGAAGGCTACAGTCTGAAGCAAGCTAATATTTGCTTTTCCTATGCCTGCATTCGACGTTTATACGAATAATTTCCTTTAACAAGACATTGCCACGAGGCCCATATCTTGATAGGGCAGAAACTAAGCAAAATATTTAAACAAACATTAACATAAAGATGATCATTGCAAAAAGGGCCATGTGGTGACCCCCTGAATACATTCTGACAACCGACCAATTCCATTACTGTCACTAAAATCGATATACCATTGGCTAGCGCATATATTATTAGCCCCTCCGAACAATCAAGCATATCTACGGTCCTAGATTAGAGCAGTGTATATTATGCTTTTCTGAAAAATAAAATTCTACTGCGCCGATAATCCCTCACAGGACACCGTAGCTTGTCTGTTTGCAACGTGTACATCCGGAGCATTGAACACCTTTTTTATTATCCGATTCTACATCTTGGACCCCTGGCCTGACGTATTTCTAGTTTCACCTATGTATTGTGTAACACTCTGTAACAATAGGTAAATAAGTAGCTGACAATGTATACAAAACCTTATAGAATTTAGATAAAGAAACTGTTGACGCTTTGTGTGTGTGATGTAAAATTGAAAAGGTTGAAAGGATGGGAGAAATAAAATAACAGTTATATAGAATTCCTAGTCTACAGTGTTGTTCACTGTTATAGTATTGTATAGTTTAAGTTTATTGTATAATATTTTCCAATAGATCTATGTCAGTTTACTCCTAGATGTTTTTAACTTAGGGTGGCTGACACTGACATCTTGCTTTTTTAATGAATTTATGACAAAATAAATCAATCTATGTTATTTAACAATTTACCATCAAATAACCTGGTTTTACAGAAACTGATTTTCAAGTTTTTCTTAGTCATGGTGACATTTACTATGTTTACACTAGTTCTATTTCTCAAACAATGTATGTAATTCCCTTTAAAACAACTTCAAACACAATTAATGTAGATTAAGGATTAACTTCAACCAAGTTTCTAGTCTCACCAATTAAATTGACTAAATTAAAAAACAAATCAAGTTTTTCTGGAATTACATAAAACAATAACTTCAGATCTTACAAATCTGCACCTCTTCAAAAGCTTAATGGGTCTCTGATAGAAATACCTAGTGCTGAAGTGTTGAAACATTAAGCTTTATTAAACACAGGGCCAACACAGGGCCTCCCTTAAAACAACAAAAAAAATATGAAAGTATTTTAATTCAAAAACGTAACAAAGGTTTATTTCAATTATAATTCTAAGGTTTAATAGCACTAGTTTGTATAACTATGTATTACTTTACAGAGGATGATTTTGATTTATCAGTTAGCCCTGACTCTCGGTCCCATTTCACAAACAACTTTTACAATCATTTACATATTCTCCAAATACATTTCATTATTTTTATTTTTATGTTATATGATTGTTGTTGGGGTAACAAAGATTTTAATACAAGGTGAACTTTGGAGACATCCATTTGTACACCTTGCTATCTTAAGGGCTTATCTCACTGGCAGATACGTCACCACAACTGGTGTTACTGATCAGTCACGGCTACTCTGGCGTGCACTCTCACCCAGGTGACGAGATGTCTCTGTGAGCTTGCCAGACACGATGACAACCAATTCACCCAGAATCTATTGGAGACATGCTTGAAAACCCCACGACTTCCCGGAGACTAGGTTAGTCTCCACAAGCAGTGATAACTGATCACCAACTAGTCTTCAGATCAGTGAGACAGGCCCTTTAAGAAATTTTATCAATAAATGTGGTTTCCCTCCATTCACCTTATAGTTGTCAAATATTTAATGGCACTTTTTGTACAACAATGTAATACAATTGATAATAATTTGGATTCTATCAGTCACCTTGGTTACAGTCTTTATCTTCCCATATGTAAATCACTGACATGAGCTTTAAATAAATTAGAACACCCACTGAAAAATAATAAAGTATTATATTATATTTGAAATGTTTTGAACTTTATAGATAGCAGTGGTCATGCATTGTGCAATGAGGGAAATTTTATATTTGATTTTCAATTGTTAATAAACTTTACATGCACACTTGTAACACATAGGGTCTGTCTCCTCAGGGAAATTTAAATAAGCCAGTCTTCATGTTATGTCACCAGCTGTTGAATGATTAACCAACAAAACAGCAAGTAAGCTATGGTGGTTCTATATAAATATTAACACTAGCATCTTGGCTTAAATAAATAGAATTCAGGTGATGATTGATTTGACACAGGACAACACTATGTAGTGTACAGTGAGAGAAAAGGACAGAGCAAAAATGACGAGAGAGTGAGACAGAGCCTATACTCTGAACAACTCTATGCAGTGTCCAAAAAGGAAAAATCTCAGGACATTATCAAAGATGAGAGGGAAAACTCTTACAGACCAAGTAACAATTTGAATTTCTATACTTACTGTTGGTTTTTTCTAACTTTATAAAATTCTTCCACATATTCTGACCTTCCTAGTAATTCTACGAAATCTTCATCATGAGTTATAATAACTAGCTGAAAGTTACTCTGATCTGCACGACTCTTGATGATTCTAAAATTGAGAGATTTACATCTTCTTCACCTGATTGGGACAGCAAAGACGGGAAAATTAATTGAATAATAAATGAGGGAAGATTTGCAAAGGACAGCAGCGTCCTTGTCATTTTCCTGTCAAGGGATCTTTAACATACAATTCCTCGGTTTATTGTCCCATCAGACAACTAGATGTTGTTTCTGTGTCAACTCCTTCAACCTGCATCACTAAAATGGAAACAGGTAAATGAACTCACTCAACTAGTGCGTAGGCTAAACCCTCTATATTTTCTCTATCTAGATTAGTTGTAGGTTCATCAAGAGCTAATATTCCACAGTTAACACAGAAAGTTTCAGCTAGAGCTAATCGAATTATCAGAGACGCCAATACCTGGAAATATAATGGTCAATTTCAGTTTTAAAAAGGACTTCAAAACTTGATATGACATCATAAGCAGTTATTACCTATAACATCACATCAGAACAAGTTACTTATCAAAATGAGGGACGCAGGCTGAAATAGGTCAGTTGCAACTCTAAGTAACATGTTTCAGGTTCTGTTTTAACAATTTTATTGCATCAATAATAGTAACTTCAAGTTTTAGGTCTAACACCGAGATCTAGAAGTGCAATTTTTCTAAATCGTGACTTAGATTTACCAACCTACCTTTTGTCCAGCACTACAGCGCCCTCTCATATCAATAGCTATACCAGCCTTGATCATTACAACCTTATAGTTATAGATACGTTTAGTTTTTAACGACGACCCATCTTCATCTCCTGATTGTATTTCTATTGTCTCTATATCTAAAAATATTAATCAAACAATCAACGTGTGAGTTTAGAAAAACAGAATATGATATTTTTGAATTTGATTTTGATTTGAGTCTTGAATATAATAAATAGTCTTCAGAAGTACTAGAACTGTATCATCTCATAATTCCTTCAAATCTTCAAACTTATAATTTCATTTTCTGGCTTTTCCAAAAATAACGAGTTGTCACTTATACTTTCAAACGCTGATCATTCTGAACACACATGGATTTGACAATGTGAACACTAGTATTGATTAGCGTATGATTGGTCAAAAAATGGCGAAGGTGTCCCTTTGAAAACAATGGTATACTGACCGTTTCCTTTATAAGTGTTCCTCCATAATTCTCGTATAA
The DNA here is from genome assembly GCF_000327385.1 of Lottia gigantea. Taxonomy (NCBI): domain Eukaryota; kingdom Metazoa; phylum Mollusca; class Gastropoda; family Lottiidae; genus Lottia; species Lottia gigantea. The sequence goes on along the minus strand of NW_008707463.1, from coordinate 530,864 downwards.
TTTTATTGATTTCAGCCATCTTCTGGTTGTGATAATTCATGATAGCTCGATCCATAGCTTTATAATATTTCTCTAAATCTTTATTAGATAGTTCTGTAGTCTGAAAATAAAATAAAATTCTATTTCAAATCAATTCTATACAACTGTTGTCTGAAAATAAAATAAAATCCTATTTCAAAACTCTTATCAATTCTATACAACTGTTGTCTGAAAATAAATATTTGAATCAATATTCTCTATAACAAAATTTCATGGAATTGAGTTGATGTCTTCTCTCTTAACCTACAACTATAACTTCTTCATTGTGAAGCTTTCGCAGAGTCTCATGGTGGCCCGTCGATATCAGAAGATGGTGTATAGTTGACAGGAGTGGTAAACAGTTCAAAGGATTGAGAATGAGGGGCTTGTTCCACATGATTCCAGCGTTTCAGTAAGTTGGTCGATCGTTAAAATCAATATAATACACCACTTTTTTTGCTCTGGACATTTCAGATAGTTCTCGTACCATTCTGTCTCCATCCCCTACATTTTTTTGTACCAATTCTGAACCAATAACTCTGATAAAACATTCATATTTCATACCTTAGCACTGAATTCAAGAAAATGATGAACATTTATGTATATCTTGACCTTTAGAAAAGTCAAACTGAGCATAATAAGCCTTGATCAATAATTAGCTCAAATTACCATAATCAGTTTAAAGTTTGTGAAACAGCCCCACCCCCCAAAACAACTTGATATCAAAGTAGCGTACCCTCATATCAATAACTTTATCTCTATATTTCTCACTAGCATCTTTGAACATCTCAGAATTTAACTCTTTCTTTAAACTCTGGATCTGATCTTTTAAACCTTGCAGACGGCCCGTCGAGGTTTGTTGCTGAAAAATATAAACACAGGATTTTTACATGCAAGACATGACTGAGTTATTCCACTGTCCTATCAGACAACAATCCAATTCACTACTGACTGAGTTATTCCACTGTCCTATCAGACGACTATCCAACTTGCTACTGACTGAGTTATTCCACTGTCCTAGCAGACGACTATCCAACATGCTACTGACTGAGTTATTCCACTGTCCTAGCAGATGACTATCCAACTTGCTACTGACTGAGTTATTCCACTGGCCTAGCAGATGACTATCCAACTTGCTACTGACTGAGTTATTCCACTGTCCTAGCAGATGACTATTCAACTTGCTACTGACTGAGTTATTCCACTGTCCTAGCAGACGACTATCCAACTTGCTACTGACTGAGTTATTCCACTGGCCTAGCAGATGACTATCCAACTTGCTACTGACTGAGTTATTCCACTGTCCTAGCAGACGACTATCCAACTAGCTACTGACTGAGTTATTCCACTGTCCTAGCAGACGACTATCCAACTTGCTACTGACTGAGTCATTCCACTGTCCTAGCAGACGACTATCCAACTTGCTACTGACTGAGTTATTCCACTGTCCTAGCAGACGACTATCCAACTTGCTTCTGACGAGTTACTCCACTGTCCTAGCAGACAACAATCAAACTCACTACTGGCTAAGCTATTCTTCTGTCCTAGCAGATGACAATCAAACTCACTACTGGCTAAGCTATTCTTCTGTCCTGGCAGACGACAATCTAACTCAATCCAACTCACTACCAAATGGCTATCCTACTGCCATCCTAGTGAAATTGTCTCATTTTAATAATAATAACGTTTTTTTATTGAGTCCATTGTTAAGCCAACAAATGGTGAAAATAAATTTTTTTAATACAAATGTAATCAAATTAAAATTTTTACCTCTTTTTTTAAGTTGTCTTCTTTTTTCAATAATTTCATACGTTCTCTTTCAATATTATCAATATCTATATCGCCCAGTTTCTCCTGTAATGCTTTTATTTCATCATCCAGTTTACGAACTTCTGATTTCTTTTTACGTAGTTGAAGATTGTCTGTAAGGTCTCTTTCACGAACCTTTTTTAAAAATATTAAAATATAAACCTTAATCATCTAAACTAAACAAACTAAAAAATCCCATGACTGCAAGGCAAGGTAATATACACCCACTGGCAGCTTTAGCAGTCACTAACAATCACCAGTACGAAATATTCAGTCTTTTATCAAGAGTTTTTGGGGTTTTTGAAAGGGCTCTTTTTTAAATGATAACTCATACTATATTTTCAAAGAGTGCATCTTCTATGATTGGCTATATCCGCTTACATACAATCCATTCAAATGGCTGCATTTGTTTGAGCTCCAATTTACACATTTGTCTTGGTGGGCTGTAATTCAGGAAGAAAATTAATTTTTTCTTGAAAATAAAATCATGTACCTTCTGTGTATTAAGATCTTTATTCAGTTTGTGGATATTTTCAGTTAATTCATTCTGTTCTATTTCTTTCTTTTTGACTTCATTCATTATTTCTGTCTGTTTCTCCTTTAATTCATCCAATTTCTCTCCACGTCCCTTCTGGTTGTACCTAGAACACAAATATAATAACACTCGAAGGTTAACCTTGACTTAATATCTGACAGAGGTTTGTGACTTAGGGACGTTTCCAAGTTGAACTTCCCTGTCAGTCATATCAGAATTTCAACTCTTAAAGGTCATGGTCGGAGACTTTTGTCCCTGACTCAAATCTTGAGTAAAATCTCGCATGTGCCCATGATTCCACGATAAGATTATCGTGTCTCAGATAATTTTATTGTCTGCAAGACAGACCGTCATCATCCAATCAGATTCCTTTTCCCTTAAATTGCATGATCTGCACTTGATTATCAACAAGGTGGATTAGACAACCGATTAGAGATTTATGTCTCGTCATGTGCCTGTGCCAGTCATAAAAACTCAAGACAAGACTCTCATTGGCAACAAAAGTCTCTGACCAAGACCGCACCTGAACTCTGTATATAGTACGTATAGTTAGGGCTGAGATATCTTGGTTACTACAATTTCATTTTAGATGGCAGCTTGTATTTCTAAATTTACCAGAAAAACTTACTCTTTTAGATGAGCATTATAATTCTTCACCTTATTTCCATTATTCTTTACAACTTCAACCTACAGAGGGAGAAAAAACAGAAAATTGTGGGAAATTCTAACAAAAAATCTTTATTTTACTCCTAAACTTTGCCTTCATCAATTTAAGCCAATATAATTAAAGTTAAATTTCGATTCTGTGTTTTTTCTTCGTTGTATTGTTATCTAGAAACAGGTCTCCCAGTGCTTTGATTGGTTTAAAATGTTCTGTATAACGAGATTGTTATAGAAATGTTGAGTGATTGAAATGAAATGAAATGAAAATATAAAAGTACAGATACAGTGGAGCCGCGTTTACCCGGTTGCCGATAATGTATTGTCTTTTTTAAAAATATGATTGACCTTCTGCAACCTTTATCCTACCTTCTGATTGGCTGTATCAACGTTCTCTTCCTTTCTCTGTATTAAATCTTCTTTCTGAGTTTTAACACGATCAATTTGTTTCTAAAACATAAGAAATTTCAAATCATTTGCTAGCTACAGAATTTATTATAACAGAGTTCAGATTCAATCTTTGAAAGTATCAAAGGCAGCAATTTGAGACCATGCTTTCACGATCACTTTCTGATCAAATTGGATTTCCTATTTTGTTGATTTATAGTAGAGAATTTGAACATTGACAACGGTCAGGAAAAAACCAAAAATCGGCAGAATTGGGTATCCCGCCGGTAGAGCGGTGGACAACATACAAAAGCGGTAGAACCCGACAACATTGGTAGATTACGTATGTATGACTTCCTAAGCGACAATGTGTAGATTGCCTCAAAAACTCAGTGATACGATATGTGAGTGACGAAAAAAACTGGTACGGTTGAAAAATATATCTTCACAATAGCCACCTTTCATGTATCACGAACTATAAATGTTAACATTTTGTCCGTTGAGGGCTCTGACTGTATTCGCTGGCGTACAATCCAATCAAATGGCTGCATTCCATGATATAAGAATAGTGGTTATTACAGTCAAGGTATAAGACAAAGTTTGCAATAACTTGACCAATGTGAAGATGGAGAAAATGTTACCTGGGTGATGACCATAGATATCTAAATAAAATAAGAAAAATAATCCACTTTACCTCCAGAGGTCTGATCTGTTCTCTTGCTTCCTAAAATAAATTAAAACAAAATATAAACAGAGATTCTAATCCACTAATATATTTTCAAATCACTTTCGTTTTTAAAATAAAAAATCATCGTGAGTCATCAACTTTAAAGGGACAGGTTCGTCATCTGTTCAACCAATCGTACCTTAGCTAAGCCAATCAGTAATAGTGTTCCGTGCTCACCATTCCAATTTTAGCCTCAAAACACTGGAATATTCACGTTTAATGATAACTTGTCTTTTTTAATGACTCTGCCATAAATAGAAGACATACCGGTCTATAGAAATAGAAAGTGAAATTCCTTGTTTGAGGTAGTTTTGAATAAATTATGCAATTTTTAACCATTCTAGTAATTAATGGCCAACCTGTCCTTTTAAATTAATATTCTGGATTCAAAATACCAAACTTTCCTGACCTTGACCTCATCTTCTAACGAGTGATTATCCTGAACCAGTGTCATTTTACTTTCTTCTAGCTTCACTCGTTGTTGTAGTTCACTTGTTATTTGTAACTTCTCTGATTTTAATTCGTTGACTTCGGTTCGTAATTTCTGTAGATTGTCAGATTGGTCGGCCATTTTGTGACGTTTATGATCCAATGTCTTGTTCAAGTTGTCTCTAAAATATAACAGAAAGACGTGACTAAATTTTATAAATAAAAGAAATGTATCCTGCATCACTTAAGAAGAGGGCAAGAAGGGGGTTATATAGGCGAAAGCCTGTTCCCCAATCCTTATCACTTAATTGTGAATGAAATATTGTTTAAAAAAAAATCTTGCATCACTGACAGGAGGAAAAAGGTTGTAAAATCCTAGGATTTGTCCTAAGCAGGGATTGGAACCTTGACCTTCAGGCTAGCAAGCAATCGTCTTACTATTAGAGTTGTATATATGAAATTGTATTAATGTCAGAAACAAGAATGGTAATTTAATAATAATTATAAATATAAACTATTAAGAACACTGGTCTGGTAATGATATTATTAACCAGTAGAAAGAATCATAAATTATAAATCTCCTGACTACAAGCCCCTATAGATCTACTTACAACGTATGTTGAAGATCTTCTTTTTCATCCACCACCATTTTAATAGTTCGTCCAGAATCTGAAATAAAAAACAAAAAATCAAATATATCTTCTTTACTACAAAGTTTATAGTTATTTTAATCTTCTTGCCACTATCCTAACATGTTTTAGGTCTTTTAGGAAAAAAGATATCAAGAAAAAGAAAACATAGGGCATCCAACAAACAGAAAAGATAAAATCAGGCAATATGAGTAATGAGCTATGGTGACAAGATCTAAAACAAAACCTGTAACAGCCCTGAGTTCGTTTTTTTCTAATTGTTTAATACAAAGGTTGAAAAATGAACACATTTGAGGAAGGTTTGTTTCCCATGAAAAGGAAGTGATATGACTTACCTCCCCCTGATAGGGTAGCAGCCATGTTGTTTATTTTCTTATCGAGATCTCTAACCTCCGCTAGATATCTGTCTATCATTACTATATCGGGCTGCATATTCTTACTCATAGCTTCGTCATTCTCTTTAGCTTGTAATTCTTCAGTTTTCTATCAAACAGAACAGAGTTTTAAGTCTCTATTTATGATATAGACATGACATACAAAACTATTAGAAATGACAGATATATCAACAAAAGATAGTTTAACAATCCAAGGATGAAAGAGCTTGTTGATCTCATCTATTTAAACACTGTAGAAATAAAAAAGTTTCTGCAAAAACTTCTAAGCCTCTCTGATTCTGGCCCACTTTGACAGTCTGTATGATAATTTTGCTCCTGTATAATTGTAACACCCCTCTCTACTCACATGTAAATCTTTAAACCGTACAGAGGAATATGAACTGGACACACCAATGTACAATACATTACCTTGATTTTTTTATGTAGAAAAATGTGAACTATATATTCATGCTACCAAGAAGCAAGGAAAGCAACTGCAATTATCAGAACCCCACATCTTAAAGTTCTCGCAAATCAGAGCCCGACATGTCATGGTATTTCACCACAAAATAGAAATGCACCATGTGGGCTAATGAAGACGGGCAATGCCATGTAGGGTGCAATGAGGGAAATTTTGCAAGGACAGCAGCATTAGCCTGCTCTTTTTGAATTCCAACTGTCAAGGGATCTTTAATGTGTACAGCCTGTAGCTGTAGAAGGTATTATCTCGACCTATGCTGGAATTGAACCCTGGACCTTCAGGTTAGCGAGCAAGGGACTGACTCACTTAGCCACCGTGGCTCCCACTATAATATAGAAACAATAAAACATTGGAGGAAGTCTTGTCATGTTGTACCACATTTAGTATGTATAGTTTATGTAATTTGTGTATAAAAAACTTTAATACTCAGACAACTTACATTTTCTATAATCTCTCTCTGTTTCGTGATCTCTTCATTTAATTTCTTTAACTTAGTTTTAAGATTTGGTATACTTGTATCGTTTAATGTCACGATCTGTAATAAAAGACAAAAACTATCAATACTTCAATTCTGCCATTTTTCTCATGCATTTTCGTTCAAATTCTTATCTAAATTTGGAAAAACTGAGACCAGCACTGGATGAGCTAAATTGTTCACAGCACAACGTGTTTGGTTTTGAATGATTAAATCACGCCTTTCTAAGTCAATTTACTCAATGAATATTAAAAAATCCCTCAAAAATGTCTGAACACAGAACATGATTTGTAAATAGGTCAATTCAATTTAACAGAAGATTTAGAAAAATTCTTCAGAAAGTGAAACTAACAACATATATGTTGAGGTTTGGTAGAACTCACGTTTTCGTTTTTTTTGTAAATATGTGAAAGATTCACAAAAATGGCTTATTTTGAAATAAACAGAGATAGCTTGCCAGGCAAGGTAACATACGCCCACTATCAGCTGTCAGAAATGATAGCAAAGTCTTTGGTGACTTAATAATGAACTTATAAAGATTGAAATAATCTTAAAAGCCTCTATTGTGTTTACAAGCCCAATCTGACGCGTTTTTACAAAGTCAAGGGCAATAACTCTAAAACCGATTATTCGATTATTACCATTTTCAATCTTGACCAGGATCTCATCAATATCTACATGCATACTAAGTTTCATCAAGATCACATAAAAACTGTAGTCTCTATCGTGCATACAAGACAAATTTGAAGGGTTTCTACTAAGTCAAGGGTAATAACTCTGGAACTGTTCATCTGATTATTACCATGTTCGAACTTGATCGAGATCTCAACAACATATACATACATACTAAGTTTCATCAGGATCGAATAAAAACTGTAGCCTCTATCGTGCGTACAAGAAATGTGGATGGACGGACAGGGGTGACGGCAATATACGTCCACATTTCCACGTAGGCGTATAAAAATTGCCATGTTGTAAAAAAGAAATAAGAATACTACAGTACAGTAAATAAAAAACTTACGTTTTCCTTCAATGGTTTATGTTTATATATTATGAATAGTTTTTAGGTACAGTACAGTAGATATACAAACTTACGTTTTCCTTCAATGGTTTATGTTTATATATTATGAATAGTTTTTAGGTACAGTACAGTAGATATACAAACTTACGTTTTCCTTCAATGGTTTATGTTTATATATTATGAATAGTTTTTAGGTACAGTACAGTAGACATACAAACTTACGTTTTCCTTCAATGGTTTAAGTTGTGTCATATTGTCATATTTCTTCTGGTATTCTTCCAGATCTTTCTCTGATTTCTGTATCTTACCAGGAACCATACGTAGTTTATTTTGAAGCTAAAAAATAAAAAAGGGGCATTTTCTTACCACATTTATTGTAAAGTAGATTGGCTCAAGCTTTGATAGCACAATTTCAGGTATCTGGTTCACAATTAAAGACAAGATGCCATAAATCTCCTGTAGTGCAGTTGTCGCCATTTTATGTGTGTTGTCAAGCAAAGGTAGATCACTCAGCACTAAGAGAATATAGTGGTTTAAAAGAAACCAGTTATTATTGACAAGCAACTAGTCATTATTCCACAGAAGGCACTGGTATAGGGTTAAAGTTAATTTGAAAAAATGTCTTCATGTTTATATTAAATGAATTAAAATCAAAGAAGAAAATCACAATTATCATGTATATAATTATACTAAGAGTTAGAGTTACTGCCCTTACCTCTAATATCAGCTCTCTGACATCTTGTTCATTATCAAAATCTCTATGACATAACGGACAACATGGTGAATCTTTCTCCAGGTCTGATACGTATTTCTTGAAGAAATGTTCTGCTCCTAATAATGATCCTCGCGACCTGAAATAAATTGTAAAACATGTACCAATAATTAGAAATAAAATTAATCATGATTTACGGTTCAATTATTCCAGACTATTTCCAGTGAGCGAGTTGTCTAATCTACGTGAGAAGAAACATAATACTATATTATTCTTCCTCTTGTGATGATCTTAAATTAAATTTAAAACATGACCATAATATGGAAGTCCAGACGTTTTATTTTGGGCCAATAACTACCTGTCTTTGGACCACTTCTGGTCAGATTTTTGTCCTAAATTTTTAGCTAATAATAACAGGCAACGTCATGCAGTGTGCAATGAAGACAATGTTGCTAGGACACAGATATTAGCTAAGCTTTATTACATTTCCACGCGTCACTTTAACAGTCTGTAGCAGACAGGGTCCTATCACTGTTAAATTAAAACAACTAGACATTTTATAATTCATTGTTATTACAAAATTCATTCAGTGGAAAGCACAAAATGCAATAATAAAGGTGTTGAAAATAATAATAAACTTACTCCTGAGCTGTGGTGAGTTTTTGTTGAATATTTTGATATTCGTCATCGTAATTCTGACTGCCACAGACGTTAAAAATCTTCTCATCTAAAGTTCGTAATTCTTCTTCTTTCTGTTTTAGTTGGTGTCTAAAATAATACAAATACACCATGAAACCTAAAACACTAGAATTACATTGTCCTTATTAATCTTTCAATGGCATATTAGAAGCACAAGTTATAGATAAATAAGACAATTATATGGATATATACTTCTAGAATATTTATTATTTCAACGTTTCAATGTGGTTCTCACAACGTCATCAGGAATATGATATATGTGTGAAAACCACATTGAAACGTTTAAATAATAAATATTATAGAAGCGTCTTATCTAATTATTGTCCTCTTATTGTCATAATAATCAAGATTCTAGCCTAAGTTTCTTTATTCTAGGTCTGTACATTTAGGAGGATCAAACCCTCACTTCCCCGAAATTAAAAAAAATTTATCCAATTATTGCCGAAATCAAACTTGACCAAGATAAATAAATAAATTAACATGTTAACAAGTCATAACTAAATATATACCAAGTTACATCAAGATGAGTAAAATCTGCAGGTTTTATCGTGTCTACATGACATTAGGTGGAACGAACCAGGGGCGACGTCAAGATACAAGAAATGTTGAGTGACACACAAGTGGCGACGCCAATCAAAATGGAATATGAGATAATTCAATACAGGTCAGTTATAAAGAATGGACAAAGTTAAAAGTGAGAATTCTTACTGTATCATTTTTTTCTCTGCCTCTTTAGAAGTAATAGTCTGATTGGCTTTCTGTAGTTCACTAGAACATTGTTTTACATTGTCTGTCTGTTCCCTAGAAACAAAACAATTCACTTTAATTTAGGTTTCATAAAATAGTTTACAGGTGATCCAGCTGTTAGCAATGCTTTCAAATATCAAATAGCATAATGGTAGTTTTCTCTAATGAGCTAATTGTACTAAAAAACAAGTAATGGAATAAAAAAGGAAATGAAAGAATGGAGTTTTACATTCCTTCCCTTTCAGCAAGAGAGAAAACACTGTGCAGTGTGCAATGAGAGAAACAGGACAGTGACAGTATTCCATCCAAACAACTAGACGGAATAATGGAATATGAATCATGAGCTTTTATTTTTAATAATTTTAGTCTTACCCAATATAAGTCTCTAATCTGCCACGTAAATTAGATGTAGGCATTTCATTTAATAAATATACAATGGTATCTTCGTGTTTAGATTTCCTGAAAATATCATACACTTCACTAAACATATAAACTAAAGACATTTTAGAATTATCAGTTGTAACATTTCTGTTAAATCAAACGAAATCTCTGGCAAGGACAGTTAGAATTACATGTTACACAATAAGGTATATTATTATGGACCTTGCTTATTCAAGAATGCTGCAGTGCATACTGGTGGTTTGGTGACTGGAGATGTTTAAATTTCAAACTTACAATCTTCGAATTTGGTCTTCTTTAGAAACTTTGTCCTTTTTCAACATATCTAATTCTGTACGTGATTTAGATTCCAGTGTTAATTTGTTTAATTCAGTGCTATAATATATAGTACATAATAATTTAAACTGTTTTATTACCACTAGGTTTATAGAGGGGTATGAATAATTTCTTGTATTACAGAGTGGACTGACAGAAAACTTTCCAAAGATCTACAATTACTTTCAGTAAAATATATACAGAGAAATTAATCCTCACAGTGTCAAGCTATTATACCACAGAATGCAACACTTTAATTGGATTTTACACCAGCAAATACAGCCCTTGCTAAATACTGCAAATATTATGGCTTATTGTTTCTGATTTAGTGCTAGCGCACAATTCAATCAAATTACAGTCAAGGTATAAGAAGAAGTTTGTAATAGTTTGACATTGTGAAGATACTCATATCAAAATGATCAAGTTTCATGATATCTTGTTAAATTCCCATTGGGTAAAATCGAGCAGAATAAAAAAATTACTTTAAGTTACTAAGTTTAGAATCGAGTTCTCGTCTTTGTTTGTCCATCTGACTGATATCCTGTTTTATAGAATCTAGATCTATCGTAGATTCTGTGCTAGATAACTCTTGTTCCTAAAAATAGTAAAAGACAAATCATGAAACTCCTAACTTCATAATGACGAGCTGGGGCAGATACTCAGATGGGTATCGCTAATCATGTCATGATACAATACGTATCATGATACATAGGTCACAATACGATACATATCATGATACATAGGTCACAATACAATACATATCACGATACATAGGTCACAATACAATACATATAGCGATACATAGGTCACAAAACGATACATATCATGATACATAGGTCACAATACAATACATATCACGATACATAGGTCACAATACAATACATATAGCGATACATAGGTCACAAAACGATACATATCATGATACATAGGTCACAATACGATACATATAGCGATACATAGGTCACAAAACGATACATATCATGATACATAGGTCACAATACGATACATATAGCGATACATAGGTCACAAAACGATACATATCATGATACATAGGTCACAATACGATACATATAGCGATACATAGGTCACAAAACGATACATATCATGATACATAGGTCACAATACGATACATAGGTCACCATACGCTACATATCACGATACATAGGTCACAATACGATACATATCATGATACATAGGTCACAATACAATACATATCACGATACATAGGTCACAATACAATACATATCACGATACATAGGTCACAATACGATACATATCATGATACATAGGTCACAATACGATACATAGGTCACCATACGCTACATATCACGATACATAGGTCACAATACGGTACATATCATGATACATAGGTTACAATATAATACATATCACAATATGGGGTATTGTGATAAAAAATAGCATTTTCAAAGTTTCTATATATATATCAATTCATAACTTTATAACTGTGATATTTGGTAATATAGTTCATACAAATGGTTAGCGTCCACTTTGTTATAAAAATTTTCGATACACGACGTCGCAATATGATACCCGTATGGTGGAATGTCGTATCGCGATACATCGATTCACCGATATATCGTGCCAGCACTAACTCAGTCCCACCTCAAACGAAAGATACCATGCCCCTTCAGTCATATTCGAAACACAAGCAAGTAATCATATTTGTGTTAAGAATTTCAGTTAGAAGAAATATCTTACAGCTCTATTTAAATCTCTGGTAATAGTTTCCAGGCGACCAGCAGACGCTTCCATCTGACTTAATTTCTGATTGATCTGTCGTATCTCACTCGTGTTCTTTCCCTGGAAAATCAGCAACAAATATCTCGTGTTTAGATTGATATCATACAACATAAACAGTTTCTTTTATTTTTATAATCTTATTGTTTTTTTAGGTCTTAGGACTACTAGTATGAATTTCTATTTTAACATATTAACCTTAATATTCCTAAACATTGTTTTAACCCTGTGTCAGTGCCTTCTGTTGGATAGTAACTTGTTACCTTTCAACCTCCCAAATCTCTAAATGTCCTCTTCTGTTATTATTATTCAGATGTACATTCGGGGACAATCACACGTACAATAAGGTTAACCATACATCACACGATTTATAATTTCAGTGCAAGAATAAAAGTATCAGGATTTTTTTAATAATATAATAACCATCTTAATCTCTAAACAAGTAAATTATATCAAGCAAACTTTATTTCACATTATTTTAGACAAACTATCTACATACAACGAAAAATAACACAAAATAAACCACAAGAAATACATACCTTCAGTTCTGTTTTAAGCCTTTCATTGGATTCAAGTTTGGTTTTATTTTCTTTTAAATCATCTAGTTTCTTCTGTAGTTTCTCTTCATCTTTTTCAAATTCAGACTAGAAATAAATTTGAGTCCAAAAAAATAAAAATATATACCAGTATAAGCATTTATATATTTAGTAATATTGACATATTGTGATTATATATTGAGTAATGTTGACATATTGTGATTATATATTTAGTAATACTGACATATTGTGATTATATATTTAGTAATGTTGACATACTGTGATTATACATTTCGTAATACTGACATATTGTTATTATACATTTAGTAATATTGACATATTGTGATTATATATTTAGTAATATTGACATGTTGTGATTATATATTTAGTAATATTGACATATTGTTATTATACATTTAGTAATATTGACATATTGTGATTATATATTTAGTAATATTGACATGTTGTGATTATATATTTAGTAATACTGACATATTGTTATTATACATTTAGTAATATTGACATATTGTGATTATATATTTAGTAATATTGACATATTGTGATTATATATTTAGTAATACTGACATATTGTGATTATATATTTAGTAATGTTGACATACTGTGATTATACATTTCGTAATACTGACATATTGTGATTATACATTTAGTAATATTGACATATTGTGATTATATATTTAGTAATATTGACATATTGTGATTATATATTTAGTAATATTGACATGTTGTGATTATACATTTAGTAATATTGACATGTTGTGATTATATATTTAGTAATATTGACATATTGTGATTATATATTGAGTAATATTGACATATTGTGATTATATATTGAGTAATATTGACATATTGTGATTATATATTGAGTAATATTGACATATTGTGATTATATATTGAGTAATATTGACATATTGTGATTATACATTGAGTAATATTGACATATTGTGATTATATATTTAGTAATACTGACATATTGTGATTATATATTTAGTAATATTGACATATTGTGATTACATATTGAGTAATATTGACATATTGTGATTATATATTGAGTAATATTGACATATTGTGATTATATATTTAGTAATATTGACATATTGTTATTATACATTTAGTAATATTGACATATTGTGATTACATATTGAGTAATACTGACATATTGTGATTATACATTTCGTAATACTGACATATTGTGATTATATATTGAGTAATATTGACATATTGTGATTATATATTGAGTAATACTGACATATTGTGATTATATATTTAGTAATACTGACATATTGTGATTATATATTGAGTAATATTGACATATTGTGATTATATATTGAGTAATACTGACATATTGTGATTATATATTTAGTAATATTGACATATTGTGATTATATATTTAGTAATATTGACATATTGTGATTATATATTTAGTAATATTGACATGTTGTGATTATATATTGACATATTGTGATTATATATTGAGTAATATGGACATATTGTGATTATATATTGAGCAATATTGACATATTGTGATTATATATTGAGTAATATTGACATATTGTGATTATACATTTCGTAATACTGACATATTGTGATTATATATTGAGTAATATTGACATATTGTGATTATATATTTAGTAATACTGACATATTGTGATTATATATTTAGTAATATTGACATATTGTGATTACATATTGAGTAATATTGACATATTGTGATTATATATTGAGTAATATTGACATATTGTGATTATATATTTAGTAATATTGACATATTGTTATTATACATTTAGTAATATTGACATATTGTGATTACATATTGAGTAATACTGACATATTGTGATTATACATTTCGTAATACTGACATATTGTGATTATATATTGAGTAATATTGACATATTGTGATTATATATTGAGTAATACTGACATATTGTGATTATATATTTAGTAATACTGACATATTGTGATTATATATTGAGTAATATTGACATATTGTGATTATATATTGAGTAATACTGACATATTGTGATTATATATTTAGTAATACTGACATATTGTGATTATATATTTAGTAATACTGACATATTGTGATTATATATTTAGTAATATTGACATATTGTGATAATATATTTAGTAATATTGACATATTGTGATTATATATTTAGTAATACTGACATATTGTGATTATATACTTAGTAATACTGACATATTGTGATTATATATTTAGTAATATTGACATATTGTGATTATATATTTAGTAATACTGACATATTGTGATTATATATTGAGTAATACTGACACATTGTGATTATATATTGAGTAATACTGACATATTGTGATTATAT
>NW_008707463.1:508642-515708 GCF_000327385.1 Lottia gigantea | reverse complement strand
CTTTCAATCCTGAATTTAAATATAACCCCCGATAAAATTTACATTTTCCTTCAGTCCTAAATAGTATTATCATATTTTGGCGTTTTACAAACAAACATTATGTCTATAGTTGGTAAATTTGATCATAATCTTCAAAACTATCTGTCTTGATGAGGAATGAAATAATTACATGAGTTGGCAGGATGAGGTGAGTTTTAACGACTTGGAAAAAGGGTCTAGTTGTTCAGATTGGACAATAAACTGAGGCTCTGTGAGTTACAGGCCAGGACTGTTAATATGGCTCTATTTGCCATTTAATTTTGTAGTACAGGCTGTGCACATTCAAAATCTTTCGACAAGAAGAGTAGGTTAATGCCTGGCAAAATTTCGCCAATTGTACATGGCATTGCCCGTCTTCATAACCCATTAGGTGCAAAAAAGTCGGAAGTAAAACTCCATTCATTTGATTTCTAATATATCAGATAGATAATAAATGTTTCTTACCATCAAAAGAATATTCTGAAGATAACTGAACAATCAGCTGATCTCTTCTTTTTAAATTGTCTTGATACGTCTAGAAATATACAAACAACTTTAATTCTCACAGACAGGTAATAATAAACACAATCATTCAATCATGACATTATACATAGATAGCTTGCCAGGCAAGGTAATATACGCCCACTGGCAGCTTTGATTTTGAATAAAAATATTTAGCAGTACAGTAACAATCACCAGTATGAAATATTCAACCTTCAGTCATACAATTCTTTTGAACTCTTTAGGGCGATACTGAATAATATTGAGTATGAGTTATTTCCCTTTTTCTTGAAAAAGTGTTTGAAGGCAAATATTCAATCTTCAGCGCGGGACTGAATAATAAAACCAAGTTTTGTCAAAATCCAGCAAGAATCATGCCTTTTAGTGTTTAAGAGCTAAATTTGAAAGCGTTTTCAAGAACAAGGGCAATAACTCGGACTAAATATTTTTCAATTCTTCTGATTTTCAATAGGGTTTATCCTTGGGTGATAACAAACACTCATGCCAAGTTTCGTCAAAATCCGGCTAGAATTGTCCCTTCTAGAGTTATTATAAGCTAAAAATTGAACGCGTTTTTAAGAACAAGGGCAATAACTCATACTAAATATTTTTCGATTCTTCTGATTTTCAATAGGGTTCATCCTTAGACGGACAGACATGGGTGATGGCAATATACGCCCCCCATTTCAAGTGGGCGTATAATAATATCGACTAGAAAGAGATATTAGTTGAATTTCAGTCAGATTCTTTTAAATTTAAATAAACAAAGTTTTTGCTTCAGAAGTGCACATTGGAATTTATTTCTTTAAGTTCCACATTCACCATAAACGTCATTTCCTCATCACCAAAACATTAGGCGTCATCGTCATCGACGTCATTGTATCAAATAGACGGTCTCCAATGTAAACAATCATGTCAGTAGTCCCAAACATTGAAACGTAAAGAAATAAGCCCTTCTTAAATTCATACTAAATTCTTTGTATCAAAATTAGAATATAAACGTGCATTTATGATTAATTTTCCAGCCAACCTTTGTCCTGATATACGACCATAACCGCCATAGGGTAACAGTTTATTACTTAAATATTTGTTAAAAAAAAGACTCAAAACGTAAAAATAATATGTCATAACTTACTGCTGCTTCCTGTTCTAGTTTTCCCACTTCTACTAATATCACTGATTTCTGTTTTCCCATTCGTTCTAATTCTTTTGTTAAGATTTCTTTTCTTCGTTCATACTGTACGACAAGATACATCCAGATTTTAACATTAATAGCTATCAGAATAGGTGACAACTTTGAAAATGATAAGTGCCTTTATAAGGGATGTATGGCATAATAAGTGATACATAAATTGTTTTCTCCTGATCAAAGAATATAGGGCTGTTGACTAACCATCATTTCAGGTCAAGGGTAACAACTCTGTTTCTTGTAATAGGAAAGCACCCAAATTTGAACTTGATTATTATGTTAGTGTTTTAAACATACAGTCAAGAAAATAATCCAAACGGCCTCTTAATAATGATGATGGTCTCTTCAATATTGATTAAAAAAAGGAGGCTCTAGAGCATCCACATGCTTATTGAAATGATAAAACTTTAAATATGGTGAAAACATTAGCTATATCTATCATAACTCTCCTATAATTTGATGTCACATGGAATAATAATGGGGCTGACTCTTTATCACAACAAAATTTCTAATAAAATAAAAATGGCTATAATACCTGCTGTAGAGTTTCTTGTCTCTCTTCCATTTTCTTTTGAAATTCTCTCAACATTTGTTTTAATTCCTCAGATGATCCTTGGAATTCATTCTCAATATTCGACAGTAAATCACCAATATTCTTATCAATTTGTATCTTCTCTTTCTCGCGACTTTCTGTGAGAATATAATAAGTTAATTTCATTTTGAAAGAAACATACAAAGAGTCAAGGTTAACTTTAAAAATTTATTACTTTACTCATTGGCTGAAAATCTTATAAACCTTCAGTGACATTTAATGCCCAAAATCTTGTGTCAAAAAATGAAGCTAGTATTCCAAAAAAAGAATTTATATCAATTTCTTCAAAATGGCATTTAACAATTGTAAGTATTTTGTATAGACACAACAATCAATGTTTAAAGTTTTATACAGTGTTTTAATGTGATTCTAATAGTGGCCATCAGAAACTTTCTTTGTAAGTTGCTAGGTGAATGTTGTGTGAATCCAATATGAACTTTATAAAGTGATGATTGTTAAAATCAATGAAGACGCAGACAGTTAAAAGTTTAAGAAATGTTAAACAAAATAGGAGACTCATGAACAACCAAAAACAGGATGGAAAAAAACTTGGAGAAATGTTTTTGTTTTTTGTGAACAATATTTCATTCACAAATATATTCAAAGATGTACATTATGAAAAATAGTGAAATGGTTTGCGAGTCACCTATTTAGCACAGTGGCAAGGTAAGGCATGTCCATCTTTCAACAACACCCGCTGCCACTCAATTATATGGTATTTTTGCTTTCTTTTGAGAGTCCACATAGCTAATAATGTTTATATGATATTTAGGCTTGTCAACTTAGCATCCCTTTCAGAGAGTCCACATAGCAAATAATGTTTATTTGGTATTTAGGCTTGTCAACTTAGCATCCCTTTCAGAGAGTCCACATAGCAAATAATGTTTATATGGTATTTAGGCTTGTCAACTTAGCATCCCTTTCAGAGAGTCCACATAGCTAATAATGTTTATTGGTATTTAAATTTGTCAACACAGCACCTTTTTCAAAGAGTTCACATGGCTAATAATAATAATAATAAAAACTCAGAAACCCAGTTGCTCCAGACAATCTTCCTGGGATCTTTCTACATAAAAGTTATTAATACCTATTAGGTATATTTTTGATAATGTGAGAAAAAACGAACTTACGAATGTTGGAACTGATTTTATAGGTTTCTTGAGCTCGTGTTCCTAACTGATTTAACTTGTCCTAAAAATACAATAAAAATTTGTATCTGGTTCTCATGCAATTCAACTGTAAATTGTGTGTATTTATTTAAAAACTACTGATAAAATTGTATTCTAGTTAAAACTACTATGTTATTTTGACAGTACCTGTAAAGGTTTTAGTTCAGTTTCAATCTTGGCAACACTTTCTTCTGATGTTTGATATTTTACATTAAGATCAGCTAAATCACCTTGTATCTACAACAAATAATCAAAGAAAATAGAGTTTTACATCCTATTTTTCTGCAACTGCACTAAAGAAAGACAAAAAAATAAAAAATAATGACATGGAATATTACGTTGTACTATTCTGACCCTTATTGGCCAATGCAGTGTGCAATGAAGGAAATTTTATATTCCAATTCAGGTAAAAATTCAGTAAAAAGAAGAAAATCAAGAATATAGTACCGTAAATAACCATGAACTATCTCAGTTTAGATGGATTGCTGTCTGCTAGGCAATTAGGCGCCGTGGGTTCGAATCCTTCTCAAGGAAAGAAAAATTCTGATGCCCGTGTCTGTGCTTCTGAAAGTCAGTCCAGTGTAAGCTTTCACCCATATATTACCTGATAACAAGAGTGAAAGTGAGGACAAACTCTGTCGTATTTTTTATCGAGTGAAACATGAATAATTATAAGAAAAATATTTTATACAGACCTGAACTGATTTATCTTTATGTTGTTTCAAATATTTCAATTCTTCTTTAAACGTTTTAATTTCAGCATCCTACAAAATACATGACAGATTAGTTACTTTTAATAATCCCTTTTCCATTCAAAAAGATAGCTTGAAGGCAGGCAGGTGTCTCCCCCAAACAATCCACACAACAAAACATTTAGTGAATACAGTTTTACACGGAGAGAGCAGGGAAGGTGTCCCCCCCCAAACAAACAATCCACACAACAAAACATTTAGTGAGTACAGTTTTACACGGAGAGAGCAGGGAAGGTGTCCCCCCCCAAACAAACAATCCACACAACAAAACATTTAGTGAGTACAGTTTTACACGGAGAGAGCAGGGAAGGTGTCCCCCCCAAACAAACAATCCACACAACAAAACATTTAGTGAGTACAGTTTTACACGGAGAGAGCAGGGAAGGTGTCCCCCCCAAACAAACAATCCACACAACAAAACATTTAGTGAATACAATACCTGCTGTTGTTTTAACTTTCTGATGGTCTCTAAAACTTTGGTGTATCTGGTGGAGGCGAATATAGCATCAAACTTTTCTTTTAGAGGTTTACCTTCACTTAGAGGCCTGAAATAAACACCAATATAAACATGTTATTCCATCATGGCCTTAACACTATTCTTATCCAGAGAAAATACTTTAAAAGGACATTTTGTGACAAATCATACCTTAGTCTAAGAAACCGGGAATTTTTAGCTAAGCCAATCAGTAATAGTGTTCACAGTTCACCATCGAAATTTTAGTCCTCAAATCCATGTGTGTCCAGAATTATCTGCATTTGAAAGTTACGAAGACGAGACGAGACGAGACATTGTCATATAGAAAAGACATATATAGCAATAGTGAGTAAAATTCTTAGTATGAGATATTTTTAAAGGAATTATGCAATTTTCATACATTTCTAGTACTTTTGAAGATTATTTACATATATTCAAGACTCCAATCAACAACGCAAAATGGTGAACCTCTTCTTTTAAGAAAAGAAAGAACCAAACAAGGATTACAACTTTGGTTACTGTCTTATTTAAGGGGCTAGGTACTAAGAGGTGCAAGCCAAGACTCTTGGAAGCATTGGCACAAGATTTGAACTTGGTGTAAGAGGAATAAGGTGTTTAAGAAGAGTAGGTAATTCTCTAATAATAAGAGATCTTACCAATTAGCATCTTCTTGATGACAGAATATAACATTGTCTATTACAGCTTTAGATACCCCTAGTGATGTTATCATCTACAATAAACAATATTAAACATTATTGTGGGACTTTGCTACCGCAAAGTCCCAGTTTGTTATCATATTGTCAATTCTTTTTTTTTTTTTTTTTTTTTTTTTTTTCGAAATTTCCACAGGGCACACAGCCTAGGCTTCAATAGCTACATCAACATTTCTACATGTGTAAACCTTCTGCAGTGGCAACGTTTAAAATGAATATAAATTGGAACATTTTTGCAAAACCGTAAGTGCCACAGTGCAACATATGCAAAAAGTGGTAAATTGGCTCTAGAAGGCGCATTTTTGCATCGATTTTCTTCGGGTTTTCAGTTTTAAAATCTGGCTGGAATTTCTGATCAGATAGCACTTAAAAATTCGAAAATTTGTCGCAAACTTTTTTCGATTGAATTTTGCAATTTTTTTGCAACTTTTTTGTTTTTGCATCGATTGATCTGAAATTTAAAATGCAAAGAGACATCACTGTAAATGATATGATACAGTCAGACTTTTGACGCCACTTCCGGTTTTAAAGTTGGAATCAATTGAAAGTACAATCTACTTCCAGTCGAATAGCTTTCGGTGTATATTAAATTGGCCAACGGAATTTATGCAGGTCGTAAGTAAATGCTAATACAAAAAAACGAAGAAAATAAAATTCAGACCGGAAATGAACCTTTGGCCGCCATCTTGATTTTCTTACTTTTCTTAAAATCGAAATAAGTCCTTAGGAATAAACTAAATCTGTGTAATTTTGGTGCCGATGTAATCTGTTGTCTAATGTCTACAAAACATTGCGAGCTGATTTTTGAATTTTGCTTTTGCATTTTTGCAACTTCCGGTTGAATTTTTTTAGAAGTTTGAAAGCTTAATTCTTGTGACCTTGACCTCTCATGACGTTGACCTTTGATAGGACAAAGGTCAATGTCCTTGGCTGTCAGATGATGCTTTGACATTTGACCTCCGACGCCTACTTCCGGTTTTATAGCTGTTCGAAAACAGCCAAATTTGCAACTTTGGACTGCTCTAGCACGTGACCTAATTAACCTAGAGGGTTAATTTTTTCGGATTCTTAATGTGCTTTTCATGCTCTTTCAAGTGATTTATAACAATCATTTTTTAAAGCAAAATTGAAATTCGTGAATTTTTCAAATTTGAGTTTTTTTTTACAATATTTCTGTTTCTTTGAGCTTGGTGTGTATATATCTTATGACCTATTTTATGTAGAACATTGAAACTTGGAACACAACAAGACAATTTGAATATAAATTAACCTATGACAAAAAAGTTGAGGTGGGCGTGGCACATCCAGGTTGAATTACTAATTGTTTACATTTTGAGAAAGGGGCATAACTCGCATAGGATACATTTGTTCAAAAAGGAACTTTGCACACAATTACCTCATTATTTTGGCCAGTTTGTGTTAATAGGTCAATTGTTTCAGCTTTATAGTTCCAAAAAAGGAACGGGTTTTGAAATTTCCATATTTTCAATTTTCTATTTTGACCTTTATTGACTCTTGTTGACCTATATCTTTTGACCTGTATGATGTAGAAGCTTTAAATTTGGAACACAACTTAACATTCAGAATATCAATTAACCTATGCAAAAGAAATTTAGGTGGGCCTAGCACATCCGGGTTAAATTACTCATTATTGACA
>NW_008707463.1:501520-508592 GCF_000327385.1 Lottia gigantea | reverse complement strand
ACTTCTATATTAATAATAACAATAAAATAATTCCTAAAGATAAAGCTTCTATATTAATAATAAAAATAAAATAATTCCTAAAGATAAAACTTCTATATTGATAATAAAAATAAAATAATTCCTAAAGATAAAGCCTCTATATTGATAATAACAATAAAATAATTCCTAAAGATAAAGCTTCTATATTAATAATAACAATAAAATAATTCCTAAAGATAAAGCTTCTATATTAATAATAACAATAAAATAATTCCTAAAGATAAAGCTTCTATATTAATAATAACAATAAAATAATTCCTAAAGATAAAGCTTCTATATTAATAATAACAATAAAATAATTCCTAAAGATAAAGCTTCTATATTAATAATAACAATAAAATAATTCCTAAAGACAAAGCTTCTATATTAATAATAACAATAAAATAATTCCTAAAGATAAAGCTTCTATATTAATAATAACAATAAAATAATTCCTAAAGATAAAGCTTCTATATTAATAATAACAATAAAATAATTCCTAAAGATAAAGCTTCTATATTGATAATAACAATAAAATAATTCTTAAAGATAAAGCTTCTATATTGATAATAACAATAAAATAATTCCTAAAGATAAAGCTTCTATATTAATAATAACAATAAAATAATTCTTAAAGATAAAGCTTCTATATTAATAATAACAATAAAATAATTCTTAAAGATAAAGCTTCTATATTAATAATAACAATAAAAACTGTATTTTAAAAGGGTGAATTTAAGAAACAGAATGAGTGAATATGTTGAAATGAAAAGTTAAACTAGCCTGACCTCTCTTGTCATATCAGCACAGCGAGAATTAATACTTTTCTTCGTTCCATCAGGTCCATGTCTGGTTATTACACCCTCTAACGTTTTCATCTCAATCTTCTTTAACTGTAAAAATATCACATAGAATTCATTTTAATATCAGGAGAATGATTAATAATATAAAAAAAACAAAAAAAAAGAACAATGTCTACGCCTTCATCTTATACCTTGACTGCAATCACCCATTTTTTGTTTTACATTCAGTGATTTAATCAGATTGTAAGCCAGCAAATACAGCTAATCAGAACCTTGATTTCATCTGTAATTCTCTTTTAAAATCTTTCTGTCGAGGGCTTAGATTGGTTGAGTACAATCCAATCAAATTGCTGCACTCTGATGTAACATACCTTTTGTGTAGCTGTAACTGAGCGTGTAACCAGAACTTGTTTTCCCGTAACATCTCGTAACTGTAACCTGATCTGACCCTTTACTTCTCTCTCCCCTGCTATCTGTAAATATTAATAGGTTGATTAATGAGGATCAAATCAAAAAGAAAATCACAGCATCTCATATCATTGATTTCATTATGTAGTAACCAACTGCTAATAAATGATATCAACTGGAAGGGTGGAAGATTCTAACCACTAAAGACAATGTAGAAATTGAATATGAAATGAATAAGAAGACTGGCAATACCACGCAGTATGCAATGAGAGTTGAAGTAAATCAAGATGATGTACAACAAGATACAGTTTAATGAAATATGATGTCTAAAGAAAAACTTAGTCTTACCTTTGGATCATGTATAAAAGCACAGTTTTTCATGCTGTTAGGAGGCAGATCTCCTGAGGTAATATATTTCAAACATTCTATTATAGTCTGGTAATAAAATAAATAGCAAAATATATCAAACAAAAGTTTCATTATATGTGAAAAAATTTGAAACAGCAACAAAGAATGAACAAAGAGAACAGTGTACTGAGTTTATTACAGATATTGAATTTGACCAGGAATATATTTTTCACAGAATATCATAATTTTAGGAAATTCAAATTTGTCTGGTTTGTTTAAATTGCTATTTAATGTTTTGATTGAAGATCAACTGGTAAGATAGTGGACCACAGCCATATACGCCCACCACCACATGCGGATGGTAAATATTCAAGATTTTGGGGCAAGGGCAATAACTCTGCTTCAAACGGTCGAATGTAGCTCAAATTCGAACTTGATCTTCGTTTTATGAATATGTATACACATACCAAATTTAATTTGATTCAATCAAAAAATCTAGTTTTTAGAAAGTTTACAATCAAATGTTGATGGACGGACGGACAGGGGTGCCGACAATATACTTCCACATAGAGATGCTTAGAAAATCCAATTATTATCTAATAAATGTATATCCCAAGGTCAAACAATATGTTGTATTTCAAGTAACAGAAAAAAAGTAGATTCAGCAGGTCAGGAAATCATTTCTTGTCCAAATCATTCACAAAATTACTTACAGTTTTTCCAGTTCCATTCGGACCCAATATCAACGTCAATGGTTTAAAAAACTGGATAACTTGCTTGTCTTGCTCTTCAGGTCCGAAACTTCGTATCCCTTGGATACTCATTTTCTCTATGGAAGACATCCTCGATTAATTAATGTGATGGGTCTCTGGAAGAAAAATGAAATATTTACTTCTGTAGAGTGATCATTTTTTTGATGGATTTATGGCATAAACAACTCTAATTTTCATCTTCACTCATAATTCCAGTCGACCTAGCTGTAAATGGGTACGGATAATCCGGGAAAGATCAATGCCAAGAGGTTTGGTCAAGGGCCAGCTTGAAGAAAGGATCCTTAAATGTGAGCCTAAGTTGTTATCCTAGTAAAATATAGATGTAATTTAAATGATTATACCTCTGGTAAAGTAACCTTTTATAAATAATAGACAACAGGGACAAATATTGAAGGGGATTCACTATCAAACAAGTTCGTCTTGTTTACTCAAAGAAAAGATAACATGAATTGGAAAGTAAGATCGTAGCTATGGCCTATGTTTTACAATGTCACTATTGCAAAAGTTGCAATTGATAATAAAATTGTTTTGACATCATATAATGCTTAATTCCAGTGGAATTGCAGGAACCACAGACGTCTGATTGAAAATTGGAGTGGTGCAAATCTATGCTATCAGTATGATACATGTAAAAAGTTCTTTACAATCACTTTAAAAAGATGCAAAAGTGAAAAGTTTAGATATAATCTTTGCTTATAAAATACATCATCGAGATTTGGATATATTCCGCTCTGTAGCCCCCATTGAACAAAAATTTAAAATAAGTAATCTTATCTGGTCTACTTTCACTTTCAGTTTCACTCAGTATTTGGACAGACAACTCATCATAACTATTTCAAAGATTAAAACATGTGATCGGAATTATGACAGTTAGTGATTTGTTTGCCGAAATGACCGATGAGTTAAATCTTACTAAATGTAGCCATCCATTTAGCTTATTACCTGCAATGTGGAAAGTTTAAAGAAATTTCAATTTTCTTCAGTGTAAACATCCGCCATCTTCCCGCAATATTTTAAGGAGCAGTTATTATTATAGTGGTTTTAATATTTTCATTTAATCATTGTGGAAAAAAAAAACTTGTGGTACCATTAATATTTTCAGAATTTAATTTTCAATATTTTGGATATTTCTTTAAAAGAATATGCAACAAAAGCAATTACAAACACGCAATAATAATTACTCCATAATTCAATAGACTTTTCTATCCAATCCAATGACGTCTAATTGATCCAGTCTCTCACGATTTCATCACAGGGCAAACTATTTTTAAAGGAAGGAAATGCAACAGATTTTGAAGGTGATTTTTGGAACAGAATTGCGGGGTTCAAACGAAGAAGTTTTTCTTCATGTCTCTGTTTTTAAAGCTTAACACGACAATCGGCTTTAGGATTTCATATTTAAAGCGTAAAAAAATTCACGAAAAAAGAGCAAACCATTTTTTACATCTTCACAATGTCAAGCTATTGTCGAGAACTCTGATTGACTGTATCCGCTACCGTAAAATCCAATTGATTTCTGAGACACAAGAGGAGTGGCTATTGCAGTCAAGGTTTTAGACGCAGGTTGTTATAGCTTTACAGTGTGAAGATGCTCACTTTAAAACAAAGAGACCACAGGGAACTGTTAAAATACTACTGTACTGGATAAATAGGACTATCAAGGGACATAACTTTCAAGCCTTTAACCTATTTTGGGTAATTATGTTATCATCTCGATTTGTTGTAAGTTTTTGTGATGGACAATTTTCCTTCGACGAACTTTGTACTTAAAATTCACACTATGAACTTTAAACTCCAGTCATTTCTCACTGTACATTGAAGCCAAAAGATTAACTGCGGCAATTCCGATTAAATTGAAAAATTTCATTTTTAAGAATGCTGATTTATCCCCCTTTGACCACAAATGATGAGGACTTGTCCATTGGAAATTGGGGGAAAATTGGAACTACCCCTTTCCGTGGACTGGAAATTATATATTCTCGAAACGATTCTAGCGCTAGGATATCCCAGAAACAATGTTATGAGTTAAGATCCTAGAACACCCTATAGCGCTAAGATCGTTTCGAGAATACTTTTGCCAGCTGTTTCACAAAAGGTCGACTGAGATAAAACCATGATTAAAACAATTCAGTAGAATAAATTGATTGATTGATAAAGCTAAACTAAAATCAATGTTATAGTTATTGATAATGACCAATCAGACGGCTCGAACACTAAAATCATTTTCATTTTTAGAGTAGGCCTAGGTCTCAGTAACTTTTCCTCCTGTCTACAAATAATTCAAATTCAAAATTTCTAAATTTAGAATATAATTATGTTCTTATTTTACACGGAGTCTGGAATTTCTACGAGTCTAAGTACTGCGGGTTAATTAACTAATTAACTAATTCAATGAATAATCCTTTAATGAAATAATTCATTCCATATTTCTGTCTATGACTTTATAAGAAGAGTTTCCCACACAGACTGTTTCTATTGCTTGTTTTTATCTTGTAGGTTTAAAACTAGCTCGGTTTCTATCTTGAACAGGTACGTTTCTTTTTGGCTTTTTTCATTGTTTTAGTTGGCGCTGTATAAAACTCTGACAAATGTGTCAATACCGTATTACGATGAATATTTAACCACGAACGTTTATATAGCTTACTAGAACTTCGATCTTGTACTACATATAAAATCTTCCCCAGGGCAGAAGTTAACTTTCTTATGACAATTTAGTACTTCGGTGCCAGAGCAAATTCGTACATAATATGTAGGTTCGGGATTTTCTCCCTTTCCCTGTCTGCAAAGATCAGTTTTGTCTTTATATATATATATATATTACTACTAATAATGTTGGTTAAAGTTCCTTCGGAAACACTCCCAAATGCAGTGGCCCCCTAGGGAACCATCCAATTTTCTTTGTATTGTGCATCGATTGATTCAGTTAGTTTTCGGATACGGCAGGAACAGATAGTACCTCAACGTGACAGCGTCTTCTAAATTCGAGTTCGTTTCATCACCACCACCATGTCGGTTTGTCAAATTATATTTACTCGACTTGCAAAATACAAGTTCAATGTTTGGAGTGAGGATGTGAAGATTGGACCGAAGCCAGACGAAGACTGAATCTTTGATTGACACGCATCGAAATAGTCGTCTGCTATCTGCGAGATTTCTGACAGAAATTATTTTGTAGCAGAAGTGGAGGTTTTCTTCAGAAACTTACCATATAACGCCATTGATTTGAGTGTTTGTTTTGGGAAATATTTGGACCAAATTGAGTCAATTTGATACATTTTTTGGTGAAATTCAGATGGGCTGAAACGAAGAATCACACACCCCCATTGAAATGGTTTCGTCCAGAAAAGATACATTCAGTAATAGTGGAGAAGTCAGCGAGAAGTTGGATCTATTAGTTGAAAGAGGGAATAGTTTCGTCTGCTATATGTTGGAAGGTGGGTTTAAATTTTATTGAACTGATTGTGGATAAAGATGCCGGGTAAGTTAATTATCGATTAACAAGTCTTTTCAATGATTTCTATATATTATTGATATTTCTACACAAACAGATCAAACTGTCTTTTAAACATATCAATACAAAGGGAGTTGACATGATGACAGTTGACCTCTAGATATAGATACATAGATAGATATATACAATACATATCGTTATCAACGGTGATTTCATCGATACAATATTCAAACATACGTTAAAAAATAACAGCAGACGACAAGAAATTGCAGCATGGATATTTGACACACAATTTTTGAATATTTACCTATATTTATTATATACCCTTTAATCTGATACACGTATATAATTTTCAAAGGGGCATAATGCCCTACGTCGATCCAAACTGAAACATACGTTAAAAAAATAACAGCAGACGACAAGAAATTGCAGCATGGATATTTGACACACAATTTTTGAATATTTGCCTATATTCATATATACCCTTTAGTCTGATACACGTATATAATTTTCAACAGGGCATAATGCCCTATGTCGATTCAAACTGAAACATACGGTTGAAGAACGACATAGCAGACGACAAACATCTTTTTTACGTACAATACATATCGATATTGCTTAAATCCTTATCGCATACTTTGGAATAGCTGATGATAATTCCATATCGTAAAATTAACATGATCACTTATCATTTTCATATACATGTAGATATGCATTATCGATCGAAAATAAGCTAGCAGACGACACAATTTTTTTCATATAAATTCTTTCGACTTTAAGCAAAAATGAACGCTACTGGTTATCATTTGTGTATGATATATCTCTTAATTTTGATCTAAAGATCCCGACCTTTAATCTCCTTATTTAGACCACCGCGGTCCCTATATTTAGGATGAAAAGCCATGACAAGGAGCCTGATGGAAACACTGCAGGTCAAACTGAAACTGTATATATATATGAATGAATCTATTGTTCCTATAGTTAATTTAACAGGCCATTTACCATGTTATATTAATGTATATATATTTGAACTTTCGACAGACGTCGTTTTATCATTTATACTAATACCAATTGATAATGTTCGACTATTTATATAGATACGTAACCAAACATTGAAATAAAACCTGAAATATCTCATTATTCAGATGTTGGCAAAATTCTGATATTTTCTTTAAGCTTCAATAAAGGCAGTTTACACGATGCGGGGCGGAGGCAGGGGGGAGGGGGGGGGGGGGGGGGGGGGGGTGAAAGGGGAAATTGACCCCCCTTGT
>NW_008707463.1:482985-501470 GCF_000327385.1 Lottia gigantea | reverse complement strand
GGGATATGTGACTCCCATTGTATATCATGGGTCCATCGTAATAATAACGTTTTCTCTTAATATTTTCATCAATTTCCCGATAGTCGCTTCATAAGTTATTATATTTCATTTATTCAATTCAAGTTCTATAGTTATGACCCCGGCCAGTGCTTCTATGGAAGGCCAATAATGAGTATTTATAACACCTCGTACTGATACTCTACTATACTTTAACCCTGTGCCAGTGCCTTCTGTTGGATAGTATTGTTACTTTACTACCACCCTAATCTCTACTATGAACTATTATTTTATGTCTATCAGTAATCAGTTTATTGTCATAATTAACTTTTTAAACGTTATATTCATTTATATGACATCTGTTGCTTTTTTGAAAATTAATTGATTGAATAATTAAAACAATATTTAGCCAATATTTTAATAATTTATAAGAAAGATTGCAGTAGTTGATATTGTTAAAAAGGAGAAGTACATGTTCCTTAAGGACAGGAAGCATATATTGTGTATATTCTATTGTATAAATGATATAATATGCTAACGGTGCTTAAGGAACATGGAGGAATTGGTTCAGTTCTGTTGATTAAAATCCATCCAAGGTGGTAAGATACAATGGGGCGTAAAGCTCCATTCAAAGGCTGATGTTTATGTTTCCTCCATTACGGTATCCATGTTATAAGTTCAAAGATGTTATTAAATTATTGACCGGAAGTGAAGACTTAGCAACCGGTCATTTAAAATTCTATATCAGACCAATTAAAGATAATTGTTTCTGCCTGAAGGTCCATGGCAACCAGGCAGACTCTGTCTTTAATGGCTATTTGTAAAGAATACAGACTACAATTAAATTCTATATTCACTGACCATAAGAACCGCCATTTTGCCAAATGTAGGAACAGTTTGCTAGCTAGTTGGCCTAGATAATTTCGAATGGTCACCGTTTAACAGACATTCAAGCGGTCTACTATGAAAGTTCCGCTAGCTCTGTGCAAATAAATATAGATTCTACCTTACAGAATCTGCAGAAAATTACCGAATGAGGCTATATGTATGATTTTTATGAAGGTCGAAACAGCAATAATTCAGAACCTTCAAACACATCATTTCTTTTCTGCTCTTCTTGAATTTTCGCTTTTCACAATTTGCAAGTGATAATTTCGTAAAGTTATTCAGAGGCCTAGAAACTGACAATACCTCTGCGTAATGAACTGTAGTTCCCCCTCCCCCCACCACCGGTCTCTCCCTCCATCCCATTTCTAATGATGATACATATGTCACTTTAAATAAATTAACTATATTTGGCTAGACGAGATAAATCACGTGGATAATTAAGCCCACTGGACAAATAATTATCTTCATTTTCCTCGCTTCACAGATCTGACCTTCACACACTGTTCATTATTCTCACAGACCTGACCTACACATACTGTTCATTATTCTCACAGATCTGACCTTCACATACTGTTCATTATTCTCACAGACCTGACCTACACATACTGTTCATTATTCTCACAGATCTGACCTACACATACTGTTCATTATTCTCACAGACCTGACCTTCACATACTGTTCATTATTCTCACAGACCTGACCTACACATACTGTTCATTATTCTCACAGACCTGACCTACACATACTGTTCATTATTCTCACAGATCTGACCTTCACATACTGTTCATTATTCTCACAGATCTGACCTTCACATACTGTTCATTATTCTCACAGATCTGACCTTCACATACTGTTCATTATTCTCACAGATCTGACCTCCACATACTGTTCATTATTCTCACAGACTTGTACCCCAACAGCCGAATATTTCCAACACTTAATCCAGTAGACCCTCCTACTAGCTGAAAAACAAAAAGTACTGGCCTTTACTGCGCCGAATAAAACAAACATATTCTTCATTTCATTTATGAAAATGAAAATGCTAATACTTATATGAATAGAAAGTAGATGTGTTCTGATGACTTGGAAAAATAACAGTTTGTCTCACATGTCTATAATTAATTCATAATTAGCTAAATTAGAAGAGAATTACCAGCAGAATCCACTGAGTGACCGATCAAAAAAGGTCAAAAAGTCTTTTTTGTTTATCCAGACTGTACATACATCGATATTTATGATTGGTTAAACTCTTAATTATATGCAATAAGAACATAATGATATGATTAAGAATACATGGTAATTCAATAGAAACACCAATTAATCAAATAGTTTTCTTGATTTGACTCTAAATAATAAGGAAACCCATCTTTAAATACACAAATAGTGATTTTTTTTACTCACGAATACCGAAGCTACTGGTGAAATAGTTGATTTTGAATTGTAGTTAGTCCCGTCGCTAGGAATGAATTGGTACTGGGGCTCAGATTTTGTACTCCGAAAATTTGAAAAATTAAAGGCCCAGAGAACCCTTTTTTTGACTATTTTTAGGTGCCAAAAAACGTATCAAAATCTATATCTTTTTGATGTCATACTTTCAAACGCGCATAAACTATATACACATGGATTTCGACGGTGAGCTGTGATCACTTTTATAGATTAGCTAGTAAACTAGACAAAGGTACGATTGGTCAATCGGATGGCGAATGTTTTAGAGAAAAAATAACCGGAGTTCAAGGATGTCTTCTGATAGGGAAGGATTGATTAACTACACTTTGATCTTCTTGAAACCTGTTTCTACAATATTTGGAGACTTTCAGAAAATGGAAGGCCCCATGTGAGTCTGAATCCAGGTCTGGTATATTTATCTCGTCTAGAATAATGAATTGTGACAGGTTGGGATATTTTAAGATCTTTCTGTTCAGCACATGTAAAGAATTGGTTTGAACGATTCTTCTGCTTGACTTATTCTCGTTTCCCTGGTAATACGTCTGGTCCCTTGCACAGGTGGTGCTCTTTTTCACATTAGACATTATATCCTTGCAAAAACTGAACTGGGCTCCACTATAAAACCTAATGATTTCCTTCCAAACATAGCCTACACTAAGTACAAGGCACTGTCGCACGAAGGAATCTGATGTTGAAAATAAAGTCGTAAAACGCACATTTTCAATAAAAGCAGTATTTGCTTGGTGGTTGACAAGACCCTTCCAAAACCACGCCCTAGTATATGTATGGGGCAGATGGTATTGTGAGAGAAAAAGAGATGATAGTCAAATCAAACCAACCACCAGTTTGAGAAATTGCAAACTACAGTATTCTATGTATGTATGAAGGTAAAAACTTTGCCAACTTGTATAATATTAGATCTATACCTGAATATTACTAATGATATAACCATATTGCAATATTTATATTACTAAAACAGTTAAATAACTTCACCAAACTCTATTTCCTCCTGTAAATATATTGAAAAAACTACAACCATGCTCAACAAACTGCTATGGTGTCTAACTAACGAACAGTGGCACTATGGTGGTATTTCGTCAGAATGAGACTTGATCTAGCTAAACTTTCAGTTCCAAAAATATAGCCAACATACTGGCACTGGCCAAGGATGCGACTGCGTCGTCTATTACTATATTATTCATTTACAATGGCTTCGTTTGTGTAAAATATGCGTCTTGTGTAACAAAAAAATATAATCTTCTAAAGAGCTAGAAAGTTAGTAAATATTAATTAAAAATAATTGTTATTATCATTAAGTTTAAAAACATATTTCCAGAAGTTTGGAATGTGAACAATGTGGTAGAGTGACTAAATTTCACTTGTAATGTATAGGTATTGGTAAGTAAATAGTATTTCTAGTACTTGAGTTTCAAGATTGAGACATCCTTTCATCCTGTCATCTGTGATCTTTCATCACAGTCATTGTTGTATAATCAGGCCCGTAGCAAAGGATCTGAGAAATACACCCCTCTCCTTCCCGCAAAACTTATGCTGTGTAGAATGCAGGGTAGAGGTCTTGATTTAATCAGCAACGACAAAACAGCACCGCGTGTGGTATTTTATTCCTAGTTTGAAGTAGTTTTAACAATATTCTAGCAATTTTCTATAATTTCTAGTATTTGTAAAGAGTATTTATATATTCAAGACTAAAATCATCTCCCCAAAATGGTGCACTTGTCCCTTTAAACCATAAAAATATTGAAATGACCTTTATGAAAGTTGAAACGGAAGATTCTGAATGACATATTTCCTATAGGATTTTTTTTATGACAGAATTTATCTCATTTTGCACTAATTTATAAAGTTTAAATGTGATCTGTCATAAACAGCTGATGTTTAAAGGCCGATTTCGTCTGAAATCTTTCCCCTCATACTGTTGACAAGCATCAAGCTTGTAGTAAACTAATATGGCCTGTATAGAGCTCGATTTCAGCTATCTGTATAGTCAACTCAATATTTATTTTACCAGCTGATAGAGCTCAATTTCAGCTATCTGTATAGTCATCTGAATATTTACCTTTTCAGCTGACAGAACGCAATTTCAGCTTTCAGCATAGTTGTATAAGTGAAATGGTCGTCTTAGTACCGGTTTCCAAATCTAATAGAGATCTATTTTAGTTGTCTGTATACAAATGTTTTATGTCTTCTTTTTGTTTTTAAGACTTCAAACACTCTTAGATGTCAAATTTGATTTTTTTTTGTCATTTGAAAGATTTCTTTGAGATGTTTTAAGAACTGTCTGTAGTGTATATCGATTGCCGGCTTCAGGAAATAAAGTCTTTAAAAGGTTTCGTTTTTCATCTTTTGTGAGAAATCTAAGAATTAATTGATCAAAAAAAAAACTTATTTAACAGCATTTTCAGTGGTTGATTATTTGATTGACCTTGAACATGTGATGCCTAACAGTATTGTCTGATCATGAATGGTAAGTAGATATGATGTAGTTTATCAGCGATTTGTTTCACAATACGAGTAAATCTTTTAACTTTAGTTTCGCATTTGGACTAAAACAAAGGGCCCTACTATTCTGCTTCTTATTTAACCCATGGAACCGGAAAACACAATTCAGTTTTGGTGCATCGGGTCCATACCTGTCTGGATTTTCTCGATATGTTGGATGTAAAAATATAAACCATACTTATAATAACCACCAAAGGAAGCAAAGAATAATGTTTATTTGGGTTTTAGATTACCTCTGTCGATCAGATATTATGAAGGATCAACACAGTCATGCTTCGGTATGTTTTCAAAACCACTTTGAATTGTGGTAATAGTAATGTACCATTGAAATTCAATATTTCTTCAACCAAACTTTGTCATACGGAACAAATCTTTATCGAGCTGACGACTCGGGAAGATCGATTAGACAACTAGAAACAAGACGCAGCCCATATTTCGACTTCTCGATCGGCACAACGTTTTTCAGATAATATTTACTACTTTCTTACTCTGTTCTATATTGTCTCATCGTGTCGTGAAATTTGTTTACATTATCGATCAGCTGTTTATTCATTGTCAACAAGATCTTTGTTTACGTTTTTTTTTTTCTGGGTCATTTGGTGACATGGTTTTATTTAATTTTTTCAATTTCTTGGTACAATCAGACTCTTACTCAAATGATATATTAAAATCTTCGAGTTGCGTTGATCAAAATAAGAGTGGCCTTTGGTTGAAAACTGTACATCTGGTTGACTCATGAAAACCATGAAAACTAAAACACTGTCAGTGTACTGTGTCGTGTATATCGCGAGCAAGACAGAGCATATTGGCACACCAACCTTCCGGAACGCTCATCAAAAGTGATGTTCCTTTTGAATTCAGTATATATGCTTGTTATAATAAAATGAGAGGACTTTTTGAATCTGAAAATGATAACACGGCTCTAGAATGGTGGCATCCGTTTTGGTACTTCCGAGTTCAAAGCAGACAACGAAGTTAGAAATCGGTTGATTTAAAAGAAATTGTGAAAACAGTGGAGTAGATTAACAAGTCGTCTGTCTGTCAGCAAGAATCTAATTGTTAAATCTTGTGATTTTGTAATGTCATGTTAAACATGATGTAGAAACCATAAAAAACCTCCAACAATGGTTTGATTCTTTAGCACAATTCACTGTATTAAATAACACCTATACAAAACTCTGATCATACAGCGATTATAACCGGGCGTTCTTAACATCATAGGTCAGAAATACAGGGCTGAGAGAGGGGGCATAGTTATCCAACTTTCTTCTTAAGCTACAATGACACATTATATTTCTGCATTTCTTACGTCCCTATATGACTAAAACGTGTGTGTAGTGTTTGTGTCTACTATTTACTATACATTTTCATCACTTCTGTGTTTACTACGCTAGGGTACTGCCAGCTGAGCGTTCTAGGCTCTGGTCATAAACGAGATCGCTGTTTTACCAGACCAGAGTCTTACTCTTCTATATTCTATTATCTCGTCTAAATAAGTCACTAACCACTGACTGAAAGACTACAATAAACAACAAGAAGACAAGTCAGCTCATCTGAACTGGCGGTTTGCCACGTTTTGCGTAATAAACGACTGTTTGAATTTCTGTACCAATACAAACATGTGGAATCTGTGGTGGGAATTTCACCATTTGTTTCTCTTATATACAGTTTAGGTCTCTTAACGCATGAGGCAGCCATATTGAAACATTTATTTCAATCTAACTAGCTAGATATTCGTACACACATTGGCTGTGTTGGTTCCATGGGTGTAGCCGGGCTCTACGTTACTGTCACTCTTTTTAAGCACCACTGTGCGAGATTTATTTTCTTGTGCAGGTATTTGTATACCATTTTTTGACAGGTTCCTGTTTTGTACTTTTGGTAGAAGTTTGTAGATTTATTATTTCCCAATATGGCGATTAAGTGCTACCGAGATATATTTATACTCTAAGTATAAAAAGATAAAAAGTGTATGTTCATGGCGGGTAAGTGTGACAGAGGTCTATACTCTTGTGCAGTTGTGGTACCGCCTCTTATTATTTGTAGTATTATTGGAAGTATTAAAGGCTCTAGTTCACATCAAATTTCCAAAATGGCTGTGAAGTGTGACAGAGACCTATACTATTGTTAATGTATTTGAACTGTTGTGGTACTTAAATAAGACGCTTCTGTATTGCCGATTGTTTGTTCTCTGAATTGTGTCTTGATTGGTAGATAGTTCAAGCTCATTATTTTCCAATATGGCGGCTCTATGTGACGGAGAACTATACTATTGTTCAAGTACTTGACTGCTGTGGTACCTAAATTTAGACCGTTTCTGTTTTGGCGATTGTTTGTACTCTAAAATAGTGTTTAGCAACTTGAAAATGGATTATCGTATTTTAAGTGTATAAATTTGTTTGAATTGGATTATAAACTCATACTATGCCTGGTAAGTTAATTTCTTTCATTCTTTTTTTCATAATTTTTAGGTTTTGTGCCAAATATTTCTCGTTTTGCTCATCATCATGCCTTCCATACAGCGCCTTGGTCGTGAAGTAAAACTACAATACTCAATCCACATGACCTTGAAATTTGTCAATTTTGATATAAAATTCTCCGACCCTAATTTATCAAATTGCAATATGTATGATCGTGGTTAATATTTAGTGCGAGTTACCTAATTTAGGACTACCTAACACCCATTTTACTATTAATAATAAGACAGTAAGTATCATATACAGTCCGTCTCGATCGAAGTTTATTAATTCCGCAACAACAACTATGGTATCATAAAATCTTGTCTTATAAACCATTAGTTGTACGGTTTCCGATGCCGTCGTTTCCATTTAAAAAGGCAAGGCACTATGTCCCGAGACAGGACTTATTGCGGTAACGACCCCTCTTC
Source organism: Lottia gigantea (assembly GCF_000327385.1). Taxonomy (NCBI): domain Eukaryota; kingdom Metazoa; phylum Mollusca; class Gastropoda; family Lottiidae; genus Lottia; species Lottia gigantea. The sequence goes on along the minus strand of NW_008707463.1, from coordinate 493,732 downwards.
TTCTATTGACTAATGTATAATGTCACATGGTATGTGGTATGCCGGACACCGCACCTCGTTTATTCTCACCTTTAAACTTGTATTTAGTAAGAGTTTATAGTTTAGATATTAACTATCATTAGGTTATAAGTTTTGTGGAGAACCAGGTTGTAATTTGGTAGAGAACAGGTGTAAAATCAAGGTAGATTAATTACTGCATAAACAACTACCTTTATCTCAGGTACTATTCTATTTATAGTATCATGCTCGTTAAATACAACATGCATTTTCATTTCATCATCTTTAAATCTGTCTATTGCATGTAACTTTGGAATATTCCTGATTTGATTTTTCGATTGTCATGATTCCAGATCGGGACATGAACAAGACTGCATATGTGTTGGTTTTGGGGTTCTGGGATTTACGAACCATTCCATCACACAGTATTAGATAACTAAGGTACATCAAAACTTCACTCAGTTTGCTCTGCACTATTACTATATTGCAATCTCCGTTTAAAGAGAAAGATACGTCATTTTGGGGCGTTGATTTAAATCTTGAATATCTGTAAATAGTCTTCAGAAGTACTAGAAATGTACAAAAATCTCACAATTCATTCAAATATACTTCAAACTAGGAATTTTACTTTCTATTTCTATATATGTCTTTTCTATATATCACAGAGTATCTTAAATTGACGAGTCGTCATTTTAACATTCATACGCGGATAATTCTGGACAGTGAGCTGTGATATGAACGCTATTACTGTTAAAATATTCCCGAGACTAAAGTATGATTGGTAAAAAAAAGTGACCCATCCATAATACAAAATAATCATTAATGCAAACCAATTCCAAGGATGCCTCGTGAGCTTTAAATGACAAACTAAGGGAAAAGTAACCCATTCCTTGGAACTTTTGAAAAGGTAGAAACAAGCAACACGTTAGGATATTAAACCAGAATTAGACCTGACACTGCTTGACATCAATGTATTTTCTAAGAGAGATATCGAGACGGAAGGAATAGAGATAGTGTAATGTTATAATGTTCTAGAATATAAAGGGCAGACTACCATGGTCCAGATGTTTACTGTCTGTATTGTATATATATTATCAGTTTCATAGTGCAGTTTACTCTCAGAAATTTCTTACTGATATCATATAAATACTCTTTCCTCTCTCATTTTAACTCACAGAGATGTCACATATCACATCCCGACCCCCCATACACCATACACCTTCACACTCCGGATATATTACTTGCCCCTCCATACAGTCAAGTCTGGCTATGTACCTGGTCAGATCTATATTATACAAGAAGGAAGGACAAGGGATACGGTGGATACGGGGCTGATCAGATCTATATTATGCAAGAAGGAAGGACAAGGAATACGGTGGATACGGGGCTGATCAGATCTATATTTCGTAATTAAGAACATGTACATCTAGTGACAACCAGTAACTGTTGGCAAGTTCTATTTTCAGTCGTTACTAACAACTCGTGCCCTAATGTCAACTAATCCAGAGATTTTCCCAGTTGAGTCAGAAACTATCCGTCGTGAAAAATCCAGTAGATCTCCTATCCTTGCCCGATAGCAACTTGTACTCAGCATTCATTGTAATAGGTAAACGTAGCTATAATAATGCTGATTTGATATAAATGTGATTCTCACAATGTCTTTAATCTGTTATTTAGACAGAGTAAGAACAGGAAATTAAAATATTATTCATGTTACGATGTCAGGAAGCAATTGGTTTGGTTCTTACTGGAATCTGTAGATTCAACTCTCGATAAATCAATTGAAATACCCGGGGAAAGTTTAGTTTCATGCCAGAAATCTGACGATTCTGATGAATACTTTTCGACTTCGGCGCCTCGGCACGGCGGTTCTCTGGGACCAAAGGAATCGGATCTGGATGGCCTATTTTCGGAATTCAGTCTGGCAGAATATTTTCACCCAATCAACAGATTTATGATTTATCTCTAACAGTAACATGAAACCAGAGGTATTAAATGATAGGCCAAGATGATAGTTTTATATTGGATCAAAGTTCCAGATACTTCGCGGATTATTTCGCTTGATTAACGAGTTGATGTAACACCAATTAGTTTTAAAAAGGCCCGTAGTTAGACTTGATTGTTCGGAGGGGCAAGTAAAATAACCGGAGGGGCAAGTAAAATATCCGGAGGGGCAATTGTGTAACGTGATTAGTTGCAGAAATGGAATTGGTCGGATGCTAGAATTTTTTTCAAGTGGTCAATCCATTTTTTTTAGCCCCCCACCTCCTCCACTGCCCCCTTGTGGTTACGGGGCTGGTTTTAAACATGGTTAACATATACCTATGGATAGCAAGATTTTGGTATTAGTGTATTGTTTTATTTTCATCATAGAATACTTTTGTATTTGGGTTTTTTTACTGACCCCTAGTTTTTACCCCGGGGGTACCAGCTTAAACAAAAGGGGTAGGGTGCATTTTGATGCTTTAGATAAAAGTGTTTGGTAGGGCTCTTGGGATTCGTTTTTTTTTTTTAAATGAAAGTATATTAATATTATGGAATCATTGAAGCATAGAAATGGACAGACTTTTATCTCATCTAGATTATTCGCTATCTATATATTATATATATACATGTATCACTATTATTTAGATATTGACTTGTATTATAATATTCATATATTCCTTTATTATACTCGCCTCCGGGCAATACATACATTTTTCTGTTGATTTAATAGGCTGTAGCTGTATATATATATTTTGTATTTAAAGGTATAGTTTATGTTAATGTTTCGATATCTGCCCAATGCTCATTGTTTTTGACTAAAAATCAGCCCAGGTTAATTTCTTCTGAAGTAAAAAGTATTAATTTCTGAGATTGATAAAAGATACTATAGTATATCAAGAAACTATTTCAGTTTGTATGTAATTATAGTTATAAACAGTTAACTTTGGTCTGATAATGTTAAATCGAGTTCCCTCCCTTAAATCAGTGTATCCGCTGTTGATATTTTATTTCGATATAAAACGTTCTACCTTTTGAAAGATATTGTTTTAAATGGTAAAATTTGTGATATTTAACGTAAAATTGAATGTAAAATACCAGGGCCATTGGGCCAAGACCCTCCCCTCACGTCTGTGAAAGTTTTTTTTTCCACTGAAAATTAAATCCTCAAATTCATCTCGGGTCATCTGAAATCCGTTGACTTCTGGTGATCTCTGACAGCCACCTTGTCCCATGGCCCCGCCTCGGAGAGACATGTCTCATTTTTGGCCTCCCCTCGGGTATGTCGGTAACCTGTTAAACGGGACATCACTGTAAGTGTTTATATATAAAATTTAGAAATAGAATTGAAATAACCAGTATAAAGTAGAATACCGGTACAGTATAGAAAGTTTAAAATAGGAAAAGTTTTATCTGAATTAAAATCCCTAACCGTGCTGTACCCGTACTCCACCAAATACGTGGTAGGAAATGCAGCAGTAGATTCCTCTCCGTTGTCTTCCAATTACTCCCTTGGAGTGAATTCCTCCTGTTGAGAAGCATTGTTTAGAGGATTAAGACAAGCCAATATTTATATCCCTATTGGTGTTTTAAAATGTCCAGTCTACAGTTGAAACCAACATGTTAACTAATAGCAAGAGTTACGGCGTAGTGACGTTGTTTGGTTGTTCAGTTGCTTAAATTTCCAATTTTATGTATTTATGAGTATTTTATGTGGACAAATACCAAGAGTACAGCTATATATCATGTCTGGATAGTTAGAAATTAAATTATCGACATGGCGGAAAACGACCGACTTGAGAATTTTGTCTATTCCTGTGCCAGTGCCAGTCGGTGAAACTCTGCTTTGAAGTCACCATTGAAGTTGGTCATTGTACCAAGAACAATTCTGCTAGATGGTTCTACGCGATAGTTCAGTAATATGGCCAATGATTTCTTAGCAATCGTAATTGTGGCATATTTTGGTTTCCTCGGATTTTTGTCTTTAAAGAAGAAAATGAAGCTCTTTTCATATCCAATACCTTCCATCTGTTGTATCTACTTCCTGTCTTTACATCGTGCTAGCTGTTTTCAGATCATTCTCCTTTTGTCATTTTAGACAGGTTCTTCCAGACTGAATTATCTGTCAATTAAGACCATTCGAATAGTAAAAAGAAAGTTAATCGGTTGTGTGCTCGTTCTCAGTGTTTATCTACCCCCCGGCCCCCACCCCCGCCCACTGTTATTCACACACAAGGACCGTCAATGGTTAAATAAACCACCAATGAATCAAAAAGTTAACAGACAATTTCCTTTTAGATCCTTTTATTGTAATTATTATTCTTCTTAAAAGAAAACCAGAATACACGAGATATTGTTCTATAATTTACCGCCCAATAATCACCTTGTTTCTTCCCAGTAAAAAACTTTTAACATGATCTGTCGTTCAACTTAATTAGTTGAAAATTTAATTAAGTCAAGTCTAATTAGACTAAGTGTTAATAGTTTTCTTTTCACTGGGTCTAGTCAGTTATATTTTGCTGTAACAGCGATAAGATCTGTACTCGTATAATTATTGGCAAATTGTGGAAATTGCGCTGTGGAAATTTCCAACCATTTCGATACTGTTATTGAATTCGGAGTTTCAAATCATCACTCGTCTTTCAGGATTATGGAAACTGTCTTGAACCGTGTTTGTACTCTATTGTTAAAATTTCCAACCAGTTTGAAACTGTCTCACAGCTGAACTATGGAAATTTTGAAACTGTCCACCCCTTAAGCTAAATTTTGGGATTGTAGGCCTCTTGTGGAAATTTTAATTCGCTTGGCCCTGGATGAGGAAAGTTTAGGACATTGTTAAAGATCTCGAATTGTTCCTCGCGGTTGTAGTCCGGAACATTCTTTAAGCTTCCAAACACTTCTATCTGTCTGTCACAATGTCTAAGAGCGTTGACAACAACCAATCTAGTCAGCTATATATAGATCTAATACAGCTGTACCTTTATTCTAATCTATTACCTTCAATTACTCTCATTATATATTAACCTATATTTATACTGCAGGTAAACATTATCTCATAGTTCACTTCGGTAATCTCCGCTAGTTTCCTGCAGTTCGTCTTGAACTGAATTTCTCGGTGCTCCACATCTTTCCGGGGTGTTCGGTTTGCTTCCTGCAGTTCGGCGTGAACTGAATTTCTCGGTGCTACACATCTTTCCGAAGTGTTAGATTTGCTTCCTGCAGTTCGTCGTGGACTGAATTTCTCGGTACCCCATATCATTCCGTGGTGTTCGGTTTGCCTCCTGCAGTTCATCCTGGAATGAATTGTTTAGTGTTAAGGTGATCGGTTTGTTTGCCCATGACAAGTGAATAAGTGGAAATGTCTCTTTACGAATTAAATTTCCAAAACTATTCTCACATCCAAACTCACATCAGAGTCGACAGGGATAAACAGGAAAGTTGACATTTAAGTCTTCGAACTTCATTTTAGAATGTTGAGAAGTCAATATCACAGCACAAATTTACATGTGATGTCGTCAAGAGTTTAACACTCTAAGCAACTGAGCGACAGTCCACCTTTGAATGTTTCGGTGTTATGATATCTTTATGTTTTTTCTCGGACTATTGGTAAAAAATTACTTGCTTAAATAGGACTTTAAAAATTCTGAAATTGAACTCCAGACGACTATTCATACAACGCAACTGAACGATACAGTGTTATAATGGAGGTCTGTCATGGTCGAGCTATTCAAAACCTATAACATACTCTCTAGTCTAACGAGTGTTACAATGGCGGTCTGTCATGATCGAGGTATTGAATAACTTACCTGTTAAACAATGATCAGGTAAAAATATATTGTTTATAAATATAAATAAAACAGTTACTATAACAACCTGCATAAATAATCACATTCAATCAATATAGACGACTGGAACCTGATGCAGTTAGGCGTAACCTCTCTTTCAAATCATATAATTCAAATGGAATGGAGTTTTACACCTCATTATATCTGTATCCATGGTTACATACACCAGACCGTTTGACTGCCCAGGCCCAAGCCAGATTTATTGTTAATAATATAATATATAGATAATATATCCGGAGTGGCAATATTGTTTGGTTTGAGTCACAGGAATGGAATTAGTCGGTTGTCAGAATTTTTTCCCTCCCCATTGCCCAGCTGTAGCTACGGGCCTGTCACTCGCCTTCACCAAACCAAGGCCGGGGCATGCTCGGGTCTATTTCATCCTACACGTTACAGCCCAACCATCAATTCTCAATGGCTTGACTGTACTTTCATCATGCAAGCGGAATTCAACCGCAGGTAACATTTCAAGGTCGTTACCAATATCCCAAACTTTCCTCTTACAATGCCATGCGAATTAAAACAATCCACAATGAGCCTACAATCCACATGATCATGTGCCTGAGGACGACGTGTGAAACACGTTGAAACGTTGCATAAAACTTTAACCAGTGATTGTTGTTCCATAAAGCTGTGCCTATATAATTTATTTACCAAGTCGACAGACTGTCATGTGACATCAGATAGATTTCTACATTCCATATCTGTCAGTTTAAATACTTTGCCCTACCCGCGTACTGTACCGATTCTCCCCTGCCCAGTTCATCTACCCCTTCCCTGCCCCGTAATGAAGTTACTGTTTATTGTGACCGCTTTGATCGGGTACCAATTAATCCTTAAACGACATTTACAGACCAACCAATTGGACACCTCGTTATGTCATCAGATCTATTTGACCATGGCAATACTTTTCATTTTTACTTCGACTCTCTCGATTATCCACCTCTCCTTCCCACTCCCTGCCCTGAAGTCAACGATCTAATATGACCTGTCGATCAGGTACACTGTACTTTATATCAAGTTGAAAGCCTGTCATTATGTCATCAGTTAGAACTGTTTAATCAATCAGGGTTCATTAATTGTTGATTTATTCCAGGAATATTATATATTATACTTACAAATGGAACTATTCATATTGACACAATTAAATACATAGTTTTATAAATGAAGTGAGTTTTACGTTCTAGTTCTCTGCATTTGATTAGGCTAACGACAACGGACAAAGCCATGCAGTATGCAACAAGGGTAATGTTTGCGAAAAAAATTCTGCAGTATAGTCCACTCTTTGTGCTTTGCAGTGCATGCCATTTAAAACGTAAGCTACCATTTAGCGAACGAACTGATCGCATTAGTTCCTAGTTTCAACATCTCAGGTCATGACCCAGATGTTATAGTTTCGACGCCAAGATATTGTGTTCCTAGTTTTGACGCCTCGGATCATGACCAAGATGTTGTGTTGTTAGTTTCATCGCCTCGGATCATTATCCAGATGTTGTGTTCCTAGTTTCAACGCCTCGGATCATGACCAAGATGTTGTGTTGCTAGATTCGACACCTCGGATCATGACCCAGAAGTTGTGTTGTTCCTCTGTGTATTTGGCCTCAGACAAACAATAATAGAATCCAATTTTTGACTCGAGACAGAGATTATATCAAGATAATATCAGCTTTATTGAATAAGACAACTATATCAGCCAAAATTCAATTCATCACCTACAGAATTACACATGTAATCATTCAATATTGGCGGGATTGGTTATTCAATACAGATTGAATCAAATTTTCAATGTTTACGTCTGCAAGGGGTGATTTGGTTTTCAATACAACACTTTGTATTTTGTCACCTCAATTTATTGAAATAAGCTATTTTTCCGATCTTATTTACAGGCAGATCTAGATCTAGATGTTTCGATTTACGTACATTAGTATTAAATGACCCAAAACAGGGTACGAAGACAATTTTCTTCAGGTCCAAGATGGCAATCACTTGTAGAAAAACAGAAAACGAAAAATCTAGATTTTTAATTTTAGAATTTAATTTGATTTCATTTTTGCCAGATCCTTACAGCCAAAATGATTGTCAACCTTAGTATTACAATCTAAAATATATCACCAAACCATTACTTCTATTTCTTCTTTCTTCCTCCCAATGATTATTCTTTCTCATCGACAGACAGGTCCCTTATATAAATCTTCGCTTCGTTTACAGATTGGAATCTTCTTTATAAGGTCAAATGTGTTTTTAACGATTTGTTTGAGAATCAGAAAAAATGCTGTTAGTATATATTGTTATGGGTGGAAAATCAATTAAATGTTTTAAGAAAGATTACCGTGATGTTTCTGATACGTGATTTATTCTGTAATATCAGTCAGTTTTTATTGTTTCGTTTTTTTTATATCAGAAATAGATTCAGACACGAATCCATAAAATAGACGTAATCTAATCCATCTATTCTTCAACTGATCTTGTCTTATTTTTTTCTAATTATGTCCCCAGTTTTAGGATTTTAAGACAAACAACTTGGAGTTTCTAGGTTTTCCTACATATTGGTCTTCTGAATCCGATAGTAATCCTGATTGGGACTTGAATGAAGGTTTAAAGAGTTTGCCAACCTAACTTGCAATGTGAAATCCTGACATAGGTCGAGATGATGGGACAATAAACTGAGGCCCCGTGTTTAACAAATTATGCACGTTTGAAATTAAATAAAGCATAAAGCTAATTTCACTGTCTTAGAGAATCTTGCACCATTGTACACTGCATGGCGTAGCTCGTCTTTACCCTAACAGACGAATAAAAGTGGGATTTTAAATCCCTTTTTGTTTCAAGCAGAAGTTTAGTCGATATTAATTAGACAGATGAAACAGATAAAACCGATTCCTAGTGTGGTAAGAACTAAAAATCTCGAAAGTTGGAACTCGAAAAAGGGGTAGTCTCATGCTACTGTCTTTGAGAATCTTACTTCATTGTACACGTTGCAGGAATTTAAAAGTTCATACCATTTCATTTCAAGAAGAACTTTAGTCGATATCAATTAAACACGATCTTTTCACCATTTGTCGATATCTTTTTTTATGTATATTTGATCTGTGGTCAAACGGACTATAAAAGTTGGAATAATCTATATCTACACCGCTCTCCACTCTGCCAGTTATTCTCGTCTGATCGATGCCGCCTCCTGATATCTGTGTACAATCTTGGACGATGTCAATATCAGGAACCGATCACACATAAAAAATCTCTGTAAGAATTTTCCAATGTCAATTTGTTTTAACCTGTAGTATTTGGGTTGATTTGCCTGTTTTCAGTTATCATTTCAACGAAGAATTTCAGAAATAAATGTATATTTACTTTCTAGTCTGCAGGGGCATATTTAGAAGATTCCTTTGGAGGAGGGGGCAATGATGAGAGGGGTCTCTTCGAGGCGAGGTCCCAGAAGCCAAAAGATATCAAATGGCCTGAGATGTATTTTGAGCATTATGTTATTATATGTATGGTCTCGTTCAAAATAATCGTGTCCAACTCTCTGGTAGATTGTATCAGTTGCCTGTCTTTTCACTCTTCGATGATTCCCTCATGATCTTCAAACAACTCTTCCTCAATGATATTCACGTTTCTATTAATTCCACGAATTGTCTTCTGGGATCATAAATGTAATTGTATTGTCGTCTGCGATTTGGTTGTGATTTTATAAAACCCGTCTGCACAATGTCAAGCTATTACCAACAATTTCTTATACATTGACTGCAGATTTGTCATGTTATATTCTAGAGGGTGATCCTCTGTGGTACTAGTATTGTGTGTTTATAGAAACACCGGACATCACCTAGCTCTAGGTTATATTCTAGAGAGTGGTCCATTGTCGTACTATTATCTGTTTATAGAAACACCAGACATCACCTAACTCTGGGTTATATTCTAGAGAGTGGTCCATTGTCGTACTATTATCTGTTTATAGAAACACCAGACATCACCTAACTCTGGGTTATATTCTAGAGAGTGGTCCTCTGTCGTACTATTATCTGTTTATAGAAACACCAGACATCACCTAACGTTAGGTTATATTCTAGAGAGTGGTCCACTGTTGTATCAATGTCTGTTTATAGAAACACCAGACATCATATAACTCTGGGTTATATTCTAGAGGGTGGTTCACTGTACTGTTATCAGTCTATAGAAACTCCAGACATCACCTAACACTGGGTTATATTCTAGAGAGTGGTTTTCTGTTGTACTAGTATCTGTTAAAAGAAACACCAGACATCACCTTAGTCTGGATTAGATGCTAGAGAGTGGTCTTCTGTCGTACTATTATCTGTTTATAGAAACACCAGACATCACCTAACGTTAGGTTATATTCTAGAGAGTGGTCCACTGTTGTATCAATGTCTGTTTATAGAAACACCAGACATCATATAACTCTGGGTTATATTCTAGAGGGTGGTTCACTGTACTGTTATCAGTCTATAGAAACTCCAGACATCACCTAGCTCTAGGTTATATTCTAGAGAGTGGTCCACTGTACAATTATCTGTTTATAGAAACACCAGACATCACCTAACTCTGGGTTACACTCTAGAGAGTGGTCTTCTGTTGTACTTGTATCTGTTTAAAGAAACACCAGACGTCACCTAACTCTGGGTTATATTCTACAGAGTGGTTCACTGTACTGTTATCAGTCTATAGAAACTCCAGACATCACCTAGCTCTAGGTTATATTCTAGAGAGTGGTCCATTGTCGTACTATTATCTGTTTATAGAAACACCAGACATCACCTAACTCTAGGTTATATGCTAGAGAGTGGTCTTCTGTTGTACTAGTATCTGTTAAAAGAAACACCAGATATCTGGGTTGTATTCTAGAAGTGCTACAATTTTCGTATTTTGTATTGTTTTACTTTGAAAGATGATTTAGATATATA
>NW_008707463.1:454816-482935 GCF_000327385.1 Lottia gigantea | reverse complement strand
TTGTGTGTTTATAGAAACACCAGACATCACCTAGCTCTAGGTTATATTCTAGAGAGTGGTTCACTGTCGTACTATTATCTGTTTATAGAAACACCAGACATCACCTAACTCTGGGTTATATTCTAGAGAGTGGTCCTCTGTCGTACTATTATCTGTTTATAGAAACACCAGACATCACCTAAGGTTAGGTTATATTCTAGAGAGTGGTCCACTGTTGTATCAATGTCTGTTTATAGAAACACCAGACATCATATAACTCTGGGTTATATTCTAGAGGGTGGTTCACTGTCCTGTTATCAGTCTATAGAAACTCCAGACATCACCTAACACTGGGTTATATTCTAGAGAGTGGTTTTCTGTTGTACTAGTATCTGTTAAAAGAAACACCAGACATCACCTAACTCTGGATTATATGCTAGAGCGTGGTCTTCTGTCGTACTAGTATCTGTTTAAAGAAACACCAGACATCACCTAGCTCTAGGTTATATTCTAGAGAGTGGTCCACTGTACTATTATCTGTTTATAGAAACACCAGACATCACCTAACTCTGGGTTACACTCTAGAGAGTGGTCTTCTGTTGTACTATTGTCTGTTTATAGAGACACCAGACGTCACCTAACTCTGGGTTATATTCTACAGAGTGGTTCACTGTACTGTTATCAGTCTATAGAAACTCCAGACATCACCTAGCTCTAGGTTATATTCTAGAGGGTGGTCCACTGTACTATTATCTGTTTATAGAAACACCAGACATCACCTAATTCTGGGTTATATGCTAGAGAGTGGTCTTCTGTTGTACTTGTATCTGTTTAAAGAAACACCAGACATCACCTAACTCTGGGTTATATGCTAGAGAGTGGTCTTCTGTTGTACTAGTATCTGTTAAAAGAAACACCAGATATCTGGGTTGTATTCTAGAAGTGCTACAATTTTCGTATTTTGTATTGTTTTACTTTGAAAGATGATTTAGATATATTATAAACCACCTGTATGTCAATTTTGTTCTTGTAATTGTTTTGAAGTAAAAATAAACATTCACACGAATTTAATATTTACCTAGAAAACAACGGTTGAAATAAATCAAACTCCGCCCCGAGATAGAATTAACTCTAATCAATGAGAATAAAGAACATCGTGGTTCTTCAATAGGTCAAGTATAATATAAGAAGGGTTGTATTGAATTAGCTTTAGCTTGTTGATAAGTTAATCAATTCTTTATTCAATTATACAATTATATATTTAATCACGTACAGGTTTTTTTTTCAAATCAAAACAGCTCTTCTCCACTGATTGTCAAGACAATCGGATCTGTTCATGTTCTAAAAATTGATGTACAGTTTCTTTGCATATTTTGCCAGTATTTTTTAAGCCTTTAGGTGCAGGGAACTCGGACGAACATTTTTCGTATTTTTTAAAATTTAGATTTAATACAGTTGGTTTTTTCAGAATTCTCTAACCCGTTCATGTGATGAAGTTCATCATCTTGAAGTTTTGTAGACGTGGTCTGTTGCGTAATAAGGGGGTGGGCCAAACAGCCATAATCCCACCCAAAACAACCCAAAGCCTCTTAAAGGACAAAGGCTCAAATTTCATCTCAGGCGATTTAAATCCTGTTGGCGTCTGGGGGCCCTTACTCTGGACTCGCCTCGGAGTGACACCTCTCAGCCCCCTCCCTCTCCGCCTTCTTTCAGGGTATTTTCTAGTTACACCCCTGTTTATGGTTTGGCCATAGTTGTATCAGACATGTTTGACACATTGAATAATTTTGCAATAATCACCTTCTGTTCTGTTTCTCACAAATTACATTACCCTCTCATTATTTCTTAATAATTATACCATGTTATAAAATGGACATCTCTTTACGTGGATTGCATAAATACTGCCCTCAAGGGAAACATTGTCGAAACGAGTTGTGAGAAAAATTGATCCTAGAGTTTTTGGCGGCGCGATCAATAGTTTTGGCACGAATTTCCTTCTTCCTGGTTCTAAGAATCATTCCTGATAGTTAAAGACGGAATGCGGAAATCCTAGTAGCATAAAGCGACATATCATTAAATACGGTGGTAGATGTGACATGGGCAGGGCATGCTCATCTTTCCAGATTACCTGGTGCCACTGGGTGTGTTTACTCTACTCAAACATTATTTATTTAGTATATTTCTCTTTTTCAATCAGTTCTGCTCCCCCTGAAAATCAAACTCCTGAATCCTGAAGGTTCATGACATCAAGATTAGCTGGGATTCTAAACAAAAAACAATTCAGAATACAGTCTGTTGTTTTCAAGCGCTATTTTGAATAAATGTTCTTCATATATATCGGCGTGAACGAAGCTAGGGTTTGGATTCTCACAAACGTCAAGATCTCGATACATCTGATCAACGATCTCAATTTGCTGGGTAATTCTCCGTTCTTCTCAGACATTTCCAAGTGGGAGAACATCTATAAAGATGGGAGATGGTGTTAGATAAAGTAATCGAACACCCCCTCTTTATCCTGCGATCAATACAAGACACGATAATGGATGATTTTTCCTCTCCAAGTCAAACTTCAGTCAGTTGGAAATATTTCATTAACCCCTAACTACATTATTTTTTACTACTCGTCTGCGAATTATCTCTTCTTATAGAAAAATCTTTTACTCGTCTGAGACACTACCGTTCCCGCCTTTAATTTTGGCGCTTTTTATCGAGAATATACGAATATATGGCTCAGTTCCACACAATCTCTTACGATAAGAATTTGTCGTAAGTATATATTTTTACATTGAGAAATTCCATACTTACGACAACATTGAAACGGTGCCCTGGGTCGTAGATTAACTTGGTGGTGATAGACGTATGGAGCACCAAACACGGCCATACTCTGAATCTCATGGAGTAGCCCAACACTTCCCGTGGCGATGCTAGTGTACTTCTTCTAGGTCAGTGACTGAACTGTGGCAGTAGAATTCTCTTTGATATATCCATACATCTCTACGATGTTGAGCACTGAGTATCTATCATAATAATAACTTAACTTGGGCTGTCGGGAAGATATCGCCTGAGAGTCAGTGTCTTTAATAAGCGAGGGCAGGGAATATCTAAGATCAATCACCCACCCACTCGCATTGCCCACTCCCAATTTTCTCCTTATTTCATCTTCTGATGACTGTGTTTAAATTTTTTCAAACATCAATTGTAAAGTCAATTCTAATACAACTAGCGTTCTGGTTGACTTACTTCTAAAAACCTTAAACGACCTTCACAACGTCTGACTGTCCCCTCCTAAATACTGACTAACCCAGTGGACTACACCGATCTCGAGAGAGTAGTAGACCCTTCGTATCAACACGAGTATAAACCCTTCACTTCTACTCTAGCTGGTGAATGAAGCGTACAACTCTACTCTACTTCTTGTTTTAACAGTGAGAATTGACAAATTGTATGACGTAGTGAAACAAACACGACAAGGAATAGCAGTAGTCTTGGATTATTATAATGTCCCAAGTTCAGCGACTAGTAGCGTCAAGCATGGATACTAATACTGGAGAAAACGGGGAACTTCTTTCCCTAAACGATTACGATCACGACGATGACGGACGTAGCTCAGTGAAAAAGAAAGGTAAGACAAGTTTTTGTAAATCGTGAAGGTTGTCATACCTGAAGACGACAGGGTGAAAGCTGTCAGTGTGTATACTATATTCACAAACCTAATATAATATTTATATTGAACGCTTTATACTAGTCACATACTTTTACTGTCACTGTATATAGTAGAACTGGTATAGTAGCAGGCTTAATATACCATAGGCTCGTACGTAACATAGGACATTTTACGCATACTTGTTGAGCACATGCAATTTTCTTAAAAAATGTATTTGAAATTCATTGTCACTAGATATAGAAGAGTTTGTATAGTAACTAACTTCATATACCACAGGCTTACATGTTACAGGGGAAAATTTCAATACACATTCCACCTAACATAACATGGGAAAATACGTCATATTCTTAAAGCACACACTCACTAATAATATTGTTTTTCTGTCACTGTATATAGTAGAGCTTGTATAGTATACGGTTGATATACCATAGATGTACATGCTATGGGAAAACTTTAATGCATATCAGAGTTTTAAACATTCTATTTTTGCATACGGCACAATAACAATAGACACGCATGTTTCATGGGAAATTTTTAATAATCGTATATAGTTAAACAGTACATATAATAAACTGATGTTTTACATAGGAAATTTTGATATGCAAAGCACATCGCTCATTACATTCAAATACATCATACAGTAATTCTCAGTCACATTTTCACATTTTTTTTTACCATATATGGTAGTAATCGTATAGTAGAAGGTTTCATATACAATGATGTCATGGACAGTCTTGGTGGTACTTCTCTTTTGGTCCACTATTATACTACTTTTACTCTCGATTTTGCCATATTTTGTAACAGATTTTGATAAACAGAATTGTCTTGCTTGGACGGAATTTTATTTGTTTCAAAATTCATTCTCCCAATGTTCACTCAGTCAGTCACATTTACGACACCATTTATCAACCCCCTTAGTAACTTAACTTCTCCAGATAAAAATACTTAGCCCCATTATTTGAGTTAGCGTCACCTTGTGCATTTTTAATCAAGAAAATGATCCACTGTAACACTGATAGAGTTACAAACTGTGTAAAATACTTTTAAAATAAACAAATAAAGTTGTTGGTTGTCGAGTTCAGTGTTAAAGCTCTTCAGTAATTGGAGGTAAAGAAGTTAAATAGTTTGACTAAGAACTTGTCAACTTCACGGAGGGGGTGCTTATTAGTTTTTGTGGTGGTTAGACTGAGAGGGGTAGAGGGTGTTCACAATACATGTAGTATAAAACCATCTATATGTTACAAAATATTAACAAATGTGACAATAATGTGAATGAGAGGGAGTATATGTGTGAGGGGGGGGTTGCTGGGTTTGTATTTGATGTAAAAAGGCAAAAGGGTGTGATACTAATGATTTCGTGATAGTGGCATCTTAAACGGTTCCAAAAACATGGTATGTCTTTGACGGCAGCTATGGTTTCGAATGCCCCTATATGTGTGATAGATCAAAATGGGATTTCAGAACATTTCAGAACAGGAAATTCACTGATGAGAAGTTGAAAACAATGGTACATGTCGTACAAACATTCAACATATCTCAGATATCCTAATCAAACATGATTTACTGACCCTCTATTTGATATCAGGAAATGGCCTCTTTAAACTATACAGAAGAGTATGGTATAGGGGCCATTTAACACATGTATATTGTGTCCCCTAAATAACAATACTATATATTCAACCCCACAGCGGGAACAATTGACTTTTGTTCTCCAGTTTGAATGAAACTTGAACAGAGAAAGGCGTGTTAAGTATTTTACTGACATTTTTGTATGCATAATCAATTCAAATTAATTCTTTTTTTTTTTTTTCTTTTTTTTTGTAACGATTATAGGATCGGTTGGTGAGTGTTTTTAGCGGAAAATATTGTATCTATTTATAAAGTGACTAAAGTATTTGTTGAAATAGCCTGAGGTAGCTGTTTTTATAATGATAATATACATGTACACATTAGTTTAATATTTGACTTCGATTTCAGTAAGGCGTTTGATCTACTATACCATGCGTATTAAGCATCTTAGAGTATAAAATTACAGTATAAGCAAACTGAGCCAATATTAGGTGTAGAGTTGGTCTATCAGTAGAATAATCAGCATACAATATAATATATTTCATTTTACTAACACTGGCGTATCTATTTATCTTAACCTTCAACTTGGACCGTTTTTTTCTCTTTAATCTTTATTTTGTGACCTAGGCCAGTGCTTTTATGAGACTATGTTCCCATCACAATCTCACACGGATTTGAAATTGTTAATCCAGTCTCCAATGGTGGAGCCAAAGAGGCTACCCCACGCAACCCAGAAGGCATGTTTTTCCAGCAAAAATCTCATAACTAGTTTAGAAATTCTGACAACCTCCTTCCTCCCCCACTGCCAGTCTCATGTTTCTTGAGCCCCACCCCCTAAAATTTTAGACCGTGTTGGCCAATCCTTAAAAAATTAATTTAAAGGATACTTATTCTTTTGAAACACTTAATGACATGCACATTTCGATCACCTGTAGCTCAAAGAGTTTTAAACCAAACCAATCAATTTATTTTCTAGAAACTGAACCTAATCGATAATAATTACTATTGGTTTTTAAAGGTAATCGATATATCTTTAGTGTTGTGATCAATGACCTACAGGTATATTATTCTTTAATGCATGCAGACACAAATAAAAATTATCTTGAAAATGAAATGAGTTTTTATTGGGCTAATGAAATGAAATGTCGCATTGTTCTGAACCTTAATAGACACATGAAATAAAATGGAGTCTTACGCCCTAAATTTTGTGGCCCCTGCTCGGCCCCCCTCACCTTGTGTTTCCTATAAACGCCACTGGCAACGCCGTTTTAGTGTCCGTTCTATGTTGAAAGCGCCATGTTTTTTAGAATTGAAATGATCGATGGATCAGTTCGGTGATTCTACTCATTTATCTGCTCAGGTGCAATTCGAATCGTGGTCAGATTTCTATCCTTGCTTAACGGACGCTTGCGAAATGTCGTATAGAGGGTAGGTAGGTAGATGACAGGTTAACGCAAGTTAACGTTCGCTTCGTATTTAGGGTGTTGGATATTTAAACTTATCTGAAAGTTAATCTGTGAAATCAATGGCCCAGGGTTAAGAGTCCTAATCTGTTAATCTGTTAATCTGTTAATCTGCTGTATGAAAGAGTTTAATGTGTGAATGCTTTGACTACATTGAATACGTTCAACTATTGTGTGAGAGGTAATAACTAATCTATTGTAATACATGTAATATGGTCTTGATTTTATCATTAATTGAAATTCTTAATACACATTATTAGCTATGTGGACTCTCTGAAATCCGGAACGTTGCATATCGTTATACGGATGTTATATCGTGACGTATCGATACCGAAGAACGGATAGGGCCAGATTTGTCGAGCTAGGCTAGGCTATATTTTACAAGGATAGGCTAACAACTTGGGTTCACAGTTAAGGATCCTTTCTACCAGCTAGTTCTTGGCCAATCCTCTTGGCATTGATCTTTCCCGGATTATCCGTACCCATTTACAGCTAGGTTGACTGGAATTATGATCATCAGACTTTCACACGCAGATCGAGATCGGACCCACAGCCGCCATTCACTCGACGTAACCAAGCAAATGTTAAGAACCAACGCTTTAACTGGCCAGAGGGAGCCTTGCTTTTATCAACATTGCTTTTAATGTCATTAAATTGGAAGTCACGTTTTGAATCTTACGTTGCTTTATGCTTGACTATCTGACAGAAAGTGTTGTATTTTTGGTACTTTCCCTAAATTATGACTTCTTAGCGGTCGTAGTGGGTGTTGTACATTTACCAATATCTATGATAAAATTAATATTACTCTAGTTAGAATGTTAAATAGGCCTATGAATTATTTTCAAACCTGAACTTATTCACTGTGGTTGATTTCAATTAATTTCTGATTCTAATTATAACTCTATAATTCATACA
Source organism: Lottia gigantea (assembly GCF_000327385.1). Taxonomy (NCBI): domain Eukaryota; kingdom Metazoa; phylum Mollusca; class Gastropoda; family Lottiidae; genus Lottia; species Lottia gigantea. The sequence goes on along the minus strand of NW_008707463.1, from coordinate 475,345 downwards.
GAATGCTGGTAATTAGTTTGGTTAAAGGACGATTAGCACTTAAATGGAGGGAAAATTCTGATCATTGAAAACTACTATAGTGTATGCAGTGCTATTTGGGTACGATATTTCAGCTCTACGTTCAGTTTTCACACTTCTATGAAATATTTTACAATATTGTATTTCCTTAACTTCTTAACTTACATGTTCAGCAGGCAAATGCCAAATAATTTTAGCTAATCAAACGTACAGTTTCTACAATTGAATATCAGGGGCAATATCAAGGGGCAATATCAAGGTATTAATAACGGACACGTTATTATCATTAGACACATTTCTTGTAACACGAAAGGTTTTAAATCCCGGATTTGATTGGATTGGATTGTACGCTAATGAATACAGCCAATCAAATCGGTGTATTTATCATGACATGGTGAAGATGGCCTGTAAGGTGTAGGACTATAAGTATTTAATATATATATATATATATATGATGACGTTCTGCTCTGATTAGTTAAATAACACCGTTATAATTAATAATAATATTAATATACAACAATAAACCTGACAAATCAGATACCAACCACCTTAATCATCAGATAAAATCATATTAGTTTAGACCGTTTGATGTCCATAACTATAAAATGTTGGGTGAATGAGTATAATGGTCATTTTAGAATTTGATTTAAGATTTGGCTCATTGCACACTGCAAGGCGTTGCCCAATGTCCTTAAAGCATACTAGGGTAGAGACTTTAAGTTTAAGTTTTAGCCCTATCTTTGCTGTGCCCATTGTTTAAGGTTGATATTATTAGCCATAAAGGTTACATAACAAAAGTATAGCCTTGACGAAAAATTAAAACTATCTAATGATACCTAAATTTCTCTCATTGTACACAGTTTAGATTCCAGACATTCAGATTATTTTAGAAGTATGGACGTACAAATCTATTTCATTTCAGTACCTTGACTGAGTTGCTTTCGATTGTTATGTATGTCAACCTGTATTAGTTTTAGTTTAACTGGTGTATTCGATGTGTGTGTCAGTAAAGAATTTACAATAGAAGAGATGTGACAGATCACATGCTTCTGACCCAGTTACTATCTTTGACTTACTTCACGTATTGGTTTATGATGTTGACTATTTCCCGTTTCCGAGTTGTTGTTTCTTCGCCTGAGTTAGAATTTCCGCGATGAAATTATGAAATGAATTGTTATATTGTTGAAGATCGTTAATATTCTATGTATTTTATCGACATATTTACTGCTATAAATAAAGAGTAATAGTTATTATAAAGTTATGTTAACTTGCGGTCTATAGAAGGCTACACTGAAGATTGAATTAATCCAGCTTAGAGGATGGAAAGGGCTATATTAAAGATAGCAATAGGCCAGTTAAGGAGGGGGGAGGGGGCGGTTGGTCTGACCCGGCAATTGCTTGCCCAGCTTCAAATTTCAAACCATTGAGTTCTGTAATGCCTGGTGCTATTCCACATCCCCACCCCACCCCCTCGACAATAATGCGATCCCCACTAGGCCCCTCCACCTAAAGCTTTATGGAAACGCCACTAGAGTCTTTAGATAAATACTAGAGACCATAACAATATCTGATGAAACTTTAAAGTACAAAATACTGCTACAAAGTGTCGAGACACACGTTTACACGAAATAAAATGAAATGAATGGAGTTTTACGTCCTACTTTTCTGTACCAGTACACAGCAGTACTGAATGACGAATACTTTTATGTCCAAAATGCTATCAACATTGGTTTAGCACCTGTCGAAGTAAAGATTACGAGAAATGAGTAACGACAGTTTAATGTTCAAATTATATCAATATTGAAGTGAAATTCTGCAGCGATTATTGAATAATTGCATATCAAACTATCAAAGACCGAGTTATCTGCCCCTGGTTGTCAATCAAGCTGCTATTAAACTAAGTAATTTGACGGAGTAAAGTTTAGTCTGCTCCAGTGAAACGACACTATGACCTCTAACCGACACAGTTCTAATTTATTTCACAGGTTTATGTCATTTAAGGACACATTGGAAGGTTATTGAAGTCGTTTTATAGGATGGGATTTATTCGATGATTAAATAAAGATAAAATAGAGTTTTATGAAAGTCTGGTGACGATAATTCCCGAGAGATTGATGCCACGAGGTTTAGTCAAGGAAAGGTCCAAGTGACCCAAGTTGTCATATGGTAAAAATGAGTTGTTTATATCTCACAGGACTAACGAAATAAGTGCCTAAAATGAAAGTATACGACCTAGCTGTAAATGGGTATGGAATGGATAATACTGGACAGATCAATGCAAAGAGGTTTGGTCATAAAGTAAACATTATTCCTTTAATAAACATTAAGCGAAAATCATTCGTGTAAAATGATATTTTCTTTCTTTCTCTTTAACTTTACTATATATTATTGAACTAATGAAACATATACACGTCTATATAAATTAAGAGTTTTACGTTGTAAGTCTGAGTGTCGACCACTAATTGAACCAGTAAACAATATACAGTATAACGAGTATAATTATTGAAGCACTGTGATATTTACCAACTAGTATGGTATTTGTCAATTTGTCTGTAAAATTCCCACACTAGGTTCAACCTTGACCTTCAATTACTCTGTCACTGGTTGGTTGAAATGTTCTTTCTTAATGTGTACGTTCCTTCTTCCCATCCTGGTGTTTCACTACCCCCAATAGTGTACTGTTGGTTCTACGAACACGACTGCTTTCAATTGCGATAAACAAAATCTTGGCAAATTCTGACCGCTCAGATCGACAAGATCCACTTTTTGCTAGGAAGTGGTAAGTGATCAACTATAGGGCAACAGTTGTAGACAATTGATACCAAAATCAGAGACTCATCAGCTCCTCTTAGATGCGGCCAGTTGCAGTCCAGTTTGACATCACCATCTGAACAAAATAGGCAACACAGGGACTTTATGGTGTTTACGTATTGTCAGAGTGTTTTGGATTGTATTATAAGCAGACGATAATATGTAAGAAACTGCGCCAGTTTATACTTTGGATCCCGGATGAGCATAACAAGTATCTATGCTCGACTCTAAAGTACACTTCTGACTTTCCATCTAGGCCTGGCGTTGTAAGATTTCTTCTGGTTTGATCTCATCACATGTCTTGTTCTCAGTATTTATTACCTAATGTAGTCAATATCTAGACATATTGAATGTCGAGAAGGAAATTACACGTCAGTAGCAGACTAAGCCAGGATATTCTGGTTAGTATTCACCTTGTCATGCAATGAAAGTCTTTCAGTCTGAGAGGTTTTGCAAAAGAGGGGCGTATAGTCTAATGTAGGATGGTGTGCACTGTTGTGATGTCATACGCTACGAATGAATTTTTTTGTTTTGTAAAAAAGGGTTTATCGGGTAGGGACATACTCTCGGAAACTACCTTCACCTCAGCAGTCCAATAAGATACAGAACAGTAGAATATAAAACACCATTCCATTTCATTGGCAAAGAATATCAAATATCAAGACGTAAGACGTTGTTTTATTCCCTGTACCCGAGGCAGTAAGAAATATGTACTAGTTCTATATCGAGTAATAAATAAAATGTTCTCGCCAACCAAATTGATGAGATATTCCCGAAAGGCTCAGTCATAAAACTCTTCATATCATTCTGTAATTAGTCGAATCTTCCCACACTGCTGCTTAATTATTCCACAAACTTTATCGACATTATTGCCAAGTTGTTTGCTACAATTCAGCAAACACAGAGGCCGATTTCCATAGAAGCACTGGCCTAGGACATTCAAGTTTGTTTGCTTTATATGCGGAGAAGAGTTATATAGGCATTAGCCTGTTCTCCAATCCATTTTCTCAACGAAATAAAATATTGTTTACAAAAAAAACTAAGTTTGTTTGCTGTGTTGACACCTAGGGAACTGAACATTGGGTGTTACAGAAGTGACTTTTTCACAGAAGCACCGGGTTTTCCGATGTTTGTTGCTTGTTTTACAAGTTTATGGAAGTGATCGTCTATTTGTGACTTTGTATTATTGCTTGGGTTGCTGAAATGTAGGTAACTTGAATTAGGTGCAGCAGATGTGGGTCTTCCACATAAGCACTGGCCTAGCTTGGTAACTAGTTATGGAGTCACTAATCCACTAAGTAAATTTAGATGTTAGTTGAAAATACAGATCAGCTACTAGAGTGAGTCTCTAATCAAATCGAGAAGTTAGTCTAATTTGTCTGAAAGTGTTTAAAAGTATATTTGAAATAATCTACTTCATTAGGCCTATTCATTGGAATTATTCTCAACTCGGTTCCTGAAAGTAGACTACATTTTCAGATTGACCTAAATAAAATAAAAATCGATGCAATATAAAGTAACGGAGTCTCGATCATCCGGTAATAATATCTATTTTCAAGGACAATAATGGTCTTGGAGATCGAGTAACACTATCTATATCAAGTTGTTTTCCTAGTCCATTGCTTCCAGTTAACTTTGCTTGTTTCTAAGTGTCGTCTGATCGATACGTTTTCCCGCCACAACCTAGCATCAATCTTAGCCAATGAACAGCGAGTTTATAGACGAGCTCGTGAGGTATAGAAGACGAGAGCGTGGAAGCCTCGCGATTAGCAGTTCCTGTCAACTCGTTACTCTTTATTTAATAGATGGCGATCATCGAATCACCTCTCGACATTTTCTTTTATGAGTTTTTTCAATTTCTAATTCTGTTTGTCGGTGATCCATCACCAGTAGCTTAATCATCTGTATCTTTATTCTCTCTTCAACAACAAGAACAAGATCTTCAAATGCTCTTACTATCTTTGAAGTGAATTTCAATAAGAATAAATACGATCTTCACTTCTTAAATTATATTAACATGCCCAGGGTCATTGTTCTAGAAAAATATTCTTAGGCTACGATTACACGTGAACGTAAGCGTAATTCAAACTCTACTCAAAACGCGATTTACATGCGTACTTTAGATCATTCCGCAAAACCGTCATATATAAAGGAAACCGAGAGTGGTATCAGGTCAGGCAACAAAGGAGGAGAGGAAATTCCCTAATGATTTTATATAGGGGGTAGAGCTGTCCGTAGTCGTCCTCAAACGCAGAAAAAAATCGCTCACTGAGTCATCCGTTGCGAGTACGGAGTTTAGTTTGAATTTGAGCTCACATTTAAGCAGAAATTTGCAGAAGTTTTGCAAAGTATGTGGAAAGGATTTGCTCTGATCAGTTTTTTTATTGAGTATGCGTTTGGATTTGCGTTTGAGTTTAAGCTTGAGCTTGAGTTCAAGTTTGAGTTTGCGTAATCGCAAGATGTTAAATGTTCAGGTTTTTATATCATCCAATAAGATTGCTGTATTTCCTAAAATCTGATATAACATCATTGTAAACCGACTTTGGTTGTTATGTATTAGCAGCCACACAGAGTGTGTTTTATAAGAGTAGATGGGTACAAAATATATCACTCCTAGACCAAAACGTCTACCTGCATTCCAGTCTCTGATAGCTATTTGGACACATGTCGACTGGTGTAGCCGATAACTGTCAAAATATCTATCAGAGGCTGGAACAGAGGTAGATGTTTCGGACTATATCTGTCACTGTGATAGTCGCGTAGTGGCATCGGGTGTTTCATTAGAGTTAGCATGTAACGCCTCGCTAGCGACATCCACCACTGTTATTATCGCAGTATTTATAAACCACGAAGTTTGATGTGCCATTAGATTATTCTAGGAGTAAAATATTGAATATTAATAATGTATAAAATCAATTTATGAAGAGATATTTATAGCCTGGTAAAATAAAGTTTAATAGAGATCACCTCGCTCTGACCTCAGTTTAACATCAGAGAACAAATTGATTAAAAATCATCAGCTTTATTAACTGTGGAAAAGATCGATCACTATTCATCTTTTGGTGTTCAGTTTAAAAACTTTTCACTGAATCTATGATTTAAGTGTTTCGAATAAATATACCAAATAAACAATATAAGCTATTGCACTGACAGGGATGCCGAGTTGACCAACTCAGAGCGCAGTAGATTGGTCTCAGAAGAGTGAGCATGACTTTCTCGCTAGCGACAACCGTTAGTAGGCTTACTTATTACAGAGGACCTCAAATTCAGTCGTATTTGGACATGGCGAAATTTTAGGTTGAAGAATTACCTCACCAACGGATTGATTGATACAGTGGCAGTTTTGAGGGGTAAGAAATAACCACAGAGCAAGAATAGTTATGTAAATGCACCACCTATGTCTTGCAGGAAGGTATATACTCTGCTCTATATTCGCTGAGTTATTATATACTTGGTGAAACGGGAGATAGCTCACTGAATATAATTACAATACTTTGATAATACGAGGATAGGGTCACTCTGCAGTTTATCTTCTCTCAGTAGCGCTAGGCAGTTTTGTCAATGCCCTAATGCTTTGTTCAATCAATACCAATTCCTTTGGCTTGGCGAATCTGTAATTGTGCTGGGGACCGAATGATGTAATCGTGTCCATATCCTTGCACAATGAACATAAAGTCCTATGACGAGACGATTTGTTCAATCAACACCAACTCCCTTGGCTTGACGAAGCTGTAATCGTGATGAGACCGTAGGGCATTAAACCCTACGACGAGACCATCATGGCCATCCTCGTACATCCAGTCTCAGTATATACTGAATTGGTGAAGCTGCAATCACATTTAGGGTCACCTGACGTAAAGGATATCAGATCCTTAATACTCAATGCGCCATAATCAACGAACGCCAAGTAATATGATATAACGAATTTATCATTCACATTATCATCATCACACTACCAAAGACAAGCTAGATAGTATTCACTCTACTCTTTCTTCAATCAATGTTCAACCAATGTTCAATTCTTTTGGCCTGTCGATGCTGAAGAGTCCTGGCGACGAAAATCACACAATCAATGCCCGATTCTTGCTCAAATGAAATAAAATGGAGTTTTACGTCGTACTTTTCTGTACAGATCCTTGCTCAAGGAACACCATATAAAATCGAACAACCATCGAACAACCATCGAACAACCATTGAACAATTAACATACACAATCTGTAAGCTGATATGACCAAATGATATGATCAATACTAGATCCTCGCTCATAAAACATCAAAATCCTTATAATCTTCGTCGAAAATCTTTGGTGGCGGCGCCAGTGGGGTACAAGGGGAGGGGGAGGGGCGAATTTGCCCCCCCTAGAGCAGTGGTTTGCATCTCCAATTGTACCCCCTCTTTATTTTCAACAAATCAAAATGTCTACCTTTTTGCTCCAAAATGTGTCAGAATGCACAAAATCAATTCATTTTTTCTAAAATGTTTTTGAGAAAACCCTCTAAGACGCTCTTTTAAAGGCTTGCGACTATGACACCACCACAGAGTAGCCAAAATTTGAATTCAGCCTCAGCAGTCCCCCATAAGGTCAGTCTGCCCCCTATATGTACATCCAGTCTCGGAAGGCTGGCGCCGCCACTGGGCACAGGCTATGCTTTCACTATGTAAATTGATAACCCCCACCCACGCCACTGTGTCAGATCCCTGCTCAATGAAAAGATAAATACTAGGATAAAGTAAATATGTAAATGTTAAATACCTTGGCTCGACGAAGCTGTAATGAAGTCTTAATGACATAATCAATTAAATATCTAGTTATGTAGCAGAACGATTTCAGGGAAAATAGCCGCCAGAAATAGATTCTCGTGCCATTTTATAAAGGGCATTCTGTTAACGATACCGAACATTGCAGTAAACTGACATATCGATAATCCGGTAATGATTTTCTCTGACGTCTAACAGGTCACTTATTCCTTTATCAGTTGATAATTTCTTTCAACTACATCTAGAAATACATGTAATATTAATATTCAAGTCACATCGAGAAAAGATCATAAAAGCTTGACATTTTACTGGTTTGTGTCATTACGTGATCTTCAATACTGAATTACTTCCCTTGAATAAAACAAAAACTAACCGAACAGAATCAAAGTGAATACGACACAAAGCGAGGCCCAGAGTGATCTTAATGCGTATATCATACCTAGCACAAGGTACTAAGGTAGCACGCCATGTCCGGATAGATATCGTATTTCAGAATCAGGCTTGACTCTAACTGTTATTGTGTGTTTTATCTCAAAATAAAAGATTCCACTCACTCCAATATCTGAAATAATTGATCATTTTTACAAGTCGATATGGGTTCTAATTTAAAAGGTTTGATAATAACTATGTATAAACTAATGTTAAACAAGTGAAGAAATGATTATCTACAGTTCATGTGTTTATGAAGTTTGCACTAACTCTTCCAACAAAGAAAATCAAAAAAAAAAAAAAATTACCATTTATTTAGAATTTTCTTTCTTTCAAAGTTTAAATGATAAAGAACTTCATTAAATTAGCCATTTTGGTCAAATTTGTGAACTAGCATACTTTCTGTCCCGGACATCAACATTCCGTAAAATGGCGGAAAAGGGCTCGACTATTCCCGTGTCTTATCTGTCTATTAACCCCATCCCAACTATTCCCCGTCCCTACCAATATAATTGGTATGTTTTACAGAAAGAAGGTTAATGTTCACAAGTTTTAATTAATTCCCGAGATTAGCCCTGGTTATATCACATAAATCTCGTAGGTTTCAGTTTTTCATAAAAGATTATGTAAACAAGATTCTCTCTTTGTACTGAACGACTTGGTTCAAACTACATGTAGTCTGAAACTTAATGTCTTCTTAGCCTCTTTTTAGAGTTGCCGCGGCTTTCTGAATCTTACTTAACCCTTGATAAATAGTGTTTGCCTAGTCTCTGATAGTCATTGTTGACAGTTGTCAGCTAGCAAGAAACTTACTGACTCTTACCTAGCCTCTGATAGTTATTGTTGACAGTTGTCAGCTAGCTAGAAACTTGCTGACTCTTATAGCTATCACTTACCAGAGAACGGGAAATAATAAATTTCTAAACAAGCTAGATTTCGGATTAACTGTAACAGGTTTCCTTTGCACTTTATCATGTTATATGATATTTATTCTATCAGCAAGTGACCTGATTATCTATTTGTATTTATGTTGCAAATCTTTTGTATTTCGGATGATTGTCCCAAAAATATATTATTATTACATTTCTATGGAAACAATTTGTCTTATTGTATTACTGGACAGTCGTTGAGACTAACTTTATCAGTTGACAAGTTTAAGCCCAATTCAAAACTCCATTCAATTAGAAATTTATAACGGTAAATGACTAACTCGACTATTATATTAATACTGTCAGTCACTAGTGGTGTTCATTCAACCATAGAGGTCTTGATATATATTGACTATATACTGGTCTACATAGTAGGCTAATCAAAACATACCAACACTTCCTTGGCCTCTAGTTGTTAGTTTTGACAGATGTCGACTAGCTAGAGTGGATATGGATTCCTTTGCAGGCCTACGTGTATTTAAAACTAACATTACTTTTGTCAATGTATAGTTTTGACCGTATAGCATGCAACTATCTAGGAAGCGCTATCAGACAACAAGGCAAACAGAATGACAGTGTCTCGGACTAGTTCTACCTGTAATAAAGTTAGCTATATATATATATATATAGGTAAATTATACAGGCAGGTAGGTAGAGTGATGTAGAAAGCGAGTTTTCTATTGACAGAGGACTTGAATATCTACAGTTAGTGTGACAATATCTTTTGCTTTTAGTTTCACTGTGAGATTATGCGGATTATGTTAACATTTTGGTGTTAATTTTTGTCATAGTGTGGTTGCCAGGGAGGAAGTGTCGTTACAGGTTCAGATGCAGACGTGTTTGTAAGAGTGGAATTGGTGCTGACGTCAACACGTAAGCATTTTTGTTGAGGTGGCTTTGACATTTTTGCTTATCAGCATTTTAAAGACAAATTATTTTTCCAAATAATTAAACGGTTGGATGCAAAGGAGTCCAATTTGAATTAAATTTATTTTATAAGGTGTCACTGAGGTCACTAAGTGCATGATTAGAGACATACACCTGTATCTTATTTGACTCGTTTGTTCAGTATACTGAAGGGCACCTCAATTCTTATTTTCAGTACAATCGGAGAGGACTGAACTGAAAATTTTCAGACTGTAGGATAGGCCTACATTTCAATCGAAATTTGAAGCAAATTGAAAGGATTAGGTAACTAGGCCTATTTGGTGAAATACGGTAATTTTTGAGCTAGACTTTGTGACAAATCTGTCAAAGTATTTGTTATTAATTTGTGAGCGTGATGAATGTAATATCGAACATATATCCGTGTATATAATTAACTTTTAGTTATAAACTAGCTTTTATTAGTATATACCTGATTTTATATAGGAGAAACGCGGTGACTACATCATTGGGGTTTACAGTGACACGGTTTCGAAACTTTCTAATTAATATTATAAACCAACGTATGGATGACATACAGCAGTGATTTTATATAACAGAAACGTGTTGAGGTTTATAGTGCCACGGGTTCGAAACCTTTCTATAGGTGGTGCAGTCTAAAGACAATCCCCACTAGTTCAAATCTTGAATTATTGACGTCTATCAGGATATTGCAGCAGTCGGGTTGAACCCGAAAACAGTTAACGTGGCACCGGAAATAGCCTTTCTGCGACGGGAAAGTCGAGAGAATCTACAAGACAAGATGGCCAAGAAGAGAGACTATTATTTGTGGGGTAAGATTTCATATATTGTAACATATAGCAAACATTAGAGGGGTATCTCCGAAGTGACTAAGCCTCTTGAAGCCCGAGGTCTGGTGCTGCCAGAGTCCCCCAGACGAGGTTTGTGTTCTGCACCAGCAAAGTTGCAAAGTTATCGACCAGAGTTTAGTTCATTACCAACAACCAATTTTCTATTTTCTATGTAGAATTGCATCAGTAAACTCACAATCCACAGTCATTGTTATAGCTCAACCTGCTGCCAGTCACATTCCAGTTCAAATTCTTTAATAATTTATAACAGTTCGTCTACAATTTATAATTCATTCGACTTGTTGCTAAATTAATGTGTCATAGAAGTTGACTGTAATCATTAAATTGTTTAAGATCTTATGTGTCTGTCCAGCTATTCAGATATATAAATCAGATATTCAGATATGTAAATCAGATATTCAGATATATAAACCAGATATTCAGAGTTATTAATCAGATATGTAAATAAGATATTCAGATATATAAATCAGATATTCAGATATATAAATCAGATATTCAGATATATAAACCAGTTATTCAGATATATAAATCAGATATTCAGATATATAAATCAGATATTCAGATATATAAATCAGATTTTCAGAGTTATTAATCAGATATATAAATCAGATATTCAGATATATAAATCAGATATTCAGATATATAAATCAGATATTCAGATATATAAACCAGTTATTCAGATATATATAAATCAGATATTCAGAGTTATTAATCAGATATATAAATCAGATATTCAGATATATAAATCAGTTATTCAGATATATAAATCAGATATTCAGAGTTATTAATCAGATATATAAATGAGATATTCAAATATATAAATGAGATATTCAGATATATAAATCAGATATTCAGATATATAAATCAGATATTCAGATATATAAATCAGATATTCAGATATATAAACAAGTTATTCAGATATATAAATCAGATATTCAGATATATAAATCAGATATTCAGAGTTATTAATCAGATATATAAATCAGATGCTTAAAACCAAAATTCATGAATTTAGGACGAGGAAGGTGTATAGATATATGATGTTTTTTTCGATGCTGGGGTGAGAGTTATTGTAGTCATCAATGTGTTAACGGGCAATGGTGTGAAAAATATCGGGGAAAAAATTGTTATTTAAGGTAAAAGGTCAGATTGCTGTTACAAAAAAGAAAGTGACCTCTGCTCTATGCTTTTGTCAGATGTTGATCACTTATTTATTGCTAAAAATAGGGCATCTACGTCACAGTATTTCAAACTCTAGAACATTAAACGCCTCGAATCTCGAGGAATGCACTGCTGTTGTCGGTTGTTGGCAACATTGCACATTTGTCGTTTTGATTTAAAACTTCAGTCTCGAGGAATGCAGTGCCTGCTATCGAAGGTTTGCAATATTGCAGATTTGTCGTTTTGATTTTTAAACTTCAGTCTCGAGGAATGCAGTGCCTGCTATCGAAGGTTTGCAATATTGCAGATTTGTCGTTTTGATTTTAAAACTTATGTTGCGAGAAATGTTTGTAATATAACTTTAATATATATTTATTGTAAGTGATGCGTGGATGATACATCTATTGCAGTGATTAACCGCCATTATAAAAGGTTGTTTATAATATATTTATAGAGAATATCGAGGACACGAGCTGTTGACTTATTGATTATCAATAACACAATACTGAATATTTATAATACTCAACATTTACTGCTGACTCCACACAAATGGATTGCTAGGAAGTTTTACACCCTACTGTTTTGTGCTGTATAAGGTGAATGGATGGCAGTGGGGTTTAGAATACTACTGAGTTATGAATCCTATTTTATACCGTTATGCCGCTAGTTTTACAGCCTTCGTTGTGTGCCTTATGAGGTTTAATTTACACCGTACTGCAGCTTTGGGACTATTGAAATGAAATAGAGTTTTACCTACTGTCCTGTTGTTTTTTTTTTACCTTATTGTACTAGTGAAAGAATATTATTTTCTTCTATATTGTATCTTATTTTGGGCTATATCAAACTGATGAGGACTACGTCATGCAGTGTACAATGGAGTAACTGTGTTCCCATTCTTTATTCTTGCTTTCTGAACAGTAAATGAAGTAAAAGTAATTTTAATGGCTTGCACCTGAACAAAACATTTGTATATTACATTATATACATAATATCAATCAATAACCTTCATGTCGTATTACCCTTAATAATAACTGTAGGTGAGAGACGATAAAAGATGGATTATGACAAGAGCTTATGGCTATTGCATAAAACTTCAAAGGACTAAAACTAAATGTTTAGGTCGTATCAACCTGAAAATATCTATAGAAGAGTATAAAGTGGTATAAGAACTATAGAAAAGTTTACAAGAAGATAGTTATTAAGATAAATAATATATGAAGATAATCGCTGGATTATGACACCAGGTTATGATGATTGTATAAAAGTATATAAGACTCTATTTAATTATTTAAGCCGGGATTTAATAACTCTGCTCGAGATACAACTATTAGTTACTAAACTGATAATTATATAATTACACTTGGACCTATTTTCACTTTGTTACACTATATTATTTACACTGTTGGTTTTTCTCGCTTGACAATAAAAAAACCAAAAAAATAACAGTTTAAGGTATATCAATAAGGTACCCTTTGAAAGGGATACCGAGTTGACAATCAAAGTTTACCAGAAAGTTCAAAAAGTCTAAAATCTATCTGGAGGGCCAGTCTTGTCCACCAGTACTCGGCCTACTAGTATAAGGTGCTTTAGGACAAGCTCTCCTTGTGGAAGCACTGGTCTGTGTCACATGTAAAGACCCTGGATTTCAGAATGAGCATGCCCCAAATAGTATCCTACTGTGACCTAATCTATATACATGAACAAGTCCGGAAATAATTAGTGCTGTGGCTGGTGTCTTCACCGAGACAGGTCATGCTCAACATTCCACAAAACTAACACTCGACTGAAAGTAAGGTAGATATCGCATATTATATGTAAACGAAATGAAATGGAGTTTTACATCATGTTCCACCCACATACTAGACTCACTAGTACAAAGCAGCAGGAAAATTACCAAAGATCGTTGTCCTATTAATACACGATATTCAAAGAGACATAATGGTTTAATTAAACTAATTGCACCAATTTAGCTTCACAGTGAAAAACAATGCCTATTTAAAAAGTTGAAAAATGTCAATCAAGCATTCCGAGAATTCTGATTTTTTTTTATTTCACCGTACAGTGTATGAATAATTAATTGTCAATCAGATTGGCACTTGAATATTCTGGTAACAGCTTGCGTGGTTGCTGCTAAATTCCTCTCGGCCAATCTTATATTAACCAGTGAGTGACAAGGATCCGATTGTTCACTTTTTTCTCTTGATAATCAAATAAATTAAAATTAAATTTCAAAACGTTCCAAAACCATTAGGATATAAAACTCCATTTCATTTCATTTCATTAGTCCAATATAGAACAGTAGGATATAAAACTCTATTTCATATTTCATTAGTCCAATAAGATACAGAACAGTAGGATATAAAACTCTATTTCATATTTCATTAGTCCAGTAAGATACAGAACAGTAGAATATAAAACTATATTTCATTAGTCCAATAAGATACAGAACAGTAGGATTTAAAACTGTATTTCATTCATTAGCCCAATAAGATACAAAACAGTAGGATACAAAACTATATTTCATTAGTCCAATAAAGTACAGAACAGTAGGATATAAATCTCTATTTCATTAGTCTAATAAGGTACAGAACAGTAGGATATAAAACTCTATTTCATTTCATTAGTCCAATAAGGAACAGAACAGTAGGATATAAAACTACATTTCATTTCATTAGTCCAATAAGATACAGAACAGTAGGATATAAAACTACATTTCATTTCATTAGTCCAATAAGATACAAAACAGTAGGATACAAAACTATATTTCATTAGTCCAATAAGGTACAGACCAGTAGGATATAAAACTCTATTTCATTAGTCTAATAAAGTACAGAACAATAGGATATAAAACTACATTTCATTAGTCCAATAGGGAACAGAACAGTAGGATATAAAACTCTATTTCATTTCATTCCATTAGTCCAATAGGGTACAGACCAGTAGGATATAAAACTCTATTTCATTAGTCTAATAAAGTACAGAACAGTAGGATATAAAACTACATTTCATTAGTCCAATAAGGATCAGAACAGTAGGATATAAAACTCTATTTCATTTCATTAGTCCAATAAGATACAGAACAGTAGGATATAAAACTACATTCCATTAGACCAATAAGATACAAAACAGTAGGATACAAAACTATATTTCATTAGTCCAATAAGGTACAGACCAGTAGGATATAAAACTCTATTTCATTAGTCTAATAAAGTACAGAACAGTAGGATATAAAACTACATTTCATTAGTCCAATAAGGAACAGAGCAGTAGTATATAAAACTCTATTTCATTTCATTAGTACAATATGATACAGAACAGTAGGATATAAAACTCTATTTCATTTCATTAGTACAATAAGATACAGAACAGTAGGATATAAAACTCATTTCATTTCATTAGTACAATAAGATACAGAACAGTAAGATATAAAACTCTATTTCATTTCATTAGTACAATAAGATACAGAACAGTAGGATATAAAACTCATTTCATTTCATTAGTACAATAAGATACAGAACAGTAAGATATAAAACTACATTTCATTTCATTAGTCCAATAAGATACAAAACAGTAGGATATAAAACTCCATTTCATTTCATTAGTACAATATGATACAGAACAGTAGGATTTAAAACTACATTTCATTTCATTAGTTCAATAAGATACAGAACAGTAGGATATAAAACTACATTTCATACATAACAGTATGCCCAATCCCGTAACAAACCTTTCAATAGCCTACATTAGTCATATGCCATAAAATCCAATATAAGAGGCGTAAAACTCCGTCCCTTCACAGCAGTAAGATGCCGATCAATGATACATTTCGATTATATGATGAAACACTAACGGAGAACAATATCACCTTCCACATGAGAAATGAAATAAAATGAATGGAGTTTTACGTCCTACTTTTCTGCACCATGTGGGCTAATGTAAACGGACCTTCCACATGAGAAAATTGCCGCCAATTTCAAACCGGAAGTAGTTATCAGTAGACGAGATCAACCTGACCTGTCAGTTTTAATGGCTGCCAATTGTTGATGATTAGTTTATCCTTGTTTGTTTTGACCTTCTACACTATAATTCTCATAAATTTACCCTTGACATCTTCTCAATGGGATACATTGTGGGACAAATTGATGCTTAATATATAGAACAGATAGAGTGATATATTATAGGTTGGCCTACAGGTGTTGAATTTGAAATTGGATTATTAGGTAGGGTTTCTGAGTTATTTGTCGGATTTACATGTGTACCAAGCAAGAATCTCTTTCCTAACCTGAACAATAACAGCTGATGGATTAGAGTCGTTATACTGTATCAAATGGACAAGGTCACTAGAAAGCCATTAATTAGTCGCAATGACATCTGGATGGAGATCGAGCTTAATATTTAAACACGACTGTTAGTACTAGAAAGTTTGAAGCTTGTGTTTAGAAGTGCCAACGGTTTTTTGAATTTCTCCGAAGTATAATGATAGTTTATCATGAAATTTCACTTTATAGTTCCATTGGCAGTAATTGGAAATCCAAAACTGTTGGTGAATTAGCTTCTCTTTGTAGTGAAATTTTCCACACTTTACATTTCATTGCAAAGCTCCATTTAATTTGCTGTAAATTAGTTTTTGGTTAAAGAGACTCTGAGTGGACCAAACCAGTCAACCAAGTCTCATCTGTCGCGTGTCGTCCACATTCCTAGTGTCTGTTAGTTTGTTTGTTATTTTGTGTCAATTAAAACGACCCAAATATTTCAGCAAGTTCAAATATTTACATTCTTTTCAACTTGTGAATCTATCTAGTCGTTTACACTCACACAGTTCAGTTACACTCACATAGAAACCTTAGCAATAACAATTTTCAACTTGTTAATCTGCTTCGTCGTGTACACATAACCTAGTAAGATTGAAATAGAAACCTTAGGTATAGGAAGAAGGAAGAAAACGATAAACACTCCTAGGCTGACACTAGTACAGCTTTAATTATGGTCGAGCTTCCTTGCTGGTGAAACCCCCAAACTCAAACTTCAGTTTTTAGATGAGAATTGGAAATAGAACACATGGTATATTCTATGTGATATGCGTCATCTAAAGTTCTATTCAGATCGACAGATGACTGGTTTTAAAACACTTGAGATCTGACCACAGAAAAACCTTGTTTCACCTAATTTTCTAATATTTCTAAACTTTTGCACCTTGTTTTAGCATGAATCTTTACTTTGTGACTTTGGCCAGTGCTTTTAAGAGACTACATTCTCTTCATCACTTAACTTTGCCTGTTTTCTGCCAGTTCTCTGCAGATTGAGACCACAGAAAACTTTACCCACAACACCTGTAGCTTGACCTGTTTTCTTCCAGTTCTGTCAAGATTGAGACCACAGAAGACCTCCCCACAACACCTGTAGCTTGACCTGTTTTCTGTAAGTTTGTTTGGTTGTTGTATGACCTCTGTGATCCTCTACATACCTGAATTACAAGATATTTCAGGTCGTGGGCGGTGGTGTTGGACGACCTTGTCAAATTTAAATTGATAAAATTTTTGTATTTTTTCCGTCAACCTGTTAATTTCTCTTAGAAATAGTCGGTATAAATGGTTTTCTTGGATCAAACTTTGATAAATAAAACATTGGAAAACAGCAAGTATCGAAATGTTAGTTAAAAGATGAACTTTCTTACAAAGTTATTACTAATTTAGAATACAAAATGTTAAAAAATGTTTGGAAGGTTCATATGAAGGTCTTGCAAGTTATACAAGAACTATTCGTAGACATTCACCTCCGTTAATTGTATAGTTTAATTTTTATTCCGACCATAAAATACAGCTAGCGACGTGAAGAAGATGTTTCGTGCCGGTAAAATCGACAGATTACTGGTGTAGATTTTTAACATGGTGATTGATGGCTGAATAATTTGTCAGAAACTACTCTTGATTCTAGATTATAGACAGTCGCGGACTGAAGGCGGTAGATTTAGGTGTGATGTGCGTGACTAGTTCCAACTTGTCATCATTTCAGACTCGTACCAATCATTATCTGATATGCTTTCTATATTGTAATCGATCTCGTTTCAATCATCCTCACTATGTCAAGCTATTACAAACATTCATACTTATACCTTGACAACAATAGCCACCTCATTGTATCATGAAAACAATTCTCGCTAGGTCACCGCATGGAAGTTTGTAAATGAAATGAATGATTGGATTATGCTAGCGAATACAGCCCATTAGAGGCCTCAATAGAGGCAACAATAAGCAATTATATTTACAGCATTTTTGTCGAGGGCACTGATTGGCTGTACTCACTGGCGTATAATCTAATAAAATCGTTGCCTTCCATGATACAAGAATAGTGACTATTGCAGTCAATGTAACAAGTACGTAGGATATCTTTTCTTGGCATATCTGTTTACGTAGTGGTATGTCTTTAAATTGAAATTAACTGAATTAAATTTGTATGAGAATTAAAGATATGACCTTAACGATTTTTGTCCATGGCTACCGCAATTTGGCTGACATAAAATTCGATTGCATTCACTTGAAGTGAACAGATGACACATGTTTGTAGTCTGATTTTAGAAACTGAGCAAAAATGCGAGTTACCTACCCTTTAACTATTGTTTTATCAATTTCAATTCATGTGATCAACCATCACAGTTAGTTCATATTATGCTTTAAATAGTATTACCTCGGTCACATCGGTCATTTTGATGAGGGGTAAATGACGGGATTCGATCGTCGAATATTCCTAAACAATTGGAAAGCAGAAAGCGTATCGGTAGCCTTTAATGCGACCCAGGCCAGTGCGTTTATGAGATCATGTTCTCATCATCATCTAACACAAACTCATCGTATCGCTTATTGCATGACACTGTCTGTCTTAATAGGCCTGTACGATCGAATAAGGTCAATAAAGCCAGGGTGTAAAACTCCTGTTAGTATTATTCTGTTATGTAAATAAAATTACAGTCAACAATAGAAAGGTCACAAACAATATAATAAATTGTCCACGTGTGCAAGAACTAGATGTAGTCTGAAACTCCTATCTGGCCTACATATTAAACCATACATTGATTTGAAAACCAATTGCCTGATTAACTATAGTCCAAATTTGTAGATATAGATATAGACAAAACCAATTTCAGTTAGATATCTCAGGTTTTTCCTTCTCATTGAGAGTTTATGAACAATCACCTCCATTGGAGTGGACCCCTCATTCAGTAGTCAATAAAAATCCGGCTAAAAGAAATTGTTCAATGGATAATGAGTGAGAAAGGTTAGTTGTTTCGGACTATGCTAGCGGCTGGTAATATATATATGTATATAAGATTGTTATTGTTGTTGATATATATACATATATATATATCGTTCGATATGACAATAAACCATTTCCATGACACTACACTTACTTTCTTAATTCATTAATATATCCATTACTCTTACTATAGATATTATTCATTACATATACCAGATTGTCCTAGTGGAACTTTAAATTTCTTGTCTTGTCCGCTTTACCCTGGGACTTGAAGCATATGATCAATTCAGCGATCAATGAAATGATTGGGTGTTTGTACGGTTTAATTTAAAGTGTTCGACCTAATTAACCAAATGTACCGAGCATAATCTACAGAAACGTTTTATCAAAATAGAAATTTCATATTTTATTTAGTATTAGATAATGGGCATGTAAGGCAGATATATTATTATTGTTTTGTGCTTGTTGTCTTGGATAACCTTTGTGTTGTCTTGGATAACCTTTGTGTTGTCTTGGATTACCTTTGTGTTGTGTTTGTTGTATTGGATAGACTTTGTATTGTGCTTGTTGTATAGGATAGACTTTGTATTGTGCTTGTTGTATTGGATATACTTTGTGTTGGATAGACTTTGTATAGGATAGACTTTGGTTGGATAGACTTTGTGGTGGATAAACTTTGTATAGGATAGACTTTGTGTTGGATAGACTTTGTGTTGGATATACTTTGTGTTGGATAGACTTTGTGTTGTGTTTGTTGTATAGGATAGACTTTGTGTTGGATAGACTTTGTATTGTGCTTGTTGTATTGGATAGACTTTGTATTGTGCTTGTTGTATTGGATAGACTTTGTATTGTGCTTGTTGTATTGGATAGACTTTGTATTGTGCTTGTTGTATTGGATAGACTTTGTATTGTGCTTGTTGTATTGGATAGACTTTGTATTGGATAGACTTTGTATTGTGCCTGTTGTATTGGATAGACTTTGTGTTGGATAGACTTTGTATTGTGCCTGTTGTATTGGATAGACTTTGTGTTGGATAGACTTTGTATTGTGCCTGTTGTATTGGATAGACTTTGTATTGGATAGACTTTGTATTGGATAGACTTTGTATTGTGCCTGTTGTATTGGATAGACTTTGTATTGTGCTTGTTGTATTGGATAGACTTTGTATTGTGCCTGTTGTATTGGATAGACTTTGTATTGTGCTTGTTGTATTGGATAGACTTTGTATTGTGCTTGTTGTATTGGATAGACTTTGTATTGTGCTGGTTGTATTGGATAGACTTTGTATTGGATAGACTTTGTATTGGATAGACTTTGTGTTGGATAGACTTTGTATTGTGCCTGTTGTATTGGATAGACTTTGTGTTGGATAGACTTTGTATTGGATAGACTTTGTCTTGTGCTTGTTGTG
>NW_008707463.1:435597-436819 GCF_000327385.1 Lottia gigantea | reverse complement strand
ACTAGTCGTATATGATCAATGTAGCTAAATAATTAATAGAAGACATTTATACTGAAACAATTTGAAAACAACTGAAACATTGGAAACAATTAAATGATACATGCATTGATTTATTCCGCAAGAACACCATTAAAAGATACCCCTCACCAAAGTTAGGAATTTTAGGTTGTAACATTGCGAAAGCACGGGCACAGGCATGCAGGCGTAACCTCTAGTGATAGAGCAATGTTTGTGAAGTTAGTTTAAAAGAATGATATAAAATATTTGAAATGCAAATCCATAATCTGAAATATAAAAGACGAATATTTGTTCCTGTAGGAACTTTCTTTGTATCAATGCCAGGTTGTTCGTATATCTGTTCAATGGGAATAATTTTCAGGTCTGCTAATTGGTGATCGGGTTGATTGAAGTGTTTTGAAACGGTTTTTTGTTAGCGTTAAGGGTAAAGGTTAGGCTTACAGATCGGAGGGGCTGACATGGCAAAGCGTCCAGTTCATGGAGGAAACCGAGGCCCATTGTGCTAATGTTTAAGATTCCTCGACAGTTGGAAATCTATAAAGAGTAGACTAATACATCCATTCAAGTAACGAACACACTTACACTATCCTTAAACCAGCAAGAATTGATCCACGAGGCTCCTGAATGTCTCGACATTCGTCAGGAAATAAGTTTCCTTCGTTTTTATCCGGAAGGTATTGAATATCAACAAATTGAGATCCGATGCATTATTCATGAGTTAAATACTCCGATACAAAACCAGTTTTAGTCGATTAGTCCGAGACAGTGTTAGTTTTTAGAAGAAATATTGATACGATATTTACTCATGTATTTCATGTAACAGACGATAAGGATCGTGAATACATTTCAGTTTTTAATCTTTTGAAACTCAAAATGATCAAATTCAATTTGATGCGTCTAAGAATTAACAGCATTCATCTGCGCAATTAAATATTGGGTTCATCTCGGTTAGTTGGTAGATGACAAGTTAACGTTCGCTTCCAGCAAATGCTAATATCACAGACTAGGTAGTTGTTGGTAGATGACAAGTTAACATTCGCTTCCAGTGGATGGTGATATCACAGACTAGGTAGTTGTTGGTAGATGACAAGTTAACGTTCGCTTCCAGTGGATGGTGATATCACAGACTAGGTAGTTGTTAGTAGATGACAAGTTAACGTTCGCTTCCAGCTAACTAATATCACAGACTAGGTAGTTGTTGTAG
>NW_008707463.1:355721-435547 GCF_000327385.1 Lottia gigantea | reverse complement strand
TGATTGTGCTTGTTGTATTGGATAGACTTTGTATTGTGCTTGTTGTATTGGATAGACTTTGTATTGTGCTTGTTGTAGTGGATAGACTTTGTATTGGATAGACTTTGTATTGTGCCTGTTGTATTGGATAGACTTTGTGTTGGATAGACTTTGTATTGTGCCTGTTGTATTGGATAGACTTTGTGTTGGATAGACTTTGTATTGTGCCTGTTGTATTGGATAGACTTTGTATTGGATAGACTTTGTATTGGATAGACTTTGTATTGTGCCTGTTGTATTGGATAGACTTTGTATTGTGCTTGTTGTATTGGATAGACTTTGTATTGTGCCTGTTGTATTGGATAGACTTTGTATTGTGCTTGTTGTATTGGATAGACTTTGTATTGTGCTTGTTGTATTGGATAGACTTTGTATTGTGCTGGTTGTATTGGATAGACTTTGTATTGGATAGACTTTGTATTGGATAGACTTTGTGTTGGATAGACTTTGTATTGTGCCTGTTGTATTGGATAGACTTTGTGTTGGATAGACTTTGTATTGGATAGACTTTGTCTTGTGCTTGTTGTGTTGGATAGACTTTGTATTGGATAGACTTTGTATTGGATAGACTTTGTATTGTGCCTGTTGTATTGGATAGACTTTGTGTTGGATAGACTTTGTATTGGATAGACTTTGTGTTGGATAGACTTTGTGTTGGATAGACTTTGTATTGTGCCTGTTGTATTGGATAGACTTTGTGTTGGATAGACTTTGTATTGGATAGACTTTGTCTTGTGCTTGTTGTGTTGGATAGACTTTGTATTGGATAGGCTTTGTATAGGATAGACTTTGTATAGGATAGACTTTGTATAGGATAGACTTTGTGTTGTGTTTGGTAAGTTAGAAAACTATGATTTCGTTTACAATTACTGGAAGCTTAACACCAAATCAGAGTAAAACTTAAAACTTTACTTAATATCGTGTTTTTTGAATATTGAGGTGTACTTTTGCACACAAAATATGTGTATGTATAGAGAATTCGTCAATTGAGGCTCAGAGATCTTTATGCAATAATAACCGCCCTTCATTGATAAATATTCATATGACTTTTATTTGCCATAAAAAGAACCCTTCTGTTGAAAGTAAAACAGTTCACGTGATCTCCTCTTTTACTTGCTGAATTCAGTCACAACTGAGTGGTTTTACTGTTAGTTACAAATTGTTGGTGTGAGATCGTCTTGATAGACTTGAAACTTGTGCATTATACAAATAAAATGGATTCAATAACAACCATTTACGCGAAATTATCAGTTTTGAACGTTAAAGTGTTCGATGTTGACATTATATTTTGGCTGGTTTCGTTGCATCTACACTGCATCAATTTCTATACCTGTACGCCTATTTGTTTTGACTTACAATAGATATCTCTATTACGTCACATGATTTTCGCTCAGCCTTAGACCTGTTCAACTTGATTTTTTAAACCGCCTTTTTCCTTGAGGGGTTTCACTTGTTTAACAGTTCATTTCAGCTGAAAAGATCGGACAGTATTAGTGATCTAATAGACTAAAAGATTTTGTTTGACTAACCACGTGTTTTTAACTTCCGTCCGCGCCTAAAGGAATGTTAAGTGGTGATAATCACAAGTCAATCAAGGCCTCGATTTCAATTAGGACGTCTGCTTGTAAAGTTTGAGCGAGTGAATGTAGGTCAGGGAGGTAAAACAAGATGGTGGCCAAGAAGAGTGAGCATAATACACACAATTCAAGCTGGTACAATCTATTAGATTCGTTCTCGCTTCACGGTAAGTTGAAGTTTTTCTCTCGTTCTATATAAGATATTGATCTTCGACATTCCATTACTGTAGGCTATATACTCAATATAATACAGTGAAAGTAAAGCCACGCCTACAATTTGATTGACAGTAGTTCAATGATTAATATTTGATCATTGATTGACTATTGAACACCATATTAGTGTGGTGTGGACTATAATTACTGCAGTATTCAACTGTCTTTGAGAAGTAATGAAAATTAATACTGATGATTTTAATCGTAATGATTTTTTCTGAGATAGGTCTATATACGGAGTCACATTTTAATTCTAAAGATAACCTACAATTAAAACTTCTTCCACTCTGCAACTTGGTTGGTTATATCGGAAGTTCTTTCGGGAAGTCCATATAGCAATGTGTTTTTTTTTTGTATGTCATCTTTGCATCCTATTCAGAGAGTGCACACGGCTAATAGTGGCATCCTATATAGAGAGTCCACACAGCTAATGGTATATTCGTTGATCATTATATTCAAAATATACATAAACAGTATATAACGTGTATCTTATTTATACAGTGTGATGTTATAGATTAGAGGTTTGTATATTATGACAAGGTTTATTATCAATTGTTTCGTAGATTATGATTATTTTTTATAAATTTAATCTCGAGGTTGATACAGGAGTAGATAACTCTATGTTATACATCCCTGTAAACTGTTTAAACACTATCAGGTCATCCAGTACATGTATAATCCATGCACCACGTATACACACTGGAGTTAAACTATGTCAAAGAGTTTATTAAAATACTTATTTGTACTAAATTTTTAGTCAACCGGTAAACTGAGTGTAATAACCGAAACGAAACAAACGAAACTTTTGGATGTGCCTTCATCCCCTAATCTAGCTTCCTAATAGACCAAAAAATAACCCACAACTTGTTACAAAATGTCTTTAGAATTGAAAAGCTAAGTTTAAACTTTGTATGTCACAAATATGATTCTTCTCCAATCTCTCAAAGCCCAAGATAATAAACAAGACCTAAACTTGGATGAGGTTTCTGCTGGCACCATAACGATAATGGAATAATTTTTAATTTACTTCACTTACAAAAACCTTGAATTGAATTCCAATTATCTGGTTAGTTTGTCGGGAGTGATTTCAACTAGTAATGTTTTGATAAGAAATGAAAGTAATAATAGTCATATTAACTCTCTAACCGTCCATTCAACTGTCTGATAATATCAGTAATATGATTTATTGATATGGAATTGTCAGAATCTGGTTCTTTTCATACTTCCATGACAATCGTACCAAGTTAGCATTGCAGTTTAATCTCGGCGTTGATTAAGACACGTCCAATTTTCAACACTAGTTTGCTGACATAAAGTGATTCTCAAACTTCAGTAAGAATCATAGATAGTTTTCATGCATTGGAAAATACCTTAATGTCCAAGTTTCGTATCTTTTTGGACTTTTGTCTAAACTTTCCTGTCCATCGTTAGTAAGTGCAATAAGTAATATTTTTTATCATATCGCGAAAACAGATGAATAGACGGTCTGAATCCGCCA
Source organism: Lottia gigantea (assembly GCF_000327385.1). Lineage (NCBI taxonomy): Eukaryota > Metazoa > Mollusca > Gastropoda > Lottiidae > Lottia > Lottia gigantea. The sequence goes on along the minus strand of NW_008707463.1, from coordinate 432,220 downwards.
ATGGCTTCTCTTGTACACCCTGTGATGTTAGTTTATAACCCCGGAAAGGTTTGTTGGTATCACCAAGAGAGCTACTAGTATCACCGGTTTGAGAAGCAAGAGGTCTGTAAAGAATTCGGGTATTACCCGATCTTAGTCAAACATGGAGTGGAGAGACAACAACACAAAACAACAGAAAGTAACATTCATATTGCCCGAGTTACTCTGATCCTAAAACGGAAATATCCAACTCTGGTACTGAGAAATATACCAGATTGCGCCTTTCAAGCACCATATTTGGTCATTAATATCGGAACATATTGTTCAGTTCATGATCGTCTGCTCCGTTGATTTGATTATTGGCGGTAAATGTTTTCAAGATGTCGACTGTATAATGAAGTTGTTACTGGTGTTAAATTAAGTCTGTTTACTCGCCTCTCGAGTTGTTCTGTGTATGATTAAAGAATGTAGAGGTATAGAGATCGATACTAATCGATTTTCGAGGTGGTCAGTTAGTATTGATCACCAGATGAGATTAGACCAGGGGTCAATAACTTGTAGATTCTGGTAGTTGAACTGTCTGTTAATTAAATCATGGCGTTGTTAGCTAGGACGAGTACTAGAATAGAAGACCAATATAGATTGATTTGAATTTTAACCACCAGATTCATTGCGGAAAGGCAAAACTGACGTACTTCCAAAAATGTAATTATTTGAGCACTATGCACATTGACTTGTTTTCCATTCAAAGTGTCCCTCGTTGCACACTGCATTGTAATGATACTAATATCAAATCAATGAGTACATGTAGTTCCTTTACCATGTTATATTCTTACATTATTTTCCTCGTTGCACACTGCACTGTAATGCTGTGATACTATTTACTATCAAATCAATAAGTACATGTAGTTCCTTTACCATGTTATATTCTTACATTATTTTCCTCGTTGCACACTGCACTGTAATGCTGTGATACTATTTACTATCAAATCAATAAGTACATGTAGTTCCTTTACCATGTTATATTCTTACATTATTTTCCTCGTTGCACACTGCATTGTAATGCTGTGATACTATTTACTATCAAATCAATAAGTACATGTAGTTCCTTTACCATATTATTTTCCTCGTTGCACACTGCATTGGGTTTCTATCAGCCTGATCCCCTTTCATTACTGTGTTACATTCTACCATAGTTTACCTTATTGTACACTGCATTAATTTGCTGCTAGGCGTTAATACTAATTTCCTATCTCCCATCAAAAAATAGTTCATTTTTTTCTAACCTCTGATTATGAATTTTTCATCAACTAGTAGAGCGGGGTATTTGATGTCCTATATGATTGACGTTTCGATAGATTACACCCCGGGGCTATATCAGCTTGTTTTATTAGTTTACTGTTATTTTGATCTATATTGTTGGTTATATTTCATAGCCATGATAGTGATCTGTATAATATAAACTGTATTTTACTTCTGAATTGATAATACATCAGCGTAGACTCAGTCTAAAATTTTGACTAAAAATATCAGAGATCATAAATCATACGAAATTGTAATTTAATTTTTAATCTTCTATGTACATTTTTTTTTCAAAATATCTGAGGTTGCCCGAATTTCTAACCTAGTTATGAGAGTCATGCCCGAAAAACTTGCATTCGGGGCTGCGAGAGGGGACGGGGGGTGGCGCCTGCCCACTTCGGCCCCCTTTGGCTCTGCCACTGGCAGCACCCACAAACAGTGCATTTTATTTTTTTAACATCGGTACCTTATCTGCATCCACCCCCTTCTCCCTCTCCAATACCCCATGTGACCTCTTTCTGTTGTCTCAGACCCAACAATAGATAGCTGTATATCGCATTGTAGTAGACTAAAATAATTTTTAAACCAGCTGGTATGAAAGAATGTAATAATATATTGATTAGAAGACGAAATAATTTGAAAATATTGTTTAACAACATCTGCTGTTTAATATGTCTGTTTAAAGCCTTACCTTGTGTCTAGTTATTTTATCATATATTTATAAAGTTTACTTGATGTCTGAAAAAGCTCCATTGTATCCGATGCCGAGTTTGGAAGTCTACCTGCCAGGTGAGATCTTGGACTGTTCTGATTTTAATTTACTAGTTTCAAGCCATTAGTTTCAGTGTAACGTTAGATATAATACTCACGAGTTTTTGTTTCTGTTGAAGATTGAATTCAACAAAGTCTGGTGTACGGTGCTGTATACTGTACGGTATTAATGATGTACAATTGAAAGTAGAAGTTAGCTAACCCTGTGCACATCGTGTTCGGACCTGTACAACACGTGTTCACATCTTTTGGATTTCAGCGAAAGTTACATTCTAAGTAATTGGAAATGCTAGAAGTCCTAGAATGGAGTTCTTCCCCTTACATTATAGCTTTTTAAAGTAGACTTTAGAGAATTGCTATGATGTATGTCCTCAAACCAAGTAGCTATATGTTGTAGATAGTAATATTTTCATCGTGAAGGGCCTGGAGCATAAAGGGCACTGTCAGAATACTCTACCTTTTACAATACATATATCCTACCCCTTGGGTGACATTTGTTTCCAATGTCCATGGCCGACCTCTAATGATAAATTATCTCTACAAAAAATATGAACATTTCTCTTATTATGAAAAAGGTCTCGTGTTCTACAGGCTGTGTATGTTAAAGATCCCTTGACAGGTGGAAGTGAAAAAACGCCCGTCCCAGATCCGTTCTGAGAACAGTTAATGTCTTTAATATATAAGAGGTTATTGTTCTATTACTTGTCTGTTTGTCTGAGCAAATCGTTTCGTTTTTCAACCATTTCTTCACTATACTTTGTTTAATGCCTTGAATCCACAAGATGTCCTAGGACCGGGTTATAATATCTTCATAAAGTCAGTATTACTCAAATGCTAGATAGGGATATTTAACAAAACTGTCATAGTCTACAACTGAACATCTATTTTTTATAATGTAGACTATTGTCTGGGTTATCAGTGATTATTTGTTATAATAACAGAAGGGAATTGTTGTGTTATTGTATAGTTAGTTATTGTCTAATATATGTGGTAATATGTTTCACCATTATTTACCTTACACTAATATCACCTAATAAAATAAGTTTCAGCTAAATAAAAACACGAGACTTAGACTACTAATAGTTTATGTAAATGTTCCATTCAAACTCTGTTGATTAACGAATTGTCTTTGAAAGGGATTTAGTATTCTTATTATTTGCTATCCAAACTTCTAGAGCTCGATTTCTGCTTTTAGTATTGTTGATTTGTGTATAATTCAATGTAAACGTACAGTAGGAGCGTTGGATGTTTTCGGGGTCGTTATGTATTACCATTCTCCCAATCAGACATTTCTAATACATCAGATTTTCATTCGTAAAAGAATACGAATATCTGTCGAACCCATGGTGAACGAACCCAGGGCGAACGAACCCATGGTGAACGAACCTAGGGCAAACGTGTACAAGAGCGAATGGACCAAATGTCCTTTGAAATGATACGGGTATTTGATGTAATAATATTAATAATAATAACTTTATTAGAAACCCAGTTGTACAAGGCAATCTTCCCTGGGATCTTTCTACATAAAACTACAGTAACATAATATAAATGGAAAAAAGAAATAAAATAGAAAATGAATGTTTGGAAATTAAGGGTCACATTAAGGTGATTCAAATATATATTAAAAAGGAAATGAAATAAGAGTTATCTTGACAACATTAAAGATAAAAAGATATTTGTTAAATAATTCTAGTCTAGTCTATCGTTGTTCCCTGTCCAGTCCTGTCAGTATGAAATATAAGATGATAAAACAGAAAGTTCATGTCAATAATTGTTATACAGGTATTTATAGACCTACGTGATCCGAGAATGATCCCATCGATACAATATCTCTCATGTTTGACTCAAACTAATATGTATCCAGTTTGATTTAATTTGGCAAGATACAATAGTGTTGATTCGGAAGGAAATGTGTTTGAATCAAACAGTCTTTGTTAATCATCCAAATAAGGTAAATACTGAACAGACGGAATTTAAGACTAGTTCGGGTATTATTTTAGCCAAAATCTTTTTATTCAAATTACGGATCAAGGGAAATATAAAAGAGAGGTATGCTCTATGTCATAAAGAATGTATCATTTCACACTGGACGGCTTTTCTACACTACGACACCATTAAAGATAGGTTTCCTTATGTTCTTGTTGCATATAATTAAGAGTTTTAAGACTTTTTGATCTTTCTTGATCGGTCACTCATTGGATTCTGCTGGTAATTCTCTTCTCTGAGTTATTTCGTGAATTCAGAAGCCAAATATGGTGATGGTGTTCGTTAAATGTGCCCATTGCTCTATGTTAAAGTGTAGATTATTCAAATGGTAATATTGATCAGGTGTGGCATGATCATTGTTCATCTCGGTCTAGAAAGACGCAGTCAATATCTAATTTCTAGTAACATACTGTCATTACGTGGCTGTCGGCGGTTATTAGCCAAGATCAGCAACTTATTACGTCAGCAGTAACCATTAACAGCGGATTACTGGATGACAGAAAAAACTTCTGAACTGGAATGGTTGTAGAGCACTTGTCAATTAGTCGCGATTATCTAGTTCCATTAATTAACTGTGAAAATATAGCATGGAAAAGGATAAACCCTGTTTCTCATTACTTCTGAATTCAATTTATCAATTTATCATATGCGCAGAAGTTTCTATCAAAATGGTTTACACTTACGATAAAAATCCAAAGTTTTGACAAAAGGGACTGGTTGATCGAGTGTACTGTGACAGAATATTATTCAATAGAACCATGGAACTGTCAACAGACTTGGTTCCTGCCAGTAAAAATCAATACTCAGTGTGTCGAGATTCCAATACTCTGTCATTCCACTTTTTGTTTCAATTTATAATTAAATTCCGTTACACAATCGACATGTTTCTAGGACATTGTATCACTGTATCTTTAAGAAAAGTATCACGTAAAACTCCATTCATTTCACCTCTTTATGAGCGTAGTGATAATAATGAAAGACGAACGACTTGTTGCAACCGACCTTTGTACTTTTTAACTTGATATTTTACCACATACTGCGTTTCACCTTGCGTCAGCATGTCGTACGCTATCGTTATGTTAGCGGGATATAATGAACTATATTTATAAGAGAAGGAAAGAAAATTTGAAGTTCTCATTTGAAATATATTACCATTTGAACCAATGTTATATTGTAGAATTGTTACGTTTTGATAAGTATAAGGCTGCATAATCGTTATAAGTTATGTTTTCTACTGCGACTCGTTTTTATACGTCATAGCAGAATAAAAATATATTCTGCTACTTTCAGTATATTTTTATCAGTATTTTAGTACTGTTCCTGTTACGTACATTATAGTTTAATATGTTATTCCAAGTCGCTTCTCCGAAACAGCGTATAAAAAGATAATTGTCAATTATTTGTGAACTAGGATATGGAATAGATTGTAACGATTTTCTGTAAACTCTTAGAATGGTTCCACTCGTTCTAAGAACAGAAAGACTCACGCGACTTCAACCTATATACCAATATCATTCAATTAGCGATGTAGGACAAACGTTGACTTGTTAAACTATTCCCTGGTATTATATAGAAGTTTAACTAGCTTAGCTTATATACAGAAATAGAAGATCGATATTAAGTTATAGATATCACTGTTAAAATAGACACGATTAGAAGAGAGCTGATAATACATTGTCAGTCATGTTTCGACATATTACATTGAAAAATAATGCTCTAAAAAATTCAAATCCAAACGTGTATTATGACCTGGACAGAGAACGAGGAGGAACCTTAAACTAGCACATTCCTTGTTCCATAAGTTAATTTGTTTTTCGTGGCTCTTTAATAAAGAAGGAAGATTAGATCATCTACCAGTCAATCCTGATGACATTTTGCGATTGGGGTTGTCAACTCAGCCTCTACTGAGAGTAAACATAGCAAATGAACTTTGAACTCTACCTCTGGCAGTCGACATAGATGATATTTTGAACATTAGATGCCTCTGTGCTCCAGGGTTGCCAACTCTGTATCAAGTTTGGAGAGTACACATGGCCTATAAAACACTTTCATTCAATTTCAACTCTTTACATGAAATTTGTGATGAAAATTGAAAATTACGCACTGATGTATATATTGGACCTAACCAAGAGCGGAAATATTGCCGACAATTGGAACTTAACTGGTTTTTCTATGCACAGTCATATGGCAACATCACGGAAATCATTGGTGTATGAACATACAGATACAGTAGTTCAGTATGACTTGAAAGCGACTGATATTAATGACCTACAAGGTGCCAACACTGGAAACTTAACTACCTAAAAACCTATCATAAATATAAACATAGCCTGTTTTTATGAAGGTAATGAAATGAAATGAGGTTTAATTTAGTAGAGTTATTATACATCCAAGATGGAGAAATCGTACTATGAGGAGGACGGGTAGTAGCGACGTCTTTTAAAGTGATAAGTATTGACATAATTGTCTAATTGTCCATATCGTCGAACCAATTGTGGTCATGGTTTTTAATCTAGGTCGTCGTGAAAAGATAGTGTAACCTTGAATAAGTTATCTTTCTTCGTTATCCCAGTCATCCCAGCTGTAAATAGATAGGCCTATGGATATAAGTAAGTTACAATTAGTAAAAATGTTAATGGGGATGCTAATTTATGCCGTGATTAATTCATTAATTAACATTTTAATTACATTTTACATGTGATTTAGTTCAAATGTATTAAAAGTTCAAATTTATTCAAAGTTCAAATTCCTGGTTTTGTTTTGTATTTTTTTATTGTATATTGTAGCAATTTCGCTAATATTTCATTCATCTCGATGTTTTTAAGGTATATGATAGTTTAGAGTTAACATACCATTTGATTTCCATGTTTTTAAAACGTTAATTAAACACAGTTTAACACCACTTTTAAACCATGCTTACTCTTTTCGAAACACCTGATGGCACTTCTCTTTGGAGGAGTCCACTACTATACAACTTTTACTCTCGATTTTGCCATACTTTGGACGAGATTTTGATTAACGGAATTGTCTTGCTGGTACACATTTTTTATTTTAAAAACACTTGACATAGTGGAAGTGTTTAAAATGGCTGCCTGTCAGACTGTACTAGATGGTAGCCATCATGCTGACGTCTGGTGTACATCATTCAATACGCACGTGTAAAAGATAACGAGTTTATGTCCTGTATATATTTAGTCTTTTAACTGACCGGACGTGTAAATAGCCTCAAATATTATTGACATTGTAAGCAGACAAGAGCCTCCGCCATTTTGAATTCCTTTGATATTGTAAACAGATGCAGTTTATACAAGGAAATTTTTACTGGTCGTTTTGAGATCACAGTCCAAACTTTAACAAAGATATGGAATTCTGTTTATGCAGCTCACTCATGATGGACCAACAATAGAGGTTTTGCCTTTCTTACCTCAGAAAGAGGTTAAAGTATCATAGATGTAGGATAATCACAACTAGACCTAAAGCCTTTTCATGTTGGTAAACGCTGACCTACACACAGCGTCTTCCTACATCACCATATAACTATTTCAAGACCCACATTTCCTTTCAACTGAACAGGAAATGGCGAAAGTTTCTGATGTAAAAGTGTTGCATTATGGGAAAATTGATGTCGGCCATAATCGAAAATACAAATTCTTATTGCTTCAAATGGAAGCTGTATGAAGTATGAAATGACCTCTTTGGTTGAGAGGTCAGGCAGGTCAAGATGTTCTCGGGTTATTTCCAGTTCTATCCTCGACCATTATCCATAATCCTGGTCGACTGATATCTTATTTTCTAATTCATCATCCCGATAAGAACCAAGTGATCATTATTTCTCTATTTCGACTGGTAATGTTTCTGATTGCGAGTTAAACCTCTGATTAGTCAAGATATAGGTCCTAGGGTCATTTGTTCTGTGGTTAGAATTTTCTTTTCAGAATTCATATATATATACACCAATAGAACTTTTAAATTCTTCTGTTGCCTCGTTCCTATATTTGGTCTGTGTTTTCTGTAAGTTGAGCTGCTATGACTGGTGTGGCGCCAGGCAGGGTAAGCTTACTCTTCTAGACACCTGATACCACTTTTCATTATGAAATACTTACTCCCTAAAATGATTGATATACTTCCTCATGTGAAAAGTTCATTAGCTGCTACCTATATTTCGTCCAAATGTTGTTACGGATTTCGGGTCTCGTTTTGCGGTTCGAATCGTTAGTTTATTTATACCTACTCATGATTTCAGCAGGAACCCCTAAACGCAAAAAAGTCGCCAAGGTATATATCTCTTTGTGGACCAAGTCAAAATCTAGGCCTATAAATGAATTGGAATGATGTCCGTGTAGAGTTGAACCCTGTATAAAGTCTTAAAGTTTTAGTACCTACTCGTGTTAAGAATGTATCAGTCCTGTCAGTTTGTTTACCCATCAGCTGGGGTTCTGAGTGGGTGAAGATAGTTGGAATGAGTTTAATGATAGGCTATCATGTATTGCTCTACCCCTGAGCGTCGGCTACAAATACCCCCGGGCAGAAAGATAACCCTGGCATCAACAGATGGCACTATAGCTGATAACAACTAGCTTTGATGCCGATTTGAACTCTTGCACTTCAAGACAACTCATTGAAAATTAGATTCACGCTACCGTCAAGGCATGTCGACTCCGACATTAGACCTCTTTACGTGATTGGTAGTGAGCTTGTGTAGAGTTTTATCTCAATCATTTAAACTGATAGTTCATTTCATGATTATCGAAGTTTAAACACAGAAATATATAATAGTTGATGCTCATTTCTTTAAAAAAAAGAGAAGAAGAAAAAAGCGTAGTCACTTGAGATAACCAGATATTGTCATATTGTTTTTCTGGATGAGCAGGAATCACATACATCGGAACTGCTCAAAATCAGAAAGCAATCTGATATAAAACTCAATTTTTTAAAATTTTTATGAAATACGAAAAACCTAACCCAGATGGTACCGGGAAAAAATTACCGAAATCAGGAAAATGTAGCATGAGTAGCCGCCCTTGTTTCTTCCGATTCTTGGATTTCAAGGCATATGATATGAACACTGCATGTATAGTAACACAAGATAACTGGTGTTTTGGTTTTAATTTTATAACACGCAGTTTAATTTCATGTCAAAACTTTCCTGTTTAAATACCGTTTAATTTAATACCATATTTGGTCAACGATTTGGAATTCCACTGATTTTCGTGCACTAGAGGTGGAAAGGAAGTGTGATAATAGTTCATGTTAGTATACTTTTCCACCATGATATATCTCCATTACTGACCCATGTGTATAAGATGTGGGGCACAGACTCTTCTGTTAGGGGGTGGGAGATGTAGGGGCTTGGACCACAGAAGCTATAAATTTGCAAAACCCTAGTTAAAGAAACCCAAAATCATTGCTTTTCACCCAAGATTATTTTTTGACTTTGAACAAATTTTGAAACAAAAAACTACGAAGTATCATGTCTCCACTAATTTTTGCGTTTCAAAGCATTATTAAAGAATTTTAACAAATTGTTCTCAAATTACAAACGAAAGAAATTCTCAACCAGGACGATCTATAATATATTTAATTACCAAATGGAATCTCACCAGCGTCCAACACGCACCTGTCCAGTGTGTTTATTTTCATATATTACCTTGTGTTGAAACCTTGATGAGTTTTATTCCACACAAAACATTCTACATGGTCCAGATGGTAGACAGATAGCTGACTGGTTAAACTAGACAACTGCTAGACATGTTTCCAATATCCTGTCCAGATTCGATAACATTAGCCATGTATAATTTTCAAATTAAATCAAATTTCACGTTTTTATTTTTTAAGTGTAAGCTAATTTTTGTCCAGTTCTGAAATACGTTTTAAGAGCAACGTCATTGTGTGTAGCTACTTAAACTAAAAGTAGCCGCCATGACGGTGGAGCTATTTAAAATGAAAGTAGCCGCCATGATGTGGTAATTTGATCACTGCTGTTAAAGGGTTAATGAAGAGTAATTAATGGAATGAAATAAAGCTGGTAATTTAATACAGGAATTGATCTGTGAGTTTTAAACTCTTCTAGTCTGGAGATGTTAAGGAATCAAGGTCATACGGCATCTATTAACTCTATTCTAAAACAGACGTCTCCTTGAACACTGGCTGTTTCTTTATTTCCAACATTTTACACTATTTCTGGTGTAAAGCCATGTTTAAACAAGTATAAAAACATAACTTACATTAGTTGATTTTGTTCAATTGTAACGTTCCCGATGCTTTTTAAGCCAAAAATTTTGAATGTACTCAGGCCTCGAATCCAGCCTCTGCAGTCTGTTGTAGTCGAACTTTGAACATCTCTGTGGACATATCATGTTCAAGGATTCAGAATATTCAGAACTACAAATCTATAAAAGTAGCCTTTTCAAGGCATATCGTGTTCATGAATACATGCTAATTTGCCTTGGATAAGTTCAGTACTAATCAAGTACTACTACTTTACATAATGAATGAGCTTTACACTACATTAGTATTCATTACGATAAATACACCGATGACTAATTGGTCGAACTTGTTTGATTAATGCCGGGCAGGGAATTGTTTAATATACAGAATATTAGATGTATTACTATTGACTTTTCTGATAGTACTATCCTAAATATTGACTCCAATACAGCCTCCGTGCACAAATTAACTTATTCAGTACGACATCGTTTATAGCTATCAGACTCTTAGCGGTCGATATACGGCTCTAAAATTATCTTCTCGGCAATTTTATTCTTTACCAAAACATTTCTATGAATACAATGTTTCTCTGAGTGGACGTTTCTAACGGTAATTTGACAGCTCGTGTTGATCTACTGTATCACGTGACACGGATGTTTACAACGCGGCACGTGGAGAGAGCAGAAGTGGACGAGAAGAGAGCAAACGGCTTCAGTTTACCACCAGTCTGATGTTAAGTGAGTGAAAAATTGGAGGCTAGCAGCAGACGAGAGTTTTGGAGTAGGTTAGTGGTAGTTGTCGGTCGTGTTGTGAACGAGCTGGAATTTTTCGGTGTGGATTAAAAATTCTAATATTTGGCAGCCATCATGGAAGAGCATTATCATCAGGAACATGAACATATCGTCGCCCCTCCGGCTCTTCCCGAGGAAGTGGATTTACCCGACCCTGAAATTATGTTACCTGTGGAACCCTTACCGGAACCTATTAAGGAGGACGAGGATATACCCGTAGCCGTAGAAGTCGTTCCGGTCCCGATTGAGGAAACGAAAACGGAAACGACTAAAGAAGGTATAGGGCATGACTATTCATGCATGTTGAATGTTGTAATATCAATTAAAACGAATTCTTCATCTAAATCTTAAGGTGCTAAGCATTACCGGATACACACAGTTTATTTGTTGTCACAAGTCTTTTCTAAACTCGGAGAACTCTTGTATTTAGTCCAATAGTAAGAAGATTTACAATAAGTTTTAAAAGAATAAAACAAATATATTATCTGTCTGTATATTACTAGCAGTTTCTAAAAGTTTATGCTACACGAAAATCCAATGATATTGTCTCTTACTGGAAAGCTATATCTTCCAGAAAGTAGGCTTGTATACTAGTTCCTTTCAAAACAGTGAAGCATGCATATTCTTATGACGATATACGCTAGTTTTGGTATAAGGGGGTACAAGTCGACACCGGGAAGGCTATGCTAGTAGCAGTAACACCTCACATATTAATGATACAGCCGACTTAGTGTAGAATTTGAAGACCACACTAGAATCTTGTAGTCGATATATTCTTGTAACCATTCTTCCAGTTTTTTGCACTGTAACCAAGCATTTGTGTTTACGTTGAGAAGCAGTAATATTTCATAATTATATTTTCTTGAGTGTTAAATTTGAAAGCTACTTGTATCTTGTAGCCAGTCAGTAAACTGAACAGTTGTTCAAGTCTATTATCTGGTACAAGTAAACTAGAACACCCAGATATTTTGATTAATGACTCGAGTATTGGTTTACAAAATGTCTACTATTTAAATTCCTCTAACATGAAAGTTCCAACTCTTTTTCTAAGACAGGAATCGAATTTCTTTGTCGTCTTCGTTATGTCTTGAAATTTTTTAGTTACATTTCAAGTTTGTTGTCCTGTGGTGATTTTTTGATCCACTCGTGTTTATACATCTTCCCATTATCAAGGTATTACTTCGTACTTACCTCGCAATAACCTGACATTGCGAAGATGGTGTTTATATCACAAGATCAAAAGGATAGAACCAAAGTAAGGAGCTCTCGTGAATAATAACTTCTAGTAATAAACATTAAATCTTCAAAGTAGAAAACTTTTTATCAAATTATGACACAAGAGATATTATTCAATAGCAGATTAGTGTTTGTTAATCCATGATCTATATCGTGCAGTTTCAACCTGTCTGTGAAACAACCACGAATACAAGACGAGTTTACATTGAAAATAAAACTGTGGCATCTTCTCTTAGGTACTATTTATGTCATTGTCTCAAATAATATGGCATTAAATGAAATGGATTTGATTTCTACTCCATCGTCTCCAAAACAAACAAGTTTCTAATTTGAGTGATTTTCCTGGCATGCCAACTGTCGAGGACTATAGTGTTTAGTTTAAATATCGAATTACAAGAATCACACCATGTTAAAATTGAGGTCGATCTTAAAAACCTCTTATCTCCATACTTAAAAAATAAAATCTGGAAGCCGACGCCTTCGTAACTCTTAAATATTGACTTATCAAGATTTTATATTAGTTTTCTCAAATTTTATTTTTAACTCTGAGAATGTTTTGATTGTATCTTGGATTTTATTTGCTTCAGTTTGTCAATAAATCAAAACGGATTGTAAATTTGTTATATTGGTGTACCACGTAACGTTGGCGAGTTTATCATTTTATTTTTGCGAGTTGGAATATTATTTGATTTGTGTTGATGTTTGAAGTGTTTATAGGTTCGAATCCTCTTCAAATTAAGATGCTTGATCGATGCTCTGTTTGTCGTGACACTGTGCCGTGCCGACTGCAGAACTTTGGATTGGGTGTGGCCACCCTCCAAAAGATCTTGACAATAATGGGCTTTAATCCTACAATTCGTGCAGTTTTGATGCTTTTTGTCTCTATCAGGTGATCAGGACGACCTTTTTCTCTCATTTCGCTTTTGCCTCATGTTTTTCTCTCATTTTTCTTCTTTGGAGGGAGCTTTCCTCGTGGAGCCGCCACTTACACTGTGCTTGAAAAATGTTGTATCAAATCCAAACCCATATCTAACCAGAGAACTTGTCTTTGATGCAGAACTCAGTGTAGCTTTATATCATATTATTCATTGCTATCCATGTAAATAACACGGCAGTTTATTGGCGCAATCGGGTTAGAATCCTTAGTAGTTTTAACAGTGTCTATTGTGTTGCTGGGTTCGAATCCTGTAAACTGTCTGTGGACTATATGTATGTCTGTATTGTATATGATAATAATACTAATAGCTATACTGTATAACAGTGTCTATAGTGTTGCTGGGTTCGAATCCTGTAAACTGCCTGTGGACTATATGTATGTCTGTATTGTTGTATATGATATTGTTTATATCTGTATAACAGTAAATGTCATGGTCTCAGTTTAATAGTCTCCCGCTAGGATAATGACACTTACAATAGAATTCCATGCGGCTGATGGTTTGACCTACTATGGCTTCGATTTTTTGAGCATGGAACCACTACTATTCTGACTCCCAATTGATAAACCACTGGAAAGTTATACAAGAGCTTCATTTAGTCCAAAAACTTCATTATTTGAAGTTCCAATCATTACTGTAGTAGGTGTTAAATTTGATACTTTCTGCACCGTGTCTTGTCTTCCAAAACGTAACTGATTTTGAGTTCTAATGGAGTAGAAGTTATTAGTGAGGCAAATCATTCCAAAAACTTCCGAAACTTCTGTGACTTATGGCAACACTTCAACAACAAGTTCCAAACTCATATTGTTATTAGGGTATATATTGTTTATGTGGATTGACTTCGAGAACGCTAATTAATTTTTCTCATGCAATGTAAACTTGTGCGAACGGCCTCTATTATTTCATAGTTTTCGTTGACCAAAGGGATGCCAAGTCGATAGCTCAGTCACAGACTGGCATCAGATGTAGGCTATGTAGAAATCAGTACAATGATCATGTTCCGCAGTAATAATTACATTGAATTAAAATAAAATAAGTTGGTGAAGATAGAAAGAAGAGTAACTGACTAGAGATAGAGTTGGTTTCTTACTGTAATTAAATTATAATAAGATTTCAATCGATGATTGTCTTACCGGAACATTGGAAACTGACTGACTTACTGACTGAAACATTACAATCTAGATCTCAATGTCTCTTACTTACTATAATATCCTACTTTTCTACCTATTTTTCAAGGCTCATAGCTAAAGCTCATAACTAAGTTCTCATAACTCGACCTCATGACTAGAGCTTATAACTAGAGCTCTTTTAGTCAAGACTGTAGCTACTTATTCGATTTCCTCAGCGGTGCCCGTTCTATTAGTCCAAAAATTGTACATCTGAACATGAGTGAGATGAGCTCGAATGAATTCAACGAACTGAAAAAAATCTAGGTCGATTTCCCAAGTCCATTATATCAAGTGAAACATTCGTGCTAAAAGTGATAAGAAAAATTTCATTCTGAAAAACAAGTTTTAACTACTTTCTGATTGTCTCAAGAGCACTTTAAATATTCTACAATCTTCTTGTTGTAGACTGAAAAGACGAGAGTTTTCATGAAACAGAAAATTCAATTCTATCATAAATCTCAAGAGCTGAACGAAATCAGATTTTATTTAATGTTATTTTTTTCCTTGGTTTAAATCTAATTCTTTTTTTTAAAGAAAATAACTAGTGGAGGATTGTTTCACTGTGGAAATTTCTCCTCGTCGACTTTTTGCTTTTTCTTCTCAACACACATGAACTCCAATTTTGGAAGTTAACTCCATTTTCAATAAGTTGTCCTGGTGAGGATTATTTATCCCGAACACGTGTCGACAGCGTGTTATGAGCTCTAGTCATCAACTCAGTAGAGTTGTGAGCTTTAGTCATAAGCTATAGTTATGTGCTCTGGTAATGAGTTCTACTCATGAGCTCTAGTTTTGAGCTTAGTCGTGATCTCTAGTTATGAGCTCAAGTGATACGCTCTAGTTATGAGCTCAAGTGATACGCTCTAGTTATGAGCTTTAGCTATGAGCTTAGTCGTGATCTCTAGTTATAAGCTCTAGCTATGAGCTCTAATTATGAGCTTTACTGAGCTTGAGTGTAAACAATATGATGTAATGGATCAATGGATTTATAACAGTGTTTAAGGTACTATTATTTTCTGCTCCTATGCTACATATTGTGTAGAAACAAAACACATTAAATATATTAATTCTGTTGTGATATTTATACTAGTCGTATATTATCAATGTAGCTAAATAATTAATAGAAGACATTTATACTGAAACAATTTGAAAACAACTGAAACATTGGAAACAATTAAATGATACATGCATTGATTTATTCCACAAGAACACCATTAAAAGATACCCCTCACCAAAGTTAGGAATTTTAGGTTGTAACATTGCGAAAGCACAGGCACAGGCATGCAGGCGTAACCTCTAGTGATAGAGCAATGTTTGTGAAGTTAGTTTAAAAGAATGATATAAAATATTTGAAATGCAAATCCATAATCTCTCGAATCTGAAATATAAAAGACGAATATTTGTTCCTGTAGGAACTTTCTTTGTATCAATGCCAGGTTGTTCGTATATCTGTTCAATGGGAATAATTTTCAGGTCTGCTAATTGGTGATCGGGTTGATTGAAGTGTTTTGAAACGGTTTTTTGTTAGCGTTAAGGGTAAAGGTTAGGCTTACAGATCGGAGGGGCTGACATGGCAAAGCGTCCAGTTCATGGAGGAAACCGAGGCCCATTGTGCTAATGGGCCGACAGTTGGAAATCTATAAAGAGTAGACTAATACATCCATTCAAGTAACGAACACACTTACACTATCCTTAAACCAGCAAGAATTGATCCACGAGGCTCCTGAATGTCTCGACATTCGTCCGGAAATAAGTTTCCTTCGTTTTTATCCGGGAGGTATTGAATATCAACAAATTGAGATCCGATGCATTATTCATGAGTTAAATACTCCGATACAAAACCAGTTTTAGTCGATTAGTCCGAGACAGTGTTAGTTTTTAGAAGAAATATTGATACGATATTTACTCATGTATTTCATGTAACAGACGATAAAGATCGTGAATACATTTCAGTTTCTAATCTTTTGAAACTCAAAATGATCAAATTCAATTTGATGTGTCTAAGAATTAACAGCATTCATCTGCGCAATTACATATTGGGTTCATATCGGTTGGTTGATGACAAGTTAACGTTCGCTTCCAGTGGATGCTGATATCACAGACTAGGTAGTTGTTGGTAGATGACAAGTTAACGTTCGCTTCCAGTGGATGCTGATATCACAGACTAGGTAGTTGTTGGTAGATGACAAGTTAACGTTCGCTTCCAGTGGATGGTGATATCACAGACTAGGTAGTTGTTAGTAGATGACAAGTTAACGTTCGCTTCCAGCTAACTAATATCACAGACTAGGTAGTTGTTGGTAGATGACAAGTTAACGTTCGCCTCCAGCAAATGCTGATATCACCGACTAGGTAGTTGTTGGTAGATGACAAGTTAACATTCGCTTCCAGCTAACTGATATCACAGACTAGGTAGTTGTTGGTAGATGACAAGTTAACATTCGCTTCCAGCTTACTGATATCACAGACTAGGTAGTTGTTGGTAGATGACAAGTTAACGTTCGCCTCCAGCAAATGCTGATATCACAGACTAGGTAGTTGTTGGTAGTCGTAGTAGTTGGTAGTTGGATACTACCTCTCTCAGCCATTTCAGTTTATTTTTAGAATTAAAAAGGTTTGTTAGTTAAAGAAAGGAAAGAAAAGAATTTTTGCATTATTTTAGAACCCAATAATCCGCAAACTAATGACAAAAAGTTATATTTTATCTCATTTGGTAGAGAAAATCAGTTTGAGACTTGGACTAAGAGTTATATATTTCTGAGAGTGTAGAATATAGAATTAATACTAGTTGTAAGTTAATGTTCTGATCGTACAGTGAATAGAACTAGTTATTTATGGACTGAATTTGGCACATCTTATAACTTCTATCTCTGTTCTATCGCTGTTTTTATCTCTGTTCTATCTTATGATCGACTGTCTGAATGATAACCATGAATATTGACGACTTGAAATAAATTTTATCTTGTAAATATTCACCAATGATTGTTAACTTCAAAGATCTTGAAACAGCTCCCTGGCTCCCGATATACAGTTTTTTAGACAACTTCTTTACAATCTCTTTAACTATCTGGTTTGTTAAGATGTGAATATTATATTTGTATATTGTATTGTATGGAATAAGTTTCGAACATATTTTTTGTTAAAATTCACTTTTAAAGTGGTAAAAGTTAAGTTCTTTGGCCTTCAGTCTGTTTGTATATTGAATCGTATAATGAACATTTGGCCTTAATATTTAACTTAAACATCAATATCACCGAGAGAGGGAGAACGTAAGAATATATCCAGAAGGAATGAAAGAAAGAAAGAAAGAAGAAGAACGAGTAGAATAATCCCGTGGGAACTGTTCTATCTGATCTTACCAGTAGCTAGTAAAGTGGTGGACTATAAATAGATGGCTTTTATCTCGACAATTCCACTTTCTAATTCCACTACTACTGAAAGAATGATAACGATAATGGTGATAGAGTTCTAAAAGTCTGAAAGTAGTTCCAAGGAGGGCACGTTGACCTCAATTTACGTGAATTTTCATTTAATTGACTTTTAACCTTGAGGTCACGTTTGACTATTGTTAACAAACAATAATTTTATAAATACCCCGATCATCGTTAACTAAAACTACCACAGTAAAGAATGGAGTTCGAATTGTTTGGATTTCAATTGATTTTTTACTTCGGTTTTGAATTAAACTAACGTCAAAGACCTCCGTTGTAATGTTGTGTTTTAGTATGATTGTACCCATGTTACGTAACGGAATCTTTCAGTATAGTAATAATAACTCGATGTGCTATTTTACCAGTTTGATTTCACCAGTTTGATTTCATAGATCTCTGTCCAGAATCTGCGTGTTTCGCCCTCTACTCTCTGATGAAGTCTACCGTCTTAGGGTGCGGGAACACGAACAGCTATCCCGAAGCCGGTCTGGTGCAACTCTTGACAAAACTTTTGTCGGCGACAAAAATCGTCATTCGTGTGCTTGCACCTTTAATGTTTCGTCATCTCCCTGCTATGTGTTTTAAACAGTAATTAAATCTGAAAATCTAAAGTCACTACTCTTCAAACCAACCACTATATTTTGATTTTAAATGAATGATTTAAAAGAATGACTCTTTCATCTATTCCCTGATAGAGGTCTATTGTCTTACTATCTCTTCATTTTTCTTTCTGCTCTGTGTTTGAAACTGTATTTAAACACGATCTAAAATCTGGAGAGTGACGACTCTAAAAACCTACTACTGTATTTTAATAGAAATAGACAGATAAAGTAATTTTCTATGTTCACATTTTCTCTAATGGAGTAATTTTCTCGCTGATTCTCGATTCTCAGATTCCTTCCAGGAACCACTGGCATCAGATTGGAATATCGCCATGCTAAACTGTAATAAAAGAGGAAATCCATTGACGTAACGAGAAAAATTGAAAATTGAATAGCCTAAAGATCTTCTCTAGAAAGAACTGTGAATAGTGAGAATTAAATTTTTAGCTACTGAAAGGAAACGTTAGTTTAAAAAGTGAAAAAATCCGTTAAACGATTATGGCAAAATTGAGAAATGACTAAATGATTCAACCTTCGTTTTTTTTCAACGAGCTACAAATTTGAGGGATTGAATATTGCCAACAAGTGAAGAGAAATATAAAGTTACAGTTAAATAGAAGGAAATCCAGTAAACATAAGGACGTATTCCACTTCTCTGAATTCTCTACACCACTCTTATAAACGATTGTTTTTAGAAATATTGTTTTGGCAATCTATTGGCATGTCTTCAGGATGATTTTAGATGTCGATGCCAAAAGTTCAGGTCAGTTTATTGAGAACTGGACTGGCCTCATATGATCAATAGGTTCAGCTAAATGATGGTTACTACTTTGATAAAGGGTCAGTTAATCTGTGATCTATTAGCTTAAAATCAGTATAAAAGTTTCGATGTAAATATTTAAGTTTCTCAGCGAAAGAAAATAAACTAGGATTCAATAAAACTATAAAACATGTACCCTCCAAATATGATTACCTATTTTGTCCTGTCTAACAGCATGCATCATAAAATGAAAATTTCCAAAGACTTCGTTAACTTATTGACTAGATGTATCTTGGTTTTATGGCTGACCTATTGATTTTCCTGATCTTCCATTCTCCAAGACTCTCCAGGAATCATTGCCAGTTCCATTGTATACTTGACGATGAATAGAATAGAAAGATTGTCATGAAGATTGACTTGGTTTGAGACCTTGATCTTTATAATTGAAACCGATATGAAATAAGGACTGGATTGAACTGAAAGGTCAGATTGAAAGGGTTGTAGCCGTCTATTTATTAACTTTACAAGACGATAGTGATCTGTTTTAGCCATCTGTATTACTTTCAGGGCTGACAAGTCGACAGTACGGCGTAGGGTTTGTCTGCAAATGAATCAAGAGGTTTTTATATACATGGAAAGAAGCTTTACCTGCTATCAAACCATCACAGTCGTATTTCTCGGAGTTCTAATATTTGAACGAATTTGCATCTTTTATATGTTTTGAAGCGAATGTAGTACAGGAGAGGAGATTCTAATCATTTAGGTTTTTCATGAAACAATAATGGGGAGAACATTCTTCCTTATTTCAGATACGAGTGTTGTAGAAGATACATGGTTTAAATTACACTTGAAACATAAAAAATTGAATTCCATTGAATTCATGTTGGAGATTGATTACATTTACATCGGAATTGGAGAAATTGTAAAAATAGTACTATAGTTTCGTTTACAATTACTATCACCTCCGAGTATTACAAGTATTGTGTTTTATACGGTATCCATATCCGGCGGCCATCCATTATCATCGATCATTCTTGCTGCATGTTTACAACCTTCAGGCTTCTCTGTTAACATGTAGCTCGGTGATTCGCTAAAGACACAGAAATGTCGAATAGGTTTTTTTTATTTTGGAATTCTAGGATTTCTTATCTTTCAGATATTGTGAGCGTTTGTCAAGTCACTGTCAGTGATGCTTGTCGTATGTAGAAGTTGATATAACTCACGACCGACGGGTCTATACGATATTCAGATCATAATTAGGGCTTGATAATTCTTAAATTGTTCTGTTGTTGATGTTTGATGTTGCTCAAATTGTGTTACGAAAATAACAATTCCATTTAGACCACGATAAATCTGACATCTGATACCCCATGTTAATCTTTTTCTTCGTGATAATTATCAAACAAGTGGAAGATTAAATAAGAAAGCAAAAATCAGCTGTTTAGTTGTATATTTTCTGGTGATATTTTACTGGCTAACAGCTACTGATGACCTATTTCTTTAAGGACAGAGTGACATTCTATTAAGATGACTTATATATTATCACCTGGAGGCTTACTGACGATGTATGGATTCTGTAACACAAGAAATCAATGGTTTGTTGGCAGAGTAAGACGAGCTTAATGCGAGAGTTATCCAGTACATTTTAAAACAATTAAACTCGACCAAGTGACTCCTCTCATTGATTTTAAAAACGATTTTTCATTGTTTACCTCAATATAGGTTTGTCTAAGGTTTCAAGAAGCACAATGTTTACATCTTTGATTATTGTCTTTCTATGTATTTTGTCTTTGCATTGATCTTCTTGTTCTTGGTCAATATATTGACTGATTGAAGGCTCTGAATAACGATTGTAACGTAAATACGATCTGTTCAACTGAAACATAAACGCAACGAATACAGCTCAAAATATCAAGCTTAAAAATAATTAAAGCAACGAATCAGTTGATCCAGACTGTTGAAAGTTGACAACTAAATACAACTAAATACAACTAAATACAACTAAATACAATGTGCACCTCGGCTATACCAACATTCTAAGATTAAAAACCATTCCATTAGTGAACCAGATGATACAATGGTTGTACATTTTTGTTACAAAATTTTAGAAGTTCTATTCACATCTTATACAAATTTCGCCCCATGAAAACTGAATGCCTGATCGTCTGTGAATGTGAGAATAGTTTGGTCGACCTTGAATTAATGGCGATCTAGAGTGTTGACATATCCAGGTATATTGAAGACATTATTTAACTCAAATCAACAAAGAAAGTGTTCAACTCGGTTTGTATCAGTATATCTATCACGCAGCAAATGAAATTGAGTTTTAAGTCCTACCTGTCTATGGAAGTGTTTGCTTGTGAAGATGGGTGAAATCATGCTGTGGGAATTTTGTCAGAATAGCGACATCGGGCTACTGCTTCTATAACAAGATCTAATTTGACAGCAATATTATATTAAACCTGTAAAGTTCTAGTTAACATGACGACAAACTTGATAGGAAAGTATTAGATACACTCAATAAGTTGAAAGATACTTTCAAGGACGTTCTGCTATAAGCACCTTATTCAACTAATGCTTGAAGTCTCATTTTTCTGAAGATAAAATGTAGTTCTCCCAGGGCTCGTTTTATGAAGGGAGGGATGTAGTGTCAATATTCAGACGCTATCAGATGATGTATGATATTAAATCTAGCTCGAGAAGACCTTTCTTGTTATTCTGCCAACAGATTGAAGGTTGCGGACACTCGAGATGTCTAGCCTATTACTTCAGTTTTATTACTGACCGTGTTTTACTAGATCTTGATTCTTAACTCGTGATAATTGAACATTACATTAGTCCTAGGGTTACAGTTATTGACAACTTGGCCGAGTTGGGGTCTGATTTACCACACTGATCCAAACTAGCTCGAGTTCTTGGCTCTGTGTTCTCAATTACCGTAGTCCGTAGTTTTAAAGGACAAGCATGGGACAGGGCATGCGACACCCTGTAAGGTTTTCCAGAAAGCCATATTCAGGCATTGTCTTGTGAGCCCAGTTCAATGTCATTGATCTTTTTTTAATATTTCGCTCCCTCGTGTAGACCAACATCACCGGATAGTGTATAAGTACCACTTCTTGATATTTTCGTTTCCTCATGTAGACCTATTGTAGTTCTGGTTGACGTGATAACAGGATATATACCTGATGGTGTTTTAAAAATCAGTATTGGTGCTGGTGATAGCGGCATCATTAAAAGTTTCAGAAAGTAACTTTCACATATAAACATGTGTGCGAGTCAAATGTTAGTGACTAATTTGGAAGTAAAGATGGGCACTAGAATACCTAATCTCGCCCTAACTACTGAATTTAAATCATCTTGTCTACCTTAATCCATAGCCCGCGGAAAAGTAATAGATCTGATGTCGTAAAATCGACCAGTACATAGATCAGTTCCAATTAGACAGTAACCAAGACTAAATATAGCCTGTCACTTCCAGCCTTGTCCATTACCAAACTATTTTAATTGAACCGTCTACTATTTCATTGGATTAGTCACCAGTCTACAGCTCCTAAAGATGTTTTCTACAGTTCCTGGAGATGTTTTCCTAATGAAACTCGGTAGACATCAGTACTTATAGTGTTTCTTATAGTAAGGAATCTGTCTGACTGAATTAGAAATATAGAAAAAACAGAAAGGGTATCTATGTGTTGCAACGCTTAAGCGGCTTTCCTGTCTGCTTCACTTCACTGCACACTGCATGCCATTGTCCGTTTCATGCTATTTCCTCCAGAGATTTTGTTCTAATGGAACTGTGAAGCATGGTTATAATAGTGTTTATTAATCTGATGATGATAGTAATAACACTGGCTACAAAAAAAAAGACCTGAAAGGGAATCTAAGTTGTCTTTATCCTTTTATGTTCTCTCCATTGTACACTGCATGGCGATGCCCATCTTCATTATCCAAATCAGAAGCCGAAATTCAGGACGTAAAGTTCCACTTCATTTTATTTGGAAAATATGAAATTTCATTGTTATTGGTTCAAGCTGTATTAGTAATAGATATAAGAATATTTAGAGTATTGCCCGAGTTTCTTGACTCTATAATTTGTTTGAAAATCACCCTTTAAGGTATAGTAATAAGGTATAGAATAATGTTATATATTGCCTCAGTTGTCTTCGTTCTAACATTTCCAGACAAGTTCAACCAGAGGGATTTAAGACTTGATTTAGAAGAAACTTAAACAACTAAGTTTTAATCAGACAATCTTGTCGTGAACCTGGAGGAAATGATTTATCTTAGATTTTAAATTTAAAAGACCAGATGCTAGGGCTTGTCTGTTGTTTATCACTATATTATAACATGGGCGTTTATCATTTAGATTATTAATATCTTGTAGGCATATTTACCGTTTCCAATTCCTCTGTTAGTGATGCAGTTAGAGGGAGGTTACGTCAGTAAACTGTGGCCCAGTGTGTTACAGGTTGTTCATGTCAACCATCAATCGACAGTTTTAAACAGTCTTAAAGAGTAGGCTAATGCTGCTGCTAATTGGCGCTACAGTGCAGACGATAGCAGAGACTCCAAAATACAGAGAATAGTTAGTAGGGCGTACACTCTATTTTAGTTATGATAACGTACAGGGAGATCCCATGTTTAGATATTATTTTATGATGTATTTTGAACTGTAAATCAGTAGGGTGGTGTAGGTTAATTCTCAAGTTGTTAAAACAGTATTAAAACTATATACTTTAAAGGAATAGTTGAAATTTACAGACCTTGGTTGCTCTCTAAGTGAAGCCCTGTTTTCCTAAGGTAAGGAGTTATAACCAGATTGTAGGCCTATCTTTGTGCCCAGTGCCAAGGCTGGAAATGGTTATTAATCATCTATTTGACACCCCTCAACATTCTATTGAACTACACACATGCATATTTCTATTGATGTGATCTATAGATGTATGTATGATTGGAAGAACACATTTGTAAAATTAGGGGTGTTTTATGCCATTTGTCAAATATTATCCAGCTTTGGTCTCATTCCAATATCAAGCAGAAAAGTGAAACGTCGTGTAGAATGAATCTAAGGAGTAGTATACCATAAAATTGTGTTCCGTTATTTAATGTGATCTCTCTCTCTACCTGTAAATGTGGCTTAAGGATTATAACTTAGTGATATTCTGTTGATGTAGATTAACAATATTGCAACAGCGGACCAATGTTTTGAAATATGTTTGTCTTGTATAACTGATATCAAATCCTATCCTGTCGTGATATTAAAGAATTAAAACTTGTGTAATGTAATATAACTATTGTAATATGTAGTGATATAGATTGTTATATCTCGTGATCCTCTTCTCTCTTCCATCTTATATTATAATATGCTAATTTAAACCTGGATTTAATCAGATTTTCTCGCATATTTCTGTAAATCAGGGTCATTTATAGTATAGCGTCTATTTACACTTATTTCTAATGTTGCCGAATGTCTGTGGTTCCTGTAATTCTAGAAAAACATAGCCTGATTATGCCATCAATATCATAAACGACATTCAAAGCGAGCAGTGAAAATATCAGTTATTTTCATCTCTAATTATAAATGTATTAAAAAATTCGGGCGAAGCTTCGTAAACAAACCGAAATCTTTTTAATCATCAATAATTATAGCCACTCTGCAATTCCTATGCAATTTCGTTTAACAGTTTTCAGTTGAACAGACAAATATCAGAGTATGAAGCAATAACAATCTGTAAGCTAGTTGTCAACTAATCACTAGTATTGGTGTTCGATTGATCAATGACCAGTGGTCAGTTGGACACGATGGTCGGGTTGGTATATTATGTGTTCGTGGGACAGAGTACCAAGCAGAAATAATAATCTCTAGTCACTAGTATTGACATGGGGTTCGATTGATCAATGACCAGTGGCCAGTTGTCACGATGGTCTGGTATATAATGTCCAAATGTGTTTTCGCCAAGTTACCCTGTGAAGACATAATGAGCAGTATAGTTGATTAATCTCCGAGAATAACCTACTCAATAGATCTGATCGATATTGGCACAGGAACTTTAGTTATCATTGATCAACTGTAGGGTATGAATTGTAAACTGTTAGTTTCAGAATAGTGTCCTTGTCTTGCTGGCAAAACAGAGTTTTATTTCAGATCTATAAAGTGTTACGCTTGGCATCGTTTTTTTGTGATGACCACTGAGAAAAGCAAATCAGAACATTTTTTTAGGTTTGTCAACTCAGCATCCCTTTCAGAGAGTTCACATAGCTAATAATGTTTATTTTGTATATATGTTTGTCAATTCGGCATCCCTATCGGAGAGTTCACATAGCTAATGATGTTTATTTTGTAGTACATATGTTTGTCAACTCAACATCCCTTTCAGACAGTCCACATAGCTAATGTTTATTTTGGATTGTCAATTCGGCATCCATTCAGAGATTCCACATAGCTAAAAATGTTTGTTTAATTTTGGGTTTGTCAATTACCTTTCAGAGAGTGGACATGGCTGATAATGTTTGTCTGTTTTTTTGTCGACTGAAGATTTCTATAGTTACTGCCACAATTAGAATCTAGCTTGTCATTGATTGTCAACTTTTCTCAGTTTTCTCAAGTGATAAAACTTTTTTGTTCCGTTTCCATGGAGATAGATATTTTTAACTGTAACAATTCAATATTGTTATTTGAGATGTTTATTTAATAATTCAAGATACAAGGAATTGAACTATTTCTCGTAACCTGTGATAGTTAAACAATCATGTTATTTGTCAGTTAGTCTTGACTAATTTAGGTTCAGATATAATGCACGGTCAAAAACACTATACACTATAGTATATACCTAGGTTCAATATAACACTGAAACATGGAACTCAATTTCATTTTATTAAGGCTAATACGGTACAGAACAGTAGGATATAAAACTCCATTTCATTTTATTAAGGCTAATACGGTACAGAAGAGTAGGATATAAAACTCCATTTCATTTCATTAGTTCAATAAGATACAGAACTGTAAGATATAAAACTACATTTCATTTCATTAGTCCAATAAGATACAGAACAGTAGGATATAAAACTCCATTTCATTTCATTAGTTCAATAAGATACAGAACTGTAAGATATAAAACTACATTTCATTTCATTAGTCTAATAAGATACATAACAGTAGGATATAAAATTACATTTCATTTCATTAGTACAATAAGATACAGAGCAGTAGGATATAAAACTACATTTCATTTCATTAGTCCAATAAGATACAGAACAGTAGGATATAAAACTACATTTCATTTCATTAGTCCAATAAGATACAGAACAGTAGGATATAAAACTACATTTCATTTCATTAGTCCAATAAGATACAGAACAGTAAGATATAAAACTCCATTTCATTTCATTAGTCCAATAAGATACAGATCAGTAGGATATAAAACTCATTTCATTTCAATAGTACAATAAGATACAGAACAGTAGGATATAAAACTATATTTCATTTCATTAGTCCAATAAGATACAGAACAGTAGGATATAAAACTATATTTCATTTCAATAGTACAATAAGATACAGAACAGTAGGATATAAAACTCATTTCATTTCAATAGTCCAATAAGATACAGAACAGTAGGATATAAAACTATATTTCATTTCATTAGTCCAATAAGATACAGAACAGTAAGATATAAAACTATATTTCATTTCAATAGTACAATAAGATACAGAACAGTAGGATATAAAACTCATTTCATTTCAATAGTCCATTTAGTTACTGAATAGTAAGATATAAAATTTCTCTCCATTTCCACCCCAAGGTGTATTTGTCTAGAATCTGTCTATTTTATTAAAAAGGATTTTATCAGCTAGTAATAAAAGAAGTAGGTCAAGGTATGATTCGAAGTAAAAAGATTTAAAGATTCCGATCTCGATACATCTGGTAAATCATTTAGAATTTTACCGGCACTATTATCTAGATAATATTACAACCAGAGAGTTTTTAAAGGAATGGTTTAGAGTATAAATTTTCAGTTTGTCCCCCACATCTTCACCATATCAAGCTATTACGATCATCTTACTTATACCTTGACTACAATAGCACTTTTCTGTTATCACAGAATGCAGTGATTTGATTTGATGTTCCAATGCCAAGGCTTTGTGTTCACAGACTTTCTGTCGAGGCCCCTGATTGACCATATTCGCTAGCGTACAATCCAATCAAAATGCTCCATTTTCAAATCTTCGTGATAGAAAGGTGGCTATTGCAGTAAAGGTATAATACGAACTAACGTAATAGCTTGTAAAGATATGTCACTCATTAAGCATCCATCTCCAGTTTAATTGTTTAAACAGCAATCGACACGACTGAATATAGTAATTAAAGAAACAACTAAACTAGTTCTAGAAATTGCCATTTCATATAAATTTTAATTGAACCGTATCTTTATAAAAAAAATTAAATATTGTAAAAAGTTAAAAAAAAAAAAAAACAGATGATGCAACTCGTCAAGGTATATAAAATATCTATAAAAATATCTGGTGATTTTTAAAAATCTCGTTATGTTATTACTGGTATTTCTTATATTGTAATAAAACCATCTGGTACTATTTAAAAATCATTTAAAATCAATTGTATACCATTATATATACCTTTTACATTTTAACCTTCAAATAAACATGTTCTGACCTAATCACATGCTCGTGATGAACTTTCTGCATTCTATTTATACCCATTTACAGCTGGGTCGAAGGGGAGAAGGAAATATGACTTATTCAGTACCCATTTACAGCTGGGTCCGCTGGAATAATGAGGAAAGATGAATTATTCAGTACCCATTTACAGCTGGGTCCGCTGGAATAATGAGGAAAGATGAATTATTCGGTACCCCTTTACAACTGGGTCGACAATAATGAGGAAGGATAACGGGTCGAAGGGAATAAGGAAAGATTACTTTTTCTCGACCTATATAGTTGGAAAAATGACTCGGTACCCATTTACAGCTAGTTTGATTGGAATGAAGATAAATGACTTATTCCGCTGACAACTGGGTCGACAAGAAGAAAGAGGAAAGTCGTCCCCAATTACTGCTGTGTCTGAAACAATAAGAAAACCTGATCGAGTCGTCTTAATAATAATTGATTTTGAGTTTTAAGATATCAAGTTTGTGTTTAAAAGTAAAAGAATGTCCATAATATAATCATTTGTAAAAAACTACATAGTTCCATCTAGAATATCATAAACAATTAGATCGTCTGTCTGGCTTCACTGCCAAGTTTCTAGTTCATCTGGCGACTCGAGTGCAGAATTAATTATTGAAATTCTTCAGAGAAATATTAGAAATCAGTTTCGGGTCAAGTGGTGCCCTTACCTGCCTTGCGATTGGCAGAATCTGATAGCATCTTCATAATATCAAGCTAATACGAACTGTGTCTAATACCCTGTCTATCAAAACCACCTTTCTTGTATCCTAGAAAGCCACGATTTCCTGGACATTGTCAATGTGGGATTTACGACGACTGTTAGCAACTGGTTGGATGCCGGAAAATTGGATTGATCGCTGAATTAGTCCACCTTACCGCCTCGACTTGCCATCAAATATTTGACCTTCTAATCTATTTGAGCGGATAGAATCTTCAAACCATTCAGTTGATCGCAGTTACAATACATCGATTACTATTTTAGATCGTTTTGCTCATATGGACTGAAACGAATTCGACTGGATGCTATTTTTCTCGATTTGAACTAGGTTGTTGGCCTGGTAGCTAACTGTCGCCAACTTTTCCCAGGCAGGTGTAAAATGATAATTTCTCGGAAACCGCGTGATGAATTTTCATGATTCTTTTTATATTGCCATTAAAATTGTTAAATATAGCCTTGGTTTTAATATAATCATTATATTTTGATGTACTTTAAGAAGTAAACGTTTACACGTGAACATGTATTTCTTTGTAAATAGGCTTCCAGGAACCGACCTAGTTCTCTGGCAGTGTCGAATATCAGTAGAATTCAATATTCAGACTACTTTGATGTGTGGAGATCTCATCTGTAAAACAAACAGAGGTCGAGTAATTTA
The DNA here is from genome assembly GCF_000327385.1 of Lottia gigantea. Classification (NCBI taxonomy): domain Eukaryota; kingdom Metazoa; phylum Mollusca; class Gastropoda; family Lottiidae; genus Lottia; species Lottia gigantea. The sequence continues at coordinate 402,998 of NW_008707463.1, read as the reverse complement.
TCTTCAACAAGTTAAACTAATAAAATACAAGTAGAAGCTGTAAAGATGAAAGTTATTAAGTTTAAGGGACGTGATCAACAAGATATTCGAATGAAAAAGGACTTCCACTACTTATAGTACGTTAACAATTAAAACCAGTAAGCTAGGTTACTAAATATTAGATAGATAAAGTCGTTTAAATATTCACTTGAAACCTGACTGTAGCATATAATCAGCCAATAAATGCTATCTGTAGCACCTACCAATATTAAACCTGAGGATATAATTGTAAAAGAGATGAGGGTGTATGAGGTCCAACTTATATCAGCTCCCTGTAATTCTATTTCTTTTTCGACGAACACGATCACAAGTTTTCATATTGAAAAGTGTCCAGGAAAGCTCATATCTAGCTTTATTGTATTTCATTGTAGCTGAGCCTCATCTTGGTGATTAGTAAGGTTTCCGAGATTAAGCCATAAAAATTAAAGTACTCTATCCCTTTAATAACTGACCAGCTGTATCAGTTGTCAGGCCAACAATCTGATGTCGAGATCTCCGACACTCTAGACTTCCAGGAGCCGATATGATTCCATTGCTTCTGGCTAGAACCTTTCTTGATAGCCTTCCGTTAGTTAGACCATTGAAATGTAGTAAAATGTAAAACTTGTGTCATTTCTTTTATCCAAAAAGATAAAGTAGACTAAAAATGTCCATTTCATGTCAGGAATCTAGAAAGCAGGTACAAAACAGTAGGACTTAAAACTCTTTTGTTTCATTAGTTTAATAAGGTACAGAACAGTAAGACTCTATCAGGTATTAATTTTAGAGTCTATAGTAATATAAAAAACCTTAGACAATCTTAAAAAATTCACAACTAGGTTATCAACCTACCTTCGTAACATTCTAAACCGGTGTTCACCCAGATAAAACACGTATAAAAAGATCTGTCTGAAATGTTCCGTGATATACACGCCAGATTGGTAACTTGTAATTCCTATAATTAGCATATTATCGTTTTATAATTATCTTCGCTAGATTACAGTTGACTTCTGGTTTTAACTTAAATATAATATATACGTGTGGTAACATTAATAATACAAATATATAGAAATAAACAGTATTAGCTATATAGTCTTTCCGAAAGTGATGCTGAGTTGACAATCCCGGTGCAGTGCGGAATGGTGTGAAAGAAGGATCACTATGGCTTGCCTTGATAGTATTGTAAAAAATAAATCGACGGGTCGGTTTCTATTATAAAGAAAAATAAATCACACAATAACGTGCAAATAGTAGGTAAAAAGTCGATGCAATTAGAGTAAATGTGGCTACATTTCGGCACTGATCCCTTTATCAAAAAGTAGGCGAGAAAGATGCTATCTCTATCAAGAACACTGAGAAATGAATTTAGTGTTATACTGTTGAAATTCCTCCAAATGCCACTAGTTGCTGATAGTCGTTTAAAATTCAGTTGCTCTGATATTCTGTGACTCGCAAGGTAGACCTGGATCTCTATTAAGAACAGTTTTGTTATTCTAGCAAACATCTGTGTATTAAAAAGCGTTCTCTGGTAACCCAATAATTTATGTTAGAAACAAACACAACAGATGTCTCGTCGGTAAACATCAAAACATACACAGAATAACTGGCGGACGAACAAAACATAACTTATTATGATAGGAATCTAGAATTCGGTTCAACTACTTCCAGGTATTTGGAGTCAGTGCTCTTTTTTTATCAGGAAGTTGATCTACTTTCATTTCTGGTAAAAATTGTTGTAAAACCGCAACCTGGTTGTTGGGAAAAAGCAGAAGACCTCCGAGATCCGAGATGCAAGACCCCCCCCCTCCCCCTTTTGAAAATTTCAATGTAAACTTAAATACCAAATAAATGGACCTGGTGGGCCCTCCGAAAGGCACGCCAATTTTAGAAACACGGGCGGAAAGTTTGTATGGATTGTCAATAAAGGTGTTATTCTCTATTCTTGAATATTTTCTAATCGAACATAAAATCCCAGTGTTATCTAGAGTGTTAAACTGAATTTCATTAAATAAATGTGTTACCATAACACCTCATTGTAGTGTAAATCTTATTAAAATTAGAAATAGTACTTTCAGAAGGTGACGCCAAATCTCGTTGTGTTTCGAGTGAATTATTGTTTTTAAGAAGATGCTTCAAGTTCACTTTCACTTTATTTCATAAGGAAAGAAACAAGTATTGTATGAGAAACATCGTGAGGATCCTCTCTAAGAATCCAGTTCCTTGCCAAACTTCTTGGTATTGATGTTCCCCGGATTATCAGTAAGCCTACTAATTTAGTTTAGTTGGGTTGAAATATGATCACAAAGGACAATGTAGGCTAGGCCTGTACATTCTTCACAGTGATCAAATTTTGTTACCAGTACCGGTACAAATAAATTTCTGTGTTGAATCGGCGTGGAAAATTCCTTGTGGTTCAAAACTGACTTTTTTTTTCTTAAAAGTTTATGTTTTTAACTAATGACGTAAATCTCGTCTGAATCTCTGAATCGAGATTTCCCGCCATTATTGATCAGACGTCAATTTTTCTAACAAATTACGGAACGAAAATATCTTCTGTAGCTTTTAGATAAACTTTTCGTTGCTTCAGGCTTCAATTGAAAGTCAAAGAATAGCTTGTAACAGATTTACTGGTTTTAAAAACGATGTACTCTTTCGTTTTCAGTGAGTCGTAAAACATCGTCTGGAAAACATTTAAAGATCTAATTATTTTATTTTGTGTAATTTTTCTTTTGGTTCAAAGCCAAATATTTTTATTGCGTAAAAATTTTCTGTTAGTAGGTCGATTCAGTGCCGACATAATAAAACTTCTGATATAGCTAATTCCTAGTAAATACCCTGAATTTAATACAGATTCTTTCGTGTATTTCGTTTTGCTAATGGACATGTATGAAAATGATTTGAAGAGATTTGTCGAAACTAAACGGCAGAGAAACTGCACAAATCAATTTTGAACTTTCAGAGACCAGTGTTTACATTTTAGTATTTGTTCCAAAAGGTGTCATAAACCTTAAATTTAACATATTCACATTAATAATAATATTATTAATAAGTACAACTCATTTGCATATTCACAATCAATTAGCATAATCTCATGATATTACCACTATTGATGAGAATATTATCACTATAAGTTAGAGAAATATTAGTATAAACAGTTGACTGTTGAGTTGATTGCCCGACCTGAATCTATCTGTATAATATATGAATATAATTATGAATATAAAGATTAAGAATATCATTAGGTTAATTAGTTAATTAGGACTAATAAACAAAATATGTAGACATTTTACATGTTGTACTGTTATTATACAGTTATAGGCTACAGAAATACATGTTAACCACGTCTTAGGATATGGCGAAAATGCATCTTGACTGGCAGCCATTTTGAAAATCCAATATGGCCGCCATAACAAATTAGGAGGAGGTGGTTCCTACAAAAATCAAAAGTAGACATATATGGTAGTCTGCAAAAAAAATTGGTGCTTTTGTCCAGCATGTCCACATCCAACTCTAATGTGTTGCTAAGCTACCTGACTAAGAACAGTAAGATGTAAAACTACATTTCATTTTGTTTTAAGATCAATGGAATACAAAACATTAATGGACAAAATTCATTTCGTCAGCTCATGTAACAGTGGGATGTAAAACTCCTTTTCTTAAGAAAATGGAATTAGAATATTGATTCTCCACAGATAAGCTATGAAGGATAAAACCTTGGTCATAATCAAACCATTGGTCTTATTGGAACCAAGACTTTCTAACACCTGCTTTAAAACTCACCGTCACACATTTTTGCACGTAATACCAACAATCTGGTCTAATTGGCCTTCGTATTTCAGTAGTAACTGGGAAATGCAATGTGTGATAAATACTGACATTCTGATAGACGCTATGTTTATTATTCTGTGGTTCTAACAGAGAATGTAAAGCTATAGAGATAAATTACCAACATTAAACTCTGGTTTATGAGGCCATTATTGTTATTTTATACCCGTATTATAATAATTATCCTCTACCAACTCTTAACTCTGGCTTTATTCTGGGATCTATTTTACCTCTGGTGGATGTTAACTTATGTACTGATAGTTACGATTGTTAGGAGGGTTCCATATTCAAAAGTATCTGCCTATCTAGTTTGTGTATCATTGAATCACATGTATATCTAATCTTTCTTTTAGTTTATTTTGGTAAATGTAAACTTCTCTACTGATAGTTTCGACTGAACCATGACAGCTCAATGTTAAAAATATAACTCTATCTAGTTTGAATTTGATCGAATCTTTTGTATATATTACCAAGTTTATTCTTGGTTTTATTTTACCTCGGGTAGATGTAAACCTCTGTTCTGATAGTTTATAGTGTTCTAGGACAGTTCCATAGTTACAAATAAGTGTATCTAGTCACGTTTTCACTGAATCATTTGTATTCAGCAACCAGCCTTTATTGTGGGTTTTATTTCACCTCGTTAGGTATAAACTTCTATTCTATTCAATATCCATTTATATAATTTTTCTATGATTTCAAATGTGTAAGGTAAGACAAAAGCTACCATACCTTACAATACATTATGTAAATATAAATGGTAGAAATCAGACCAGTTCAGCAGATCAGAAAGTGGTATTATTAGTTTAAGTCATTCCAGTACATGATACAAGAGAATTAGGTTGTATATTTAATCTTGTCGATGTCGGAATTAAACCAATTGGCTTTCAAACAGTCCTGAATTCACGTTTCAGTCCGGGTTGATCAATAACACTGTTTTTATCTCGAATTCTATGGTTAATTTATATTAACTCGACGATACCGAGTACCAAAAGAACAAAATCGTGTTTAAAGTCAGTGAAAAGGCTTCCTGAATTATTCACTTACCAATCGCTACCTGATAATCAATGAAACACTGTGTATCCATAGACATGGGGAGTGTAAGTCTACAGCGCATAGGTTGCTTCAGTGGCGTTTCTGTTTCTAGAAAACATCAGGCGTGGGAGGGGGTGGGGTGGAGGGAGTAGGGGTCACAATGTTTTCCAGGGGGGGGGGAGGGGAGGGCACAGATCATTCTTTCACGATGTAAAATGATAAAAGATTTGTAAGAAGGGGGTGGGGACATTCCCGGGCCAGCAGCATTGCTTTATCAAGAAAAATTGTCTAATAAAAACATTTGTTGGGATGGTGGGCTATGTTTGAAAGACTTTAGATCTGGGGGGTTTAAATGTCCGAAATTTAGATAACATTTCATTTCTTCCTAAAAACCACCAGTTTTAAATCTCTTAAATGTTATTTATGTTGGCAGTCTCACAAAAAGTTTTTTTTATTCCTCCGCCTTTAAATTTCAACAAGTAAGACTATATTGGGGCGATATGACCTGGGTGGATTATTTACAAACAATCTTAATGTTGCCTCGACATTCTGTACACTCGTGGGTCCTATAATCTTGGCTTGTAAAAATTTACGAAAATTCAACCGATACATAATTATACAGCTATCACAGAATAAGTATTTATCCATATCAACTGGTTCATTTATCTATAAACAATCTAAACAAGAACTTAAAATACATAGATATAAAACACTTGTTCCAAATGATCAAATCGTGAAACACCAAAAAACTATTTTTTACATGAGTTAACTTTCAGACATCATCTATATTCGTGTAACAATAGTCTACACTATTTTCTTTCTACTTTACGTCTTAAGCATGTTTATTTATGAATTTTTTTTTCTCTTTTCAGCACAAAGTCCTAATTGCTGCGACAAGTTCCTGAAATGTCTGTCTCACGTGCCTTGTGCATCTTTAATCGCCTGGATCATCCTGTTGCTAGGCATTGGTGGTTTGACCGGAAGTCTTCTGATCGGCGCCAACAAAACACGTGATCTACTCCAGAACCAATCATTGTATGTAATTTTTTCTTATATTTGCGCCAAAATTCAAATCAACTAAGAGTATGAGATTTTCCGCTGACAAATAAGCAATAGATTATGTAGACTTGATATGATAAACATATGTATGAGAGACAGGACTATAAGACCTAGTCTCTCATGGTCCAGATCTCTAATTTCGACAACACGATCCTATTTTTGAAAGTAAACGGCATGAACAACTGCTGATTCTCATGAACGGTACTCATGAACTGAATACAACATCTGATAAGACCACCAGTTGCTAGCAGTCGTTGAAATTTGTTTAGTTGCCCTCAGATTCTACCAGTCGTAAGGTCTACAACTTAATAGACAACACGTATCGTAGGGCTAAGGATATTTATGGTTGGATATAAACACCAAATCTGGATCTGAAACCTCACTTGATGCCTATGCCTGTACTTTCGAAAGTCGGATCAGTGTCGGCTTTCACCCCCTAATACCTAACCTAAAATATGTACAAACTATCGTACAGATATAAAATCTTGGCTTGGCCCTGACCCCCCCACCCCTTCCTAAACACTAAAGTAAATAGAATGTTGCCAGAAGGATGTGTTTGAATATGAGTTGTATTCTACAGGTTATGGTTTATGGACTATACTATAATTGGAGTAATTGTATCGATGTTTGTTCTGGGTACAATCTTCCTCGTCATTGGTCACATCTCCTCAGAACCCACCAGTCGTAGAGTCTTCAGCTCCTCTAGCAAAAATAGATGTGCCCGAGGGTTGAATATGGGGGTAAGTAAAGGCCGTGCATTCTGCTGAAATGGACAGGGTTGGGGATAAAGTAGATATGTGCCGGAGGATTTATGAATGTGCGATGAATTAAGGGCTGCGGTTTTCAATAAACTTCGGTGGAGGTAAAGATATTGAAAATATCGGAATAGAAAAGGCATACGTTCTGTAAGACAGACAGAAGTGTTGGTGTTTGAGAGGATCAGGATTGGGATTGAAGTATGCAAATATTTAATAAAGAAAAGGGCCATCGAAATTTACTAAGAGGGATAGACACTGTATAGAACGATCCTTTTATCACCTGTTCAATATCAACAACAAGGTCACCAAACTTCTATATATAGAGATTAGAACCTGTAGCTGTCAGTTTTGAGTAATAACTAAGCCAATGGCATCCTGAAATTCCAATCGATTTAGAAGCTCTTGCCCCAACAAATTATTTAATTAATTAATTAAGTTACTGTTTTTTTAAATTCTGTATTATCTGTTTTAAATTGCAGTTCCTATCGTTCGTGTATATTCTAACAGTGTGTTGGATATTCGCTACAGCTGTGTTATTTGTACCCCTGGTATTACTAGGGCTACTGTATTATATCACAGATTACGAGGGTCTGACCTCTATTGATCTGAAATACTACGGTAAGAATATTCATATTCAGGGTGGGGGACCAGGGGGGTGGGGATGACTACAGCTGTGTTATTTGTACCCCTGGTATTACTAGGGCTACTGTATTATATCACAGATTACGAGGGTCTAACTTCTATTGATCTGAAATACTACGGTAAGGATATTAATATTTAGAGTGGGGGAAAAATCTTATGTAAGGAGAGTGCAATATTTTGGTTACTATTTGATCAAAGAAAACTGCCATTGCTTTGAATTTACTATTTTTTTATCTCAATCATTTTATATAAGCTTTGGAACAGATTTGACCACTAGTTGTAAACCTAGGGAATGCTATGTATATTTTGTATGTTTTAAGTATTTGTTCGTTTTGTAGGTTTTCACTATTATTGTTATATTTTGTAGGTTTTGAAGCTAAAGAGTTGTCTGGTGAGGCTTTAACAACTTTTGTTACAGAGGTAAGATATAACAATCTAACACTATGCTTACTCTTCTGAAACACCTGATTTCATTCAGGATTGTCCCTGTTCCTTTAGGGTACAGTATTATCTACATCATATTGATAATATACTACCCTTGCTAAAGGAACATGGGGTTTGTCAAGAGTTCACATCCCTTTCAGAGAGTCCACATAGCTAATGATGTTTATGTGATATTAGGTTTGTCAATTTGACACCCCTTTCAGAGAGTCCACATAGTTAGTAATGTTATGTAGCATTATAATTGTTCAACTTGGCATTGCCAATTATGTTCAGTTGACATGTTTTAGAGGGTTCACATAGCTAGTCAAGTTTATTAGGTATTAAGCTTCGGGGAAGGGAGGCTTTGGTTTATCAGATTACGAGATTTGTAAACTTGGCATCCCTTTCAGAGAGTCATTATTCTGTTATATTCCAGGCAAAAGATGTGTTGATATGTTATGGATGTGCTTATATTTCATCTGTTCTAGTTGCCATCAGCTTGGTAAGTATATCTTCTCCAAATCTTTTAATCTTCGCTGATGTTTAAAAATGATGGATGAAGTTAATTCAAACAAATTGTAAAATATATTTGGTACATTTCTAGACCTGGCAAAGATTGGATTAGTGGTTCAAGAGCAATAGCTCAGCTGCCATAGGGACTGGTTGAACTAAGTCCATGGACCTCCACCCCTAAGGGCCCCACCATATGCAGGATAGCATATAAGTAAAATAACAAAAATTCCCGGGGAAGAGTCTACAACCCACCTACGTCACCGGGATGTTAAAATATCAGTGTTGGGTGTTATAGAAGATACTCTCCTATAGAAGCACTTGCCAAGGTCACAAGAACTTCTTTGACATCAATTATCAATATAAGTAATAAATATTAAATTGAAATGATACTATGATAAATGTTATGTGCTGTGTGTAAAGAGAAATCAGTGTTTAATTTTTTTTATTAATTGTTTATTTTGTTAATTTTAGATACATTTCCTAATCTCCATGACAGCCAACATAACACATCTTACCGACAACCGATTTGCAGCGCTCAACGCCTACGAGCCCCCCGGAGAAGAGATGCGTAATTCCAAACATTCAAACCTGGATACGAATATGTAATGACAGACGTCGGAAATATTATGTGCAATATCCAGTGGTATTTATTAAAATTTAAATAACCACAGAAAGAACCAAGTTGCCAGTGTATATATTTTCAAAAAAGACCAAATTTCATGCATGCGCCATTTTTCATCTAACATCAAAATAATGGAATTTAGCAGAAATGGATCAATATTTTTAAGGAGTATCATTTTACTATCGTTTCCATGGATACTTATATATACACAGGATTATCATCATTTTAATAATTTAGTGTATAAGGTTTTTTTAAAATCGCGAAAAAAACCTTTTTAGATTTTTGCTTCAATAACTGTTTTTCAGTTTTATAATTTTTGAATTATTCGTGCTTTGCGCCTAGTGTAACGAGGAGGCTTACTGCTGTAGTGTTTTGTGTGACCAGTGACGGGCAGCAGACGATGTTGTTTTTTAAATTGGCATGTGACTTGTGTGTCTGATGCACCACATTATGAAGCTCTGATGCACCACATTATGAAGCTCTGATGCACCACATTATGAAGCTCTGATGCACCACATTATGAAGCTCTGATGCACCATGTGACAAATATTTTTAAATTGCGCCACAAAATTTTCAACTACACTGATTGTATTGCTCAAATATTATGGATGATGGTAGTAGAAGTCAAAACACAGAACCTGGCTCTTTGAACTTCAAAACATTGACAGCGGCCATTTTGGATACATGTTTCTTTTGATCTTTGTAACCCTCTGAAATCAAATGTTATAGATTCTGGTAGAAGAGCACTAACACCAGTAATGTGAATAGCATGGATCAATTTGGATTATGTTTTAAAAATACTCATCAGTTTGCAGAACGGAGAATTAAGTATGGCTTCAGGAATATGAGCAAAAAAAACCAGACTGATTTAAGTGAAAGAATGTACATTTGAACATTTTTCTTAGAAATATTGGGGGATTCTATTCAAGTGTCATTTATTTGATCCAAATCCCGATTTAAAATTTCAAGTTTGAAGAGTTAGGTTCTTTCTGTTGATTAATGACATAAAACTTCAAAAGTTAAAAAAAAAATGATGAAATAATTTGTTAAATCGTGGTAATGAAACTCAAAACTTTGGTGTCAAGAAATTTGAAGATGAGAGAAGTTTAAACATCAGTGATGAAGGTATTCCTTTCTTTCAAATCTGGTCCCATATTTCAACAAATATCCTAACAACAGATCTTTATTCTGAAACAAAAAACAATTAGGCTTACCTATTTAAAAACAAAAAAATATCTTTATATGGTCATTTCACAAATCTTCAAATTTCCTGACCTATCTTTGACAGTTTCACGCCCCCAAAAAAAGAAATGCATATAATTTGTATGATTATTAATTGATGAATATTCATTAGATATAATTGTTACACAGTACTTGAAGATAATACTCTATATTTTATGTATTTCTACTTTCGCTTTCTCCAAGATGTTGGTAGAGACATCTCAACTAAGACTGTCATAACGTAATGATTAGGGTGTATCTAGAATCTAGATTTGTTATCTTTTAAATTATGTTCATGGACATTAATCTTGAAATCTTAACTTAAATAAAATCAAGGTTTTACGAAATACAGTATTTTGATTGGTTAATTAGGCTACATATAAACCCCAATCTGACCAATCAGATAAAGAGAATGATGATCGTAAGTTTAGGTTTTGTAAATTATGGTCTCAGTTATTTATTATCTAACTACATATTGTATTTAGAAGTTATTCAGTGAAAACACTCTAGTATGATAGATTGGTTTTAAGATTTTGTTTTAATTATTCTATTAGAAGCGATACCTCTATACTCTTTAAAAATTACTGGCTCAATAGTATTATTCAAATATTATTCTTTGCATGGTAGAAATAGCAAATATTTAGCTTTTGCATAATTATTATAGATTGCTCAAACAATTGTAAAATTAAGTAGAAAAATAGCAATAATATTTACAAGATCGGATATTCATCTTAATATTTGTTTTACCAGCTGATAGAACTTAGTTTTTATTTTGTGTACAATATCAGAATGTCTTTTTGAAAGGTGATACAGTTATCTATGTATTCTATAAGCTGGTCAAGTCATTTATAAGAGGAATTTACATAATTTCAGCAACTGGTGTTCTTCATATCTTAATTTTTCAATAGAAATTCATAAATTAATAAACGAGCAAAATCTTTATATTGAGTTGGAAGAAAAATAATTTTGCATCTTGTTCATTTTGTAAATTTATTTTCATTCTGTATAATTCATTTCATTTCATTTTTCTAGTCCAGTTTTCAGTTTATGTATATTTCTACTGTATTTATCTCATGGGAGGAATTAAAGAGAAGGCTATGCTTTCATTTTTGACCTCATGAATATTCATGTAGCTCAGAATTTTAAAACATCACAATCTCAACAATTCGGGGTGTTTCAGTTCTACTGTATTTATGAAATTGAATTATGGGAGGTTTTTATTTATAGGTATATTAATAGTTAGTATATAGTGAACTATAATTACTATTGAAAGATTTTATTTTTAATTTAATGACATTAACAATCTCAATATTAATTTTCTGGTTTCTGGAATCTGAAAGAGTCACCACACATTACAATACCAATATTTTCCTTCGCATTATCTTCAGATATATTTAGCTCAATTTCAAATCTAAGTTATTTTATATAATATATTAATCAATATTATTATTATTATTATTATTATTATTTCTTGCCGTAGTCAATATTATTCACTTTCAAACTTCTGTGATTCTAAAAACACCTGACACCATTCTGTGATTTAATTAGTCATCTCAGCTTCTTTCCGTGAGTTTTGTGATGTTGTCAGAGAATAGCAACATTTTTTTTCAGGTTTATCTCCAGAAGGGCACTTCACAAAATCAAATGCACATGTTGTTCAGTGCACATGCACCAAAGTTGATTTAAAAAAAGAAAACATTGTTTTTGATACAAAAATGGCAGATATTTTGTTATGAGATTGCAAAGCCTTAAAATTTTAGCAAAAAAGGGCCAAAAATATATTTTTAAAAATTAAAAATTTCAAACTATTAAAACATTAATGAACAGAATTTCATGTAGAAATATTTTATGCTAGAGCAACTTAAACACATGCATCACAGGAAGTCAAAAATGTGGATAAACAGATACATGTAGCATACGTGGCTGAATACATGGCGGAATACATGGTCTAAAGCTTGCATGTGGTTTGGAATAGACAATCTATGGAAGAATTTAAAGTGACTCAGTGAAAAGGTTGTAGTGTCAATCATGACCATGTTGAAAAATTCTCATTGCGATTCTAATATTAAGGTAGATCATGTAAATAATTTAGATACGGTAGTTAAAAAGGCGATATGACATCATTTTGTACGATATTGGACCATCCCTGTATATAATATACTTCACATGTTGGGTATTTTCAGGATTTTTGACAGGATCTTGTCGTTGTTTGCTTGGTCGATTTTTGGCAGTTAAAAATTGTGGTTTTGCTAATTACAATAGTGGTTATGTGTGGAATTCAAGAGAGTTTATCATTAAGATGAAAGAAATTTCTTTCTCCGATGTCGTAAATGTAACGCCATTATTAAACATCACCTACACATAAAACAGCAAAACAACATCGTCCAATTTCAAAATTTGCAACAAATAAATGTCCTGAACATAGCAAAAGCAAACTAAGAAAGATCTAAAAATTCTAGAAATATGCAACAATGAGGAAATCTTGTTTTTTCTAATAATTATTATTATTATTATTAATCTTGTTATTGTTTATAATACTATAGTCTAGTTGTAGTCTGTTTGGATGAGTTCGAATTTGACAAGTTTTCATCAAGAAGTCAAAATGCTCCACCAGATATTCATCCCTTATTCAAATGGTAATGCATACACTCTTGTACAACCTTACAATCATGGTAATATAGCTGGGTATTATAAATTTTTACCATTGGCTCAAACTTGGCTGCAAGGTAGAAAACTTCTCAAATGTGAACCCATCCTCATGTTTCAGATTCTGCCATGATAAGATTTGACAGGATGAGAAATATCAGACCAAGTTTAGTCGTGTTTTGTGTACAGCTTGTTTTCTTGTTACTGTTTCCGTCAACTTGTATATATTTTAAATATTGATGATATAACTTTCATTAGCTTCATTAGGCGACTCTTTATTCTTTTCATCTTTGCTACAAACTCTGGGGATAGGTTTGCATGTGGGGTGTTTCAGCACCTAAGAATAAGTAGGATTATCAATCAATGGCACAAGCAATTCGTTTGGGTAAACACCCCATTAAAATCAAATTTGTATGAATAAGCTATCGTCATTTATAACCAAAACGGGGTGCGTATTATCCACGATTACGTTTTATACTCGGATAAATACGGTATGTGGGCGTTTCCTTAATAAAGAAAACGTGAAATTAAGGTTCATTGTTGAAGATTTTGGCACAATTATTAAAACCTTAGCCAAAGGTTTCAAGTGGAAGAATTAAAAAATCCGTCGTAAAAATCTGATGTTGCAGCAATTTTGAAATTTATGATTCAAGGGGAATAACTCCATTTTGCGACTTGTCCGTTTCCACCAGTTTTTAGATGAAAAGAATAAAGGAAATTTTTAGATTTAGAAATAACAACATAATATAGTGAAATTAATTTTCTAATTTCCGATTATTTTCTATATCATTGTATGCCTGATAGTGTATGCTTGCCCGTTTCATGCACTTCAAACTTCCTGATACACGCGAGAGCATCATGCCGTGCTCCGTGCAAACGACAGTATGATAACTATATAACATTGGCCCGTTGTAATAGGCCTAATATTAATATATACACAAATACACAATGGGAATCATCTACTTTATAACCATCAGAATAGGCTGAACAAGGTCAGATTTTAATAACTTATCGTCCATATTGAAAATTGATAGGTTTTATTGGACGAGTTAGAGAGACGATAGTTAACGTCTAATTTGACACAACGTAGACTAATTCAAAAGCCTTAGTCAAATCATGAAATTACAATTTTTAACAATTTAGCTTGCCTTATATACGCTTTTAATAGACTTATAGTAAATCTTTTATAATATTTCAACTATCGTTTTCTACAGAATTACTATATTTTCAGATTTTAGAATAAGTCAAGTCATTTTTCAGGGAATTCATGTCGCATTTTACATAACATTGTCAAAAATCTTCCGAAACACACATTGTTTAAAATATTTTGGTTTTGGTGTGCATGTGTTAAATTTATTAAATAAACAAAATTCAATTCAATTAACCAGAAGGAGTTTTAACGCTTGAAAAACAATTTGCGAAACAGTTACAATTGTTAAGTAATTGATGCCAAGAAAAAAACAAATTTGTCCGATAAAATTATTAAAACACTAAAATCATGTGTTTGAACAGGCTCCAGTTTTTTGTAAGAAATAAAGTATAACCTATATTCTGTTTATAAAGTGTATATCTGTTTTATCTTTAGATATTTTGTCTTTTTAAATGTGCAAGTTGAAATAAATGTTTTCTAAAAGTTTACTTTATTTAATGACTCTAAAACTATGGGAAGTTCAAATTTGAACAGAGTAAGGGGTTCATCAACACTAGTTTTTGGGTGATATTACCTAGCTCTATATAGGAGAGGTGTACTGTTATCAGATGACATTACCTTGCTCTATATAGGAGAGGTGTACTGTTATCAGATGATATTACCTAGCTCTATATAGGATAGGTGTACTGTTATCGGGTGTTATTACCTAGCTCTATATAGGATAGGTGTACTGTTATCAGGTGACATTACCTAGCTCTATATAGGATAGGTGTACTGTTATCGGGTGACATTACCTAGCTCTATATAGTATAGGTGTACTGTTATCGGATGACATTACCTAGCTCTATATAGGAGAGGTCTACTGTTATCAGGTGACATTACCTAGCTCTATATAGGATAGGTCTACTGTTATCGGGTGACATTACCTAACTCTATATACGAGAGGTGCACTGTTATCAGGTGACATTACCTAGCTCTATATGGGAGAGGTCTACTGTTATCAGGTGACATTACCTAGCTCTATATAGGAGAGGTCTACTGTTATCAGGTGACATTACCTTGCTCTATATAGTATAGGTGCACTGTTATCGGGTGACATTACCTAGCTCTATATAGGATAGGTGTACTGTTATCAGGTGACATTACCTAGCTCTATATAGGATAGGTGTACTGTTATCAGATGACATTACCTAACTCTATATACGAGAGGTGCACTGTTATCAGGTGACATTACCTAGCTCTATATGGGAGAGGTCTACTGTTATCAGGTGACATTACCTAGCTCTATATAGGAGAGGTCTACTGTTATCAGGTGACATTACCTTGCTCTATATAGTATAGGTGCACTGTTATCGGGTGACATTACCTAGCTCTATATAGGATAGGTGTACTGTTATCAGGTGACATTACCTAGCTCTATATAAGAGAGGTTCACTGTTATCAGGTGACATTACCTAGCTCTATATAGGATAGGTGTACTGTTATCAGGTGACATTACCTAGCTCTATATGGGATAGGTGCACTGTTATCGGGTGTTATTACCTAGCTTTATATAGGAGAGGTGCACTGTTATCGGGTGTTATTACCTAGCTCTACATGGGAGAGGTGCACTGTTATCAGGTGACATTACCTAACTCTATATAGGAGAGGTCTACTGTTATCAGGTGACATTACCTAACTCTATATAGGATAGGTGTACTGTTATCGGGTGTTATTATTACCTAGCTCTATATAGGATAGGTGCACTGTTATCGGGTGTTATTACATAGCTCTATATAGGATAGGTGTACTGTTATCGGGTGTTATTACCTAGCTCTATATAGGAGAGGTGCACTGTTATCGGGTGTTATTACCTAGCTCTATATAGGAGAGGTGCACTGTTATCAGATGACATTACCTAACTCTATATAGGATAGGTGTACTGTTATCAGGTGACATTACCTAGCTCTATATAGTATAGGTGTACTGTTATCAGGTGACATTACCTAGCTCTATATGGGATAGGTGTACTGTTATCGGGTGTAATTACCTAACTCTATATAGGAGAGGTGCACTGTTATCGGGTGTTATTACCTAACTCTATATAGGAGGGGTCTACTGTTATCAGATGACATTACCTAACTCTATATAGGATAGGTGTACTGTTATCAGGTGACATTACCTAGCTCTATATAGTATAGGTGTACTGTTATCAGGTGACATTACCTAGCTCTATATAGGATAGGTGTACTGTTATCGGGTGTTATTACCTAGCTCTATATAGGAGAG
This sequence comes from Lottia gigantea, assembly GCF_000327385.1. NCBI lineage: Eukaryota > Metazoa > Mollusca > Gastropoda > Lottiidae > Lottia > Lottia gigantea. The sequence goes on along the minus strand of NW_008707463.1, from coordinate 386,821 downwards.
GGGTACTGTTATCGGGTGTTATTACCTAGCTCTATATAGGATAGGTGTACTGTTATCGGGTGTTATTACCTAGTTCTATATGGGAGAGGTGCACTGTTATCAGGTGACATTACCTAACTCTATATAGGATAGGTGTACTGTTATCGGGTGACATTACCTAGCTTTATATAGGATAGGTGTACTGTTAATGGGTGACATTACCTAGCTCTATATAGGAGAGTTGTACTGTTATCGGGTGTTATTACCTAGCTCTATATAGGAGAGGTGCACTGTTATCAGGTGATATTACCTAGCTCTATATAGGAGAGGTGTACTGTTATCGGGTGTTATTACCTAGCTCTATATAGGATAGGTGCACTGTTATCAGGTGTTATTACCTAGCTCTATATGGGAGAGGTGTACTGTTATCAGGTGACATTACCTAACTCTATATAGGATAGGTGTACTGTTATCAGGTGACATTACCTAGCTCTATATGGGATAGGTGCACTGTTATCGGGTGTTATTACTTAGCTCTATATAGGAGAGGTGTACTGTTATCAGGTGACATTACCTAGCTCTATATAGGAGAGGTGTACTGTTATCGAGTGACATTACCTTGCTCTATATAGGAGAGTTGTACTGTTATCGGGTGTTCTTACCTAGCTCTATTTAGGAGAGGTGCACTGTTATCAGGTGATATTACCTAGCTCTATATAGGAGGGGTGCACTGTTATCGGGTGACATTACCTAGATCTATATAGGAGAGGTGTACTGTTATCAAGTGACATTACCTGGCTCTATATAGGAGAGGTGCACTGTTATCAGGTGATATTACCTAGCTCTATATAGGAGGGGTGCACTGTTATCGGGTGACATTACTTAGATCTATATAGGAGAGGTGTACTGTTATCAAGTGACATTACCTGGCTCTATATAGGAGAGGTGCACTGTTATCAGGTGATATTACCTAGCTCTATATAGGATAGGTGTACTGTTATCGGGTGTTATGACCTAGCTCTATATAGGAGAGGTGCACTGTTACCGGGTGACATTACCTAGCTCTATATAGGATAGGTGTACTGTTATCAGGTGACATTACCTAGCTCTATTTAGGATAGGTGTACTGTTATCTGGTGATATTACCTAGCTCTATATAGGAGAGGTGTGCTGTTATCGGGTGTTATTACCTAGCTCTATATAGGATAGGTGTACTGTTATCGGGTGTTATTACCTAGCTCTATATGGGAGAGGTGCACTCTTATCAGGTGACATTACCTAACTCTATATAGGATAGGTGTACTGTTATCGGGTGACATTACCTAGCTCTATATAGGATAGGTGTACTGTTATCGGGTGACATTACCTAGCTCTATATAGGAGAGGTGCACTGTTATCAGGTGTTATTACCTAGCTCTATATGGGAGAGGTGTACTGTTATCAGGTGACATTACCTTGCTCTATATTGGAGATGTGTACTGTTATCGGGTGACATTACCTAGCTCTATATAGGAGAGGTGTACTGTTATCGGGTGACATTACCTAGCTCTATATAGGATAGGTGTACTGTTATCGGGTGTTATTACCTAGCTCTATATAGGAGAGGTGCACTGTTATCAGGTGTTATTACCTAGCTCTATATGGGAGAGGTGTACTGTTATCAGGTGACATTACCTTGCTCTATATAGGAGATGTGTACTGTTATCGGGTGACATTACCTAGCTCTATATAGGAGAGGTGTACTGTTATCGGGTGACATTACCTAGCTCTATATAGGATAGGTGTACTGTTATCGGGTGACATTACCTAGCTCTATATAGGAGAGGTGCACTGTTATCAGGTGTTATTACCTAGCTCTATATGGGAGAGGTGTACTGTTATCAGGTGACATTACCTAACTCTATATAGGATAGGTGTACTGTTATCAGGTGACATTACCTAACTCTATATAGGAGAGGTGTACTGTTATCGGGTGACATTACCTAACTCTATATAGGATAGGTGTACTGTTATCAAGTGACATTACCTAACTCTATATAGGATAGGTGTACTGTTATCGGGTGACATTACCTAGCTCTATATAGGAGAGGTGCACTGTTATCAGGTGTTATTACCTAGCTCTATATGGGAGAGGTGTACTGTTATCAGGTGACATTACCTAACTCTATATAGGATAGGTGTACTGTTATCAGGTGACATTACCTAGCTCTATATAGGAGAGGTGTACTGTTATCGGGTGACATTACCTAACTCTATATAGGATAGGTGTACTGTTATCGGGTGACATTACCTAGCTCTATATGGGAGAGGTGTACTGTTATCAGGTGACATTACCTAACTCTATATAGGATAGGTGTACTGTTATCGGGTGTTATTACCTAGCTCTATATGGGAGAGGTGTACTGTTATCAGGTGACATTACCTTGCTCTATATAGGAGAGGTGTACTGTTATCGGGTGACATTATCCATCTCTTATTTGGAATGGCGCACTATTGTTGGCAGACATTACTCAGGTATTTGAAGTGACTGACTGGTGCATGAGGAGCTAAGACCCGCATCGGTAGAGAAACTACTTGTCAATCCCAATGCCATCTTGGGAGTTCTTCAAACAACATCAACCAAAAAGGGGGCCGTATAGACAACCCCATATAAAACACAGTATTTAAGTTTTATTTTTTTTTTATTTATTTAATCGCTTTCCACAGTGATAGATTCTTTACCTGTAATAGATAATATCTCAATTAAAGTTGATATTTCATACAAATTTCTATACCTGTCATTGTTTATTTCAATAAATGGTATTAAAAAGATTTTAGCTTCCAGTAATAGTCAGTGGAAATTTAAGTCAGCCTTTTTTTTTTCTAAGAAACCTGATTCAGTTACAAAATCTTAAAGGCATTGTAAAGAGGTTTTCTAGCCTTTTTAGGTGTATCAGGGACACCTTTGACTTTTATTTGGGACATTCCAATTCTACGTCCATTGCGGTTCCTGCAATTCCAGAAAGACTTAGCTGGAAATGCTGCAGCTCCCGCAATCAAAGTGACATAAAAGAAGATCTTAAGAAATTAAAAATAAAAGAAAAAAAGTAAAACTTGGGAGATGATTCACAGGTTTTTACTATAACCAGAGTAATCTCTGAGAGAAGATAATTGAAAACCAGTGTAATTACCCGAGAAATCTGTACAGGGTACGTAACTAACTAGAGTATAAAGTCTGTGGATAGAATCTTCATCTTCATTACGTTTTCTTGCTAATCGAACTCGGATTCGGAAAGGTACACTCCTGAAAAATAAGTTATTTTGGTAAATAAATTCCTGGAGGTAGGGACAATGACTATTTTTTCCCATCCATATATAATGCATTTGTTTGAGAACGGCAATACAACAGTATCATCCATCTTAAAGAAACAATTGCATGGAATCTTTTGCAGAAAACAATTTAGCCACATTGCAAGAGTAACCATTTTATGGACAGATGAATCAACTTCGAACTAGTTATAATAATAATAGCTATATTCTGTTAAATTCTTGAAAATACCAACTCAGACAAGGCTGAAACTTTAAGTGTGAAAATTTCATAGAAATTTCTCAAATGATCTCATCATCATTATTGGTATTGACAGAATTATGGAATCTGAAGAATAAAATAACTCAAGATAAACAAGCAAGCTGATTTTCAAATAAGGGAGACAATTGTGCTAATATGACAGAGAGAGTGTGCTCAAATGGTCAGAGATGGAACAGAACATCCCATTTTCGACTCTTAATTATTATTATTATTAAGACACTTATAGAGCGCCATCTTTCACAATATGTGCTCAGATGCGCTGTACAATACAATTCATAAAGTATCAACATATTGGTAAAATTGGCAAATAAGTATAAAAATATAAATGAATAAACGTAAAAAATATGTATAAATATAAGGAATAAAACAATCTATAAATTAAAAGCTTTCTTAAATAAAAACGTCTTGAGAAGAGACTTAAAAGTCACTAAAGAAGTGTAGCATCTAATGTTAAAAGGTAAAACATTCCAAAGTTTAGGGGCCTGGACGGTAAAAGAGGCAATTAAGACTGAAAACACAATGAGGTGAGACACTGGAAAAAAACCTTATCAAGAGAGTAACATTGAAGCAATGAGACTATTCTAATTTTCTTAAGCGTTTTTTCCTCCATTCATTTATTACATTGTTCCATTGGGTTGAATGTTAGTGTTTTGGACCTAGTTCTGACTATGTAAATTAAAGAGTCTCTGTCCCCATGGACTGAATGTTAAACAGGACTATGTCCTCATGTAAAAATAAAGAGTTGATTATTATTATAACTATAATGAAGGTTGATACTTTTAACACGTTTTTAGACTTATTTCTGACATGCGCGAGACCAATAATGAAAATAGAATGTTTTCAACTACCCTAACAGAATCAACATTATTGATTATGATACAGTAGAAAATACCAACTCAGACAAGGCTGAAACTTTAAGTGTGAAAATTTCATTGAAATTTCTCAAATGATCTCATCATCATTATTGGTATTGACTACAATGAACTTTTCATCCAACTTTACAACTGGACATAACACATTTAAGGTATTTTGAGGTCAAAATAAACAATTTGAAATGAACATGCTACAACATCTCAGGGGGATAAATTAAGTTTTCTCTAAAAGGGTTTATATTTGTCAATACTTTTGCCAACAATTTATCAAGTTGACTACTTGAGAAGGTGATTGCTTTCAACAATAAATCTACAATGAAAAATGTGGAATTGTCAATCAGTACCAATATATCTTTATGTTCAAAACTACATCCTAAATATTTAACTTAGACATCACTGGTAAATACAACAAAATCTGTCCAAATCTCTAGTAACTGATCATAAACAAAAATCCCAAAAATTCAAAACACCGCCGTTTCAACTTACCTGACTCCCTTACTCCAGATATATTTATTCAATCTTGTATCAATTCTCACGTCTGGGGTTTTCATCATCTTCAACGCAAACTTCCTGATTTCCTTGATGGCTCGAGGGGCTTTTCGTTTACATGATCTGAAAAAACAATTAATTAAAAGTAACAACCTGAGCCTGACAATCAACAAGTCTTAGAAACAGTAACATGGTCTGAAAGTAATGGATAAATGTTAATTGCAATGTCTTAAAATCCATGGAAAGCACTTTATTATAGCGCTTTACCAGTTGTCATTCGTCAGGCTCCTGGCAGCGTATTCTAGAAACGATCTTAGATCTAGGATGTCTTAGGTTCTTATCTTCTAGCACTGATTCTAGGACATCCTAACGCCGAGATCGTTTCGAGAATACATGGCCTGAACTGCAACACGTCCCACGAGCCCTTACATGATACAGAAGTTATATCCATAAGAGGCCGTTCCTGAATTTATAACGGTAAAAGTATTAAGATTCCTCTTGGCATGTCCACAACACAAGTTGAAAGGAAGTTACAAAAAATACCATAGAGAGCTACAACTACTACTTACACGCTATGAATATATTTATGAATGTGGATGGTAACTTCACGAGTTATGACCTCGTTAGCAACCGACTTCTTCTTGTCCCTCTTGTTTCGTGGAGCCATGACTGAAAATACAACAACTCCTTAAATCACCAGAATTGTCTTTTTATTAGTTACTGAGTATACTGATCATACTTTATTCAGCAATGGGCTTGCAAGTTAATGGCCAAGGGAAAAATCTACCCGTGTAGGTTTTGAAGCCTATTGGCTTACCCTACGTTATTGACAGTGTGTCAGTTTTTCCCTCTCATTGAACACCGACATGCAATTGTCAATAAGTCATATAAATAAATTTAGTTTTGTCGGAGATGAAGACTGGATTTAAAAATGCCTAAATTATGGTTTTTACCGGCAATGCCCAGTGTCGTCAGCTAGGCCTTCAGAATAAGGAGGTACACTAGTGCTTGACAAAGGATAAGAGAACCAGAAAACAGCAGGTATGTGTCATTACTAGAATTTACCAGCACGAAGCGAATGTTGAACAGTCCAACAACATCGTGATGTAAACAAACACCATTCATCCTAACTTTTCAGATCTAAAATCTGGTAATCAAGAACGATTTAGGCATCATTCGCTCATGGATTTCAACGCTGGGCATTTCTATTGGTGAGAGATACATCAAAGATTTAGTTTAATATCACATGGGTTCATGATTGGATCGGATTCGGCATGTGCCGTCTACACAACTTACTCGCTACTATGGCCGAAGCTAAAAAGGAAGTAGAAAGGTGCTTGGGATTGAAGATAAGGGGAGATAAACAATCAATCAGACCACTGTTAACTTTCTCTACCATAAATTGATCACAAGATCTGATATAATTTATGAAAATCAGCTGCTCTGATGAGTTTTTATTCTTGAAAACTACTGTAGGATTTATAATTTGGCTCGTATGACTTTGCTTTGAAAGTTTGAGGTAAGGTAGCCTATATCCATCTGCATGGGTCAGCTATAATCATTTGGTCAGGACCGATTGGGACAACACACTGGGACGGTAGAACTGATCCTCTTCACAATGGTCTGGACTAAGATAGCTTTCCCTGGTGCCAAATGATGCTTCACAAGCCTTTGGCATTACAAAATATTACATTATATATCCTGACATGGCTTGACTGGCAAGTAACGCGAAGATATTATATCAACAAAAACTCTGGTAGCACCTCATGCTTTTTACAATCCAGTATTGGCATTGTTTGTAACTGTTTTGATTTTTTCAAAGGTTCAAATGTCAAAGTTCAATGATTGGAGATAATAATCTTATGAATATTCTCCTCGAACTAGCAGTTATCCGTTTAAATTGTCACTGTCATTTTAAGAAGACAAAAAAAACTCAATGAAGGTATAAATTGCATTTATTAGGGTTTATTAGAATATTATAAATTTGGAAAAAAGACACAAGACAAGGAAACATTGGAGAATTTGGTGAATTAAATACCAAAAGCTTTGAGACAATACTTAAACATGCAAAATAACAAATATATTAACACAATGGGGAAATATAACCAATATTAAAATGCTTTAAAATAAATATGTCTAGATTTCTATTACTGATTGGCCATGCAGTATGCAGTCACATTTTCTCATTTCCAGCTGTCTTAAGTCTTTGATATTTGCGGACTATAGCATATGACTAGATGACACAATAAACTGTAAAATGATGGACATTTTGCTTGTACAGCAGGATAGGCTTAAGGCCTTTCAAAATTTTCAGCTGTCAAAGTATCCTTGACAACCATCAGTAGATGACACCATAAATTGTGTAATGGGTAAATTTTGAATGTTGAGCAGTATTAGCCTACTCTCTCTCAATTTTCAGCGGTCAAAGATCCTTAAAGATGGGTTTCCTTATTTTTTTAGTATCAAATTAAGCAAACTATTTGATTAATTGGTTTTTCTAACGAATTATCATGTATTCTTAATCATATCATTATGTTCTTATTGCATAATTAAGAATTTTTTCCGATCCATGAATGTACAGTCTGGAGAAACATAAAAAGACTTTTTGACCTTTCTTGATCGGTCACTCATTGGAATTCTGTTGGTAATTCTCTAATAATTTAGCTAATTATGGACATGTGAGACAAACTGGTATTTTTCCAAGTTATCCATCTTTAATGTTTGCAAATTTAAACACATGATAAGATGACTAGATACTCTGTTCTCTCTCAGGTCTATGAAGCTAGTTTCAAATCATAATAACAACAGTTATATTCCCCAGTCTTGTTTTTATACAAACATTATGAATATTAAATATATTATGAATTCAACAACATCAAAAACTAACAATAATCATCCTTCTATATTATTTCATTATCATAAGTTGATCTTTTCTTTCTGACAGGGATATCTGACAATAACAGGTATCTTCTGCCATCAAAAAAACTTTTGAGTTGCTACATCAATGATTATCAATAGGTTCAGCTTATCAATTATTGAGTTATACAAATTTCAATGAAGCAATTGATTTATAATACAGATTTAGATGTTTTGTTTCATGTCTTTTCTGTGGGTGATTCCACAAGCCATGTATGATCTGATCGATCTAATAAAATTGTTTCATATCAAAAATTCTAAATATTCAACCAATAAAAGCTCTGTTACATAATTTACAAAAATTTGGACTGAACACAATTAAATTAGAATTTCTACAGATCATGGATGGTGAATGAAGTAACCAACAGAATAGACACAAAACGCAACATGTATATCTGAGACATGTTTCACACAAACTCACAAACTTATCAATCAAGATTTTAAAAAATACTGTAATTTGATTGGTTAATAGAAAGCGATTTCAGTGAATAACCAATCAAATGACTGAAATACTTATCATTCTAAGCCAAGTTTTTGTAAAACAGGCCTCTGGATTTAAACCAGAGTACATGTATATAAGTCTCTCAGAGACAATAATGTATTTTGACTAGATTTCATAATCTCAACCATTCATTCAACCATTCCAAATAAATAACTTTCTATATCTGTGACTGACAATAATATAATAAATACTACTAGGTTTCTAGACTAGTACAGAGATATTTATAAACACCCAGGTAAAATTCTGAACATAAAACATTAACAGTTCACTATATTTAATAAGTTCTGTTAATAGTAATTGAAACTAAAAGTCAAGAGAAATTTTGGATTCATGACTAGGTGGAAATAGACGAGGTATGATGTTGGGTGCAGTGTATGGAGCGGTATTATAGATACAGTAGTAAATAGAAGAAACAATTAGTGTCCGCACCATGTCCAGACCTGTACCTATTGTGTTAAATTCTTCTATATTTGTTTATATCGATTATTCCACACCGTACATCGCACTGGACACATTATCTCGCGATTTAAGTCAGACTTATCTCATATTCAATAACTACTTGACACTGCATGATACCTAAAAATAGAGTAGACTGTTTCATTCCTTCAATTTTAAAGTTTTCAATCTTCCCTGGATGGAAACAAATTTCTTTTGTCTTCTATAAAGGGTTTGTTAAGAGGTTTTCTTGCTTAATGTTTGTGCATAATGAGTAAATATATTAAGCACACTGTTGTAAATCAGTGTAAAGTGACTTGGAAAGTAGAGACTTATACAAATAAAATAACCAGGAAGACCTCTCGACAATCTCTGAAACCTAGGGTGGACATAAAATAATAAACTAAATAAATCTTCTTAACAAGACTAGAAACTACACACAATGCTTTTTTAAATTGACAAGAAAAGAATGTTTTTAAAAATTATTCATCTTTTTTCACTCTTTTACTCATAAATTAAATAATTGACTTAGTGACTTTATCTGCATTGGTTCACGGAAAGTTTCAATTCATTCAAATTAATCGAAATATGGCTTTTAGGATTTTTCAGGCTGTAATTTAGGATTGCCTTAACCATGTCAAGGTTAAATTTTTCTGAGCTAGCTCTCTTATTTCTTAAAAAATTCTTATGTCTAATATTTTAGACAATTTATAATTTTGATCATGAGATTTTTAAAAACAGGGGCCTGAACTCTTTACCAGATAGAAACCATATTTTGACTTAAGTTCATATACAATTTAATACGGGAATCTTCAATTACAAACTTTAACAAGGTGTCTCTCAAATACAAATCACACACACAAAACTATAACCACACACTTAAATACAGAGTATAAATAATACATAAACACACGAACAATTCCCATGAATTTCTAATCACCTTTGAACAATTAATCTTGGTTTTTTTTCATTATCTTGTAAAAAGTCGAAAGAAAGAAACAGTCGTTTTTCTTTTACAAGGAGAACAATTAAGATTCTTGAAAATCCTGTCTACTAGTAACTCTTTGGCAAATCCTAAGAATTTATGATAAAAATTAACTGTAAAATATACTGAGAAGTTGAGAATTTTATGGGACTTTCTGTCTCATCTCACAGGATAAATTGCTGAAAGTAATTAGAAATACATTAAATTGTCTAATAATATAAAACAAATACACCAAGATATGAAAGGAGGGAGAAAGGGGGGAGGGGGAGGGGGGGGGGGGTGATTTGGTAATCATGAGAGTGTATATTATTGCTGGCTAGTATTAAATGCTTCAAGTGACTTTGGTCCCAAAAACAACCTAACAAACAGTCTTAAAGCTAAGCATACACAGGCTCCACAAGTGATAACATGCTTTTTAAAGTGAGGGTCAATAAAATTCATAGAATTTTTTCTGATGAAAATCGTAAAAATTTAAAAATTTGAATTCTATTACACTTCAGGTTATATCAATATAATATCAGAAATTCATGATCAAAAATAATTTTTATCTTAAATAGGGATTATAGCCCGGATTGAAAATAATAACAATTGTTAAAACTCAAGTCTCCCTTTAATTCATTGATATATCATTCCCCATTTGGTTTCCAATGTTAAATTATTCCTGGTTTTTATAATAATGTCACCTTGTTTTAACTTTTTAAATTTTTTTATAAAGGCATATACTTTCCCTTCAAAAGACGTTAGCACAGAAACAATGTGATCTCCCTCAAACACAGAAAGAAACTCTGTATAAATTGATTTGACAGTATAAATATTATGAGGTGTATATATTATATTTTATAATGTAATAAATTATACGTGTTATAAACAATTTAAACTTGTGACTAGTAGAATCAAACCACACCCATCATCTTTATTATTACCACAACAAATATCAGTTATACTTAAAGGTATAGTAAAGAGGTTTTTTTTAATTTTGTATGTATATCTTGGACGCATCAATTTGCAACATTCCAATTTTCAGTCAGACGTCTGTGGTTCCTGCAATTCCACTAAAACCAAGTGTTTGATGACACCACTAATCCTGAACCCTGATCTTATGTGATAAAGCAAATTTTGCAATTAGTGACGTCATCAAACACTTACGTTAAATGGAATTGCAGGAACCACAGATGTCTGACTGAAAATCGGAATGGTGCAAATTCATGCAATTAGTGTCCCCGATACACATACAAAATTAAGAAAACCTATTAACAATCTTTATAATTATCATAGTTAGTAGCCATCAGCATTCAAAATCAATTTTATAAAGTTTATGCTTAGGCTGTTTATCTATTGCAAGGGATGGATAAATGCCATCCAAAATTCTAATATCATTTAGTTAAAATCTGTCTTAATTTGAAGTATTTAAGTATATTTTTTTGAAATTTAAACCTTTTAGAAGTCCTGCTGTTCTGATAAGGTTTAGATATCCAAAACACTATCATATGATGAATATTTGTCAAATAGAATTAGGAATAACATCTTCAATTTAAACCTGTCTTATTGCTACTGGATATTGGAATTCATGGTTGTTTTGGCTTTAAAAGAGATACTAATTCCGGTTTTGGTTTTGGTACTTGAACCTTAAAAGTTGGGAGTTTAACATCAACTTCTGGGGGTTTCAAAGCCTCGGGTGAGAGTTTGCCGGCAGCCACAGCTCTCTCATGAATTCCCATATGTCGTTTGAGATGATTTGAGCGGGTGAAGGAATGGTTGCATATGTGACATGTAAAGGGACGTAACCCAGAATGAGTTTTCATGTGACATTTCAAACGACTGAGCTCTGTAAAACCCTTACCACATTGTGAGCAATTAATCAAGCTATCTCTATAATGAATCTTTTTATGCCGATTTAAACGCTTTTTGGCCCCGAAGGTTTTGCCACATTCACAGACAAAAGGTCGATCGCCTTGATGTTGTAAGGTATGGATATCTAAATAATTTTGTCGATCAAAGATCTTGCCGCATTGCTCGCAACTGAATTTCTTTTTAACATTATGGGATAGAAGGTGGCGTTTATAATGGCCAGGGTGACTGAAACCCTTATCGCAATACTGACAGTGGAAGGTTTTAATTTCGATATGATTCTCAACATCGTCCATCTCTAGGACATGATTTTTTAATGCCAAATTTGTTGAGAATTTTATCTCACATTTACAAATAAAGAAATTTGCATTTTCATGTAATTTTTGATGTTCTGCAAATTTGGTGTAATTATTAAAAGATTCTCCGCAGTCGATACATTCGTAAGTTCCGCTAATTTGCGTTCCGTCTCCCATTGGTTGATAACAGGAGCCGAGGTGCTCTTCATATTCGTCGCTGTTACAAAACGACTGAAGACAGAAATCGCAGTGATGGGTTTTACGGGATCGATGGGATTTCAAATGATCTATATACTCTTCTTTATCAATAAACTCCTCTCCGCACTGGAAACACATCGTGAAGTATTCTGGGATACCGATATGGGCATTTTCGGCAAAGAGATTCTCCCCAGAATGCGTTTCAACATGTGCTTCATATTGACTTATATACATAAAATCCTCCCCACAATGGAAGCACAGGTACAGAAATTTACCGGAACAGTGGGGAAGGTGGGCATGCAAGACGGTCTGATCCAGAAACTTGGCTTTACAGGTGATACATTTAAATATTCTCTGATCTTGATGCAAGACTAATATATGTTCTTCCAGATTTTCTATAAAGCTGAATTGATCATCACATTCCATACAGATGAAAACGTCATCTTTTTTATTGCTAGGCAAGGTACTGGGCAGACTAGATAAAGAATCTTCCATCGATTCTCTCCCTTTGATAGGAGAGATCGTTGAATTAGTCAGACTAGATTTTTCACGGCCACAAATCAGTCCCTCGAGAATTGGGGAGGATTTCTTCAGAGATTCTAGGTCACTGTCTTTGGTGGGTGTTTCTGCTGATCTGTGAGTTTCTCCATTTGATTCTTCAATCAGTTCAGCCTCCATCTTGGATTCCAATATGTCAATCTTCATCTCCAGTGAAGAAAATCAAAATGGTTGATGAATTTTCTGACAGATCTAAGACCTAACTTAAAACTTTAAGCTGCAATTAAAAATATGAAATATATAATATTAGTTAATGGAATAAAATATTAGTTTTATATCCAACTGTTGTAACCACGGGAATGCAGTATGAAACAAAAGAAATTTTGCAAACAATAGCACCTCTCAATCTGAATAAATTCATTGAAGGACCAAGTAGATGGCAACAGGAGAGAGAGACACTGGAAGATTAGTCCAACAACTTGAGGGCAACCAAGGTTTTAAAGCTCTCTATTTACAAAATATAGGAGAGATGACAATGGAATAAATGCTATTCATACATGTATCACACGATACACAAACTCAAATTTGTTCCACCATTAAATCTTGTAACCATGCATTCATCATGTTTGCATATCACTTTTTGTATATTCTTAAAGGGGCAGATGCGCCATTTTATGGGATTGATTTAGGTCTTGAATATATGTAAATAGTCTTCAGATTTACTAGAAAGAAATGTACGAAAATTGCATAATTCCTTCACAAATATCTCAAACTAGGATTTCCTAAGACTAAGCTTCAAAATGGCGCTGAATCTTAGCTGATTGTTTCTATCAAATCCAAGCCTGCAGACATGATGCAAAATTGTTCATTTACAACTTAAATATTCAAACACCTGTGGTCTTAGTGAAGTGTATTCCTGTTCTCTACATAAATGAAAGGAAAATGAAGAACCATATTTCTTAGTCGATCCGTAATAACAATTTTATAAACAAACCTCACATTTCTACGTGAATTTCTTTTATTTTCACAAACAAGTTTGTAAAATAGTTTCAATTATCATTTATACAAATAATTCAATCAAATTCCACAGCAATTTCCATCATAATCTCTAATTTTGACCCTTTTAAAATTAGGGGGCATGCACCGTGCCCGGCGGGGCACCGCATAATTTTCCTTTCTCGTCGGTCATCACTTCCAACAAAGGAAGGTCAAGTTATGCCCTAAATCTTGCTCTGAATCGAAATCTCCATTTCGAACTACGTCCACAATTGAATATTTTCTAACAATCTATCAATTCTTACCCGAAAATGTCCAAAATAATGCATTTTCGTCAAGTTTTTCTTGGTTTCTTGACGCTGTTTTTTGTTATCGAAATTCCCACAGCCTCGTTCTGATGGTACAGCTGTATTTAGTACGGATTGTATTAGAATTATAGACTCTGATATTTTCAAATGATTTTCCATCATCATTTATTCATTATTCAAGTGTCACATCATTCCATTGTCTGAACACAATAAGTCAATATTGGAAATAACTCCCTGGAAGTGGCAAAGATTAAAATCAGCAAGATAGGCTTTAGTTTTAAGAGTACTTCACCACAGATTTTGATAGCTGGATTAAATCAAATACTAGGACAACGGTGTCCAGTTTAATGCCTGATAACTGTCTCATCACATCCCTAGAAAAGAAGATGGTCTAATTGCGTTTTAAAAGTCAAAATTATCAAGAAGACAAAATCAAAGAGCTACATATAGACTATCATGCCATAAATATGTTGCCCTGCATTGACTGGTTTCACCATAGAATTATAGGAAACGCGGGTGATGTTGTCCTACACTCATTCAATATGTTTTAGGGCAAGGGTCAGAGATATAAGAGGATGGAGTTTTATAGAGTCTGATATGAAGACTAAGGACCTGCAACACATATTTCTCAAGTGCCAGTTAGTTTCTTCACCTTTCTAATTTAAAATCTCTATTTTCCGTAAAAAATCTTATGTATTTTCTTCAATAATATTTATCACATTTCGTTTTTATTTTATCCCCAGCTGTAAGATCAGTTTTTTCATATTCTGTTGTATTTTATAATTATTATTATTATTATTATTCTCTTCATTATTATTGCACTTCTGTTTCTTTTCGTTTCTTTTGCACAGAATAAAATTCATATTGATTTTATTTTTATTTCAACAAAATAACAAACAATTTCATGCTAACAAAATCAATCTCAATAACTTACGATATCTAAAAATGTTATCTTCGCCTGTTAGTGCTCATTTTATCAATTATAGAGCAATATATCAATTATATTTTATAGTTAAAATTGGAACAAACGGATTATAACGATAAAAACAACTAACAAGCTGTTCATCCAATTTTTTAAGAATACAGATCCTGGTATTGTCCTGGAATTGTCCCAGGCAGGATTTAATGAGAGGTCATTCTTCGACCTAAATTTTAAGCTCCAAGATCAAAAACGTTATAGATTTTAAGGGCCACTCACTACGATATGCATCACGCTGGGTGGCACTATCCTGGCAGTACTAGGCACCCTATTTGAGAGTTCTGGCAGTCCACATAGCTTAACATATTCCTTCGGTGTCTAGGTCAATTAAACAACCCTTCCAGAGAGTCCCAATAGCTACTGTTTTCAACCCAGCATTCCATTCAGAGAGTGCACATAGCTATTCAAATGTCGATTTTGTAGTTGGGCCCAATGGCAGACAACTGATCAATAATCGATTAAAACTTGAAATAATTCAATTGAGAAACTCTGTAAATACTAAATTAAAAACATGCCAAAATTTTTAATTTCATGGGTGATGTTTGCATCATGTTTGCTTTGATCAGTTATTATAGTTTATTGTGGGTATGTATTGTGCTGAAGGGAAACTATATTCTTGTTTTGATCAGTTATTATAGTTTATTGTGGGTAAGTTATGTGCTGAAGGGAAACTATATGGAAGAGATTACTACTTGTTAATGGGTACAGTGGAGAAAATGTAACTTTCACATATAATCGATTATGAAATTTGATAACCAATAATCGAATATATTGACTAATTTCGATGATTTTACCCAGCCCTAGTCCACATAGATAATATCTACATGATAAACAAATTAATCCAACAGATTATGCCACTACATTTCTTCTAACTTCTGTTAACATCATAAAGATTTCCGCAGCTTTTCACTAGAAATCTGGGCAGCCTCCAACCACAGTAGAAGTTCCTTAGGTGGGTCTGGGCAGACGATGTTGGGGTCTAGTTTTGACACAAGATCAGCAGGCGTAGCTCCTAGTACCACCTGTTTTATCAGAGCTATTGAACATATAAACTGATCCTGAGTTCGAATTAGTTTCTGCTCCATATAAAATGACCGTTCATCCCAGTAGACTACCTGAAAATATTAAATAATGTATCTGGTTAAATTCTGATTTCTGGAGCATCAACTATTTAATTTTAAAGATTGTGTCTTTATCAGCTGGCTTAAAGAGGGAATTGAGAAACAACGGTACTTCAACATGAATAACAATTTAGGTTCACAAAAATCTTGTCTGCTAGCTGGTCCTTGGCATTGATCTTTCCCATTTACAGCAGGTATTATGATTCTTATGGAGGAAGGTGACTTTAGTCAAGGTTTAAAGACTTTGACATGCCAACCAAGATTAGAAACCTTGAACATGACCATGCAAATGATGTCAAATTTTTACGCTCTAATAAAAAAAAGCCATCCTCAAAAAAATTTGGTTCAAAAATGGTGTTAAATTTCAATTTGGATTTTTTTTGTTTTTTAGAAATTCATGAAAGATATTTAATGATTTCAGAATTGACTGTTTGTCATCCTCATCTCATCATAAGTTTTGCTTCTTATCTCACCTTAGTATGAATATTATATCTATCTAAGAATACCAGTGACTTTCTATAGCGGATATTATTGCCTCCGTTAGTTAGAGAGCCTCCAAGTTTCTTCACCTCTTGCCAATATCTAGATCGAACCCAAAAATCAAAACGACCAAAATCTCCTTCTCTTAAATATCGCCCATTATTCATATGAAGGTTAAAATCTAGATCTGTGGTCAAACATATCCCTGAAAATAAAAAAAAATAGAGAAAGTGTTTACATAGGGAGTAAAAGTGAAAGTAAAAATATGCATTGATAATTTCTTGAAATATTGAATGAATACTGTAGTCTAAAAGCAGAGTTAAAACTGAATGTATAAACTTCCTCTTTAAGCTTGAAGTTGTGTTATATGAAAGGTCTCGTTTGGTTGAAAAAGACAATGGAGGGTCTATCAAGTGACAGTTAACTTTAACTTTGATTAAGGCACAAATAGCCTTCCATACAAATCACCGACTGAACACAAATAAAATGGGCTAAAAACTGACCAGGAACTACAGATTCTTCTAGAATACTGATTCTGGACTTAAACCTGGAATACACAGACACAATCAAACCACGGAGAAAATAATACACATCGAAAAATAGAAACAGAATGAAGATAAAGTAAAAATACATCATAGATAGGAAGTGGAGAGGCGGAGTTCACCCGCCATGAAACGATATTTAGACTCCGCCCCTTCATATAGTATAGTCTCTATCTGCATGCCATTTCTTTACTTTACACACATGAACTAAATACTTGACAATTATGTCTACCTTCAATCTCGGTCATAATGACCTACACTTAAGGGGTCTGCTTGAATATTATCATGCGGTCTTGTTTGAAATTACAGCTAGGAGTAGGACCTTATCCTAATATGTTCTGTGTAAAGAAGAAAAGTAACCGTTTTTTCCTAAACATTTGATTTAAATTGGTCCTGTGAATCATGTATTTAATATATTAATATGCAAAAGTAGGTCAACACTAGTAGGCCTGCACGTGTAAATTCAGCATTTATCTGTGAAATGGAGTTCAGTTACCCCCAACACCCCACCTCGCAGCCCCGGGCAAAAATCTCATATTCGGATTCCCCCATCTCAAGTTTGCTGTTAAAAAATATCATGTTAGTATTGACCACAATTTTCACATTTCTGCTTGAACATTTTGTTTGGTGAGTTTCTTCTATCTCTTTCATCAAGCTAATGAGGATATACAACACCAAGCAGTGTGCAGTACAGGAAAATTTGCCATGAAATCGACATTAACCTACTCTTATTTCAATTTCCATCTGTTAGGATCTTGAACATGAACAACCTATAGCACACAGGGCCTTGTTTTTTTGTCCCATTCCATCCAAGAAATCTGATGCTATCATCACAACTTATGCTTGGTTAAATCAGAAATGCCTAAGGATAAGACGAACATAGTTTTATACCAAATTATTTTATTTTATATTATTGTATCCCATATAATCATTCATTCATAAAATATAATAATAAAAATAAATTCATAAAGGTTGAAGAAATAATACTTGTCATTTTTAAAATAAATATATTGCGATGAAGAAACTGGGAATTACCAATTGTGAAATAACGATACATAATACTAAAATATTGGTAATTACTCCAAACTAATGTTTTTTTTCGTTGAGGAACAAATGAGAAACAACACAACGATGGGCAGACTGAACAGTTCGGGGCCCCTCACACAAATGGGTTCCTAGGGCTCCTGCCCCAAATCCCAAATAATTGTTCCTTGTCCTCACCCTACCTGTTATATTTATTTATCTAATTCGAAGAGATAAAAAAAAAATTAAAAATATTTTGTTCAAAAGTTTTTTTAATCATAATTGTACGGCCAATGACCCCTCCTGTCCAGGTGTCTGACCCCCCAGTCTGCCTCTGTTAGAGTTAGTGATGTTATAATCTGATCAGAATCAGAATGATGCAAACAGAGCCTTTCATACATTGGAATTGTTTGTAGGGACAATGTTATTATAGTATTTTATTTTGATGACTAGGAACACTAAATCATCAAATAGCTTGACACAAAACAAAAATAAAATACAGTCTATCAAAAATTATAAATGCCAAAAATAGTACAAAAATAAACCATTCAGAGGATCATGATATTGAGATGTTCAGTGAGTTAATAACACTTTATAATATATACCGTGGAGTCTCATTTATCCACACGTGCAGTTTAACGAAAATCCGGATAGTTGGAACATGCCATCCATAACTAGAGTTATGTCCCTTCCTATTAGGAAACCGGATAAATTCGGCTCCACTGTACCGTTATTACATCACATAACATACCACTAGTCCTCATTTTAAAGGGACAGATGTGCCATTTTGGGGGGTTGATTTGAGTCTTGAATATATTTAACTAGTCTTCAGAACTACTAGAAATGTACGAAAATTGCATAATAAATACTCCAAACTAGAGTCGTCTTTTTAACATTCAAACAAAATAATTCTGGAAACACATAGATTTGGAGGCTAAAATTTCGACTGTGAGCTGTGAACACTATAACTTATTGGCTAAGCTGAAAATATTCTGTTTCTGAGACTAAAGTATGATTAGAAAAAAAAATGGCCCACCTGTCCTTTTAACTTAAAGTTGCCCATCCAGACAGATCACTAATAATTCTAATTCATGACAAAATGGTCATCAATATATTATCAGTGTATTTCTATCTGAGATGGCAAGTGTACACTAACTATATCAACACAGAAATAATCTAAAATTATAAATTCATTCTCCCAGTGTTAAACAATATTTAGATTTTTCTTAATATTGTAAAATCAGATTTGATTTTAAAGAGATTGTGAAGATGTTATCTAAACTTCTTATATATAACAGGGACACTGATAGCATCAATTTGCACTATTCCAATTTTCAATCAGGTGGCCGTGGTTCCTGCCATTCCATTAAATTAAGTATTTGATGTTGTCATTATCACAAAATATGATTTATCGCAAAAGGCCTTTCGTGATTAGTGATGTCATCAAACACTTAGTTTTAGTGGAATATCAATAACCACAGACGTCTGATTGAAAACCGGAATGGTTTAAATTGATGCTATCAGTGTCCCCGATACGCATAATTTTTTTTAGAAAACCTCTTTACAATCCCTTTAAGAGATTTGTAATAACTAAATCAAAAACAGTCTTCAAAAATATCTTCACCACTAGTTCCCTTGTAACTAATATACATAAGTTTAAATTATACCTTGTAAATTGGTGGACACCACCACTGTTTAATAACACTATGTAATAAATATTATTACATTCTTAAATAACCTTGAACTTTGACCTCCTATTTACAAAAATATTTTGCAAAAATTTCTTCGAACATTAGAATCTGACTTTCGTTGTTTCAATATTATGTTCATTAAAGAGGCACAGTCATTGAAATATTTGACTAATGTCTGGTCCTCATAAATTTAAAGAGATTGTAAAGATTTTCATCATTCCAAATTTCAATCAGACGTCTGTAGTTCCTGTAATAGTTTATGACTCCACTAATCTTTATGTGATAAAGTCCCATTTGAAAATTGGAATGGTGTAAATTGATACTATCAGTGTCCCTGATACACATACAAAATTTATAAAACCTTTTTACAATCTCTTTAATTAAAAGATAAAGTGGAAGTAGGGTTATTTGGATGACAATATCCCTATAATAAGAAGCCATGATAAGACTCTATCTGTATATGATATATATAATAAGAAGCCATGATAAGACTCTATCTGTATATGATATATATAATAAGAAGCCATGATAAGACTCTATCTGTATATGATATATACAATATAAGTTATATACAATTTGAATTTGTTCATATTTAAACATTATTACAATTTATTTGACAAACAAGAGGCACCATAAACTGAGATTCTTAATATACTCTCACAAAATACTGGATACACATAGAATTTGTTAGAATTTTTGAAATTACAATATTAGACATGTATTTTGATGGACAAATCTCCAAAATCAATTTCCAAAATTCCTCCTAATTTCACAGTATTACTATTATTACTGTCCTAAATGTGCCCTCACACCATAGTGATTACCAGTTGGGTATAGTTGTGAATGATGACAGTGACCATGAGTTGAGAATGTAACCCAAATATTAGATGCATGAGAGTTGCGTTCGATACTTATGACTGATATTGTTATTCGCAACCATACGCATCTGGTAATGTCCAAGATGTCCTGGCCACTTAAAGATGGGTTTCCTTATTTTTAGTGTCAAATTAAGCAAACTATTTCTTGATTAATTGGTATTTCTGATAAATTATCATGTATTCTTAATCATATCATTATGTTCTTATTGCATATAATTAAGAGTTTTAACCAATCATAAATATCCATGGATGTACAGTCTGGATAAACAAAAAAGACTTTTTGACCTTTCTCGATCGGTCACTCTTCTAATTTAGCTAATTATGATTTAATTATGGACATGTGAGATAAACTGGTTTTTTTCCAAGTCATTAAAACACCTCTACTTTCTATTTATATAAGTATTAGTATTTTCATTTATGAAAATAAGGGAACCCATCTTTAAGTGGCATTCAGCAATACTTTTAATATAAAGACAAGATTTCCACATTCAAGCATGACTGGCAAATGGAACTTTATCAACAGCCCTGATTAAAATGAAAACAAGATTTCTAGTGAACAATTATTTTTTTTGCCCTATTTTGATTTTGTATGATTGATTTGAACTAGTTTTGAAGTCAGTGAGGATAACTTGATCTTGTTGAATTCCTAAAATATAAATCTTTTTATAATGCATGACTCTATAATAGTTTCTCATGTTCGAACTTTAAAATTAACTTAAAGGTACAGCATGACTTAAACACACTGTAACTAACAAAACTAAGAATAATGGAAGAATGGAATAATGATCCTTTTTGAAGAAGAAGCTAGGGCCAGTTTCTTGAAAACTTGATCAGAATTTAAAAAATACTGTAATCTGATTGGTTAATAAAACATATTTAAATTCAACTCTATTTACTGCCTTGAGTCTCTAAAAATCTCACTGAAAATTTATTAAACGTGCCAAATTGTGAAATAACACATTTACGACAAAAATTGATTTTTGAGAAAAAAGCCCCGAACACGTGAATTATCTTTAGTTTTAGAGAAACTTGACCACAAGCCATAAATGAATTTATAACCATGAAAATGGATGGAATATAATAAATTGCATAGTTTAAATCAGTGCTTGGTCTAATTCTGCTTTTCTGTAAACTTGACTTGTTTCAGGGTATCCATTGTTGTCAGTTCCAAAATTCATGAAATCACTAACCAAAGTTTAATGACACCATTAACTGAATTTATGTCTTTCTTTTCAAAACAGTGGTATTTCTATTGGCAGGTCAGTGGGGGCCTTTGGCTCCCTCAAGAAAAGTGGCTGCCCCCCCCCCCCCCCCCCTCCCTTCACTTTTAAATTTGTTTACATATTAGTCAAATTGCCCCCACCCCCCTATGGAAATTTTGTGGCCGCTACTCGCCCCCCCCCCATACCCTCATGTAATGTTTTCTAGAAATGCCACTGTTTCAAAATCCAGTGGACCATATGAAATAATGAATCCCTTCCAAGATCTATAGGCATGTCAACCTGTTAACAAACAACAGAATTAGATTAAGCACTGGTTCATTGTGTACAGGGTGCTATAGGTCTATGGACTGGTTTCCGTGTCAACCGTTTTCCAATAGTCTCTACGTGAAAACCAATTTCCATCAACGCCTCATGGTCCAGGATAATTCTTCCATCAAAAATAAACGCTGGTTTTAACATATCGGCGTATATTCTTTTGTAATCCAATGTCTGAAAATGGAAATTTGAGCAACTTATTGAGTTTATCTAGATATCATTCAGGGCAGGGACAAGTGATATCATTCAGGGCAGGGACAAGTGACATCATTCAGGGCAGGGACAAGTGATATCATTCAGGACAGGGACAAGTGATATCATTCAGGGCAGGGACAAGTGACATCATTCAGGGCAGGGACAAGTGATATCATTCAGGGCAGGGACAAGTGACATCATTCAGGGCAGGGACAAGTGACATCATTCAGGGCAGGGACAAGTGATATCATTCAGGGCAGGGACAAGTGACATCATTCAGGGCAGGGACAAGTGACATCATTCAGGGCAGGGACAAGTGACATCATTCAGGGCAGGGACAAGTGATATCATTCAGGGCAGGGACAAGTGACATCATTCAGGGCAGGGACAAGTGACATCATTCAGGGCAGGGACAAGTGACATCATTTAGGGCAGGGACAAGTGATATCATTCAGGGCAGGGACAAGTGATATCATTCAGGGCAGGGACAAGTGACATCATTCAGGGCAGGGACAAGTGACATCATTCAGGGCAGGGACAAGTGATATCATTCAGGGCAGGGACAAGTGATATCATTCAGGGCAGGGACAAGTGATATCATTCAGGGCAGGGACAAGTGATATCATTCAGGGCAGGGACAATTGATATCATTCAGGGCAGGGACAAGTGACATCATTCAGGGCAGGGACAAGTGATATCATTCAGGGCAGGGACAAGTGATATCATTCAGGGCAGGGACAAGTGATATCATTCAGGGCAGCGACAAGTGATATCATTCAGGGCATGGACAAGTGACATCATTCAGGGCAGGGACAAGTGACATCATTCAGGGCAGGGACTAGTGACATCATTCAGGGCAGGGACTTGTGATATCATTCAGGGCAGGGACTAGTGATATCATTCAGGGCAGGGACTAGTGATATCATTCAGGACAGGGACTAGTGACATCATTCAGGTCAGGGACAAGTGATATCATTCAGGTCAGGGACAAGTGATATCATTCAGGGCAGGGACAAGTGATATCATTCAGGGCATGGACAAGTGATATCATTCAGGGCAGGGACAAGTGATATCATTCAGGGCAGGGACTAGTGATATCATTCAGGACAGGGACTAGTGACATCATTCAGGGCAGGGACTAGTGACATCATTCAGGTCAGGGACAAGTGATATCATTCAGGGCAGGGACAAGTCACATCATTCAGGGCAGGGACAAGTGACATCATTCAGGGCAGGGACAAGTGATATCATTCAGGGCAGGGACAAGTGACATCATTCAGGGCAGGGACAAGTGATATCATTCAGGGCAGGGACAAGTGATATCATTCAGGGCAGGGACAAGTGACATCATTCAGGGCAGGGACAAGTGATATCATTCAGGGCAGGGACAAGTGATATCATTCAGGGCAGGGACAAGTGATATCATTCAGGGCAGAGACAAGTGACATCATTCAGGGCAGGGACAAGTGACATCATTCAGGGCAGGGACTAGTGATATCATTGAGGGCAGGGACAAGTGACATCATTCAGGGCAGGGACAAGTGACATCATTGAGGGCAGGGACAAGTGACATCATTCAGGGCAGGGACAAGTGACATCATTCAGGGCAGGGACAAGTGACATCATTCAGGGCAGGGACAAGTGACATCATTCAGGGCAGGGACTAGTGACATCATTCAGGGCAGGGACTAGTGATATCATTCAGGGCAGGGACAAGTGATATCGTTCAGGGCAGGGACAAGTGATATCATTCAGGGCAAGGACAAGTGATATCATTCAGGGCATGGACAAGTGATATCATTCAGGGCAGGGACAAGTGATATCATTCAGGGCAGGGACAAGTGATATCATTCAGGGCAGGGACAAGTGATATCATTCAGGGCATGGACAAGTGATATCATTCAGGGCAGGGACAAGTGATATCATTCAGGGCAGGGACAAGTGATATCATTCAGGGCAGGGACAAGTGATATCATTCAGGGCAGGGACAAGTGATATCATTCAGGGCAGGGACAAGTGATATCATTCAGGGCAGGGACAAGTGATATCATTCAGGGCAGGGACTAGTGATATCATTCAGGGCAGGGACAAGTGACATCATTCAGGGCAGGGACAAGTGACATCATTCAGGGCAGGGACAAGTGACATCATTCAGGGCAGGGACAAGTGACATCATTGAGGGCAGGGACAAGTGACATCATTGAGGGCAGGGACAAGTGACATCATTCAGGGCAGGGACAAGTGATATCATTCAGGGCAGGGACAAGTGATATCATTCAGGGCAGGGACAAGTGATATCATTCAGGGCAGGGACTAGTGACATCATTCAGGGCAGGGACAAGTGACATCATTCAGGGCAGGGACAAGTGTAGAAATGAAAAAGAGTTTTATATCCTACTTTTCTGCACCATGTGGGTTAATGAAGACTGCCAACGCCATGCAGGGTGCAATGAGGGAAATTTTGCCAGGACTCCAACTTACTGTAGAGAGATTATTTCATGAGTCTTCACTCTACAATACGCAGGGTTTTCGGTAACAGTCCTAATACGAGAGGAAGTGTGACCTAACCAGAGGAACTCTAATCTTCACAGACAGGGGAGAAATGGCTCATTCATATCCATTACGCTGTTTACAAAGTGCAACAAGAAGTTTTTCTGTGCTGTTAATATTGACATCTCATCCCACCAACATATTTTGGGATAATAAAATCCTCATCAGGACAGCTAGTTTAGAATTGAGAGTAAAGTACTGATAAAAAAGATCTAGGGTTCTCTCTCTGTCTTACAAGTAAAATAGGGTTCACTCACCTTAAATTCATCCCATTCTGTACATAGTACTAGAGCATGACTACCTTTAGCTGCTTCATACACATCATCATAGATAGTTACTAGTTTGGATACTGAAAATAACACGGTGTGTGAAGTTAAATATATTTTTAGGGAAGGAAAGAAGCATTTACCCTTTACATTGTTAACAAATTAAAATTAAAATTACGCGCTACTTTTCTGCACCACGTGGGCTGATGAAGACGACGGTAACAAATTCAAGGGATTGTTACAAGATTTTAAAGAATTTAATGTGGGACAGCACCAATCCGACAATCTTATTTCAATCAGATGTCTGTTGTTCTTGCAATTCCACTTAAACTATGTCCTTTATGACGTCACTATCACAAAGGTCCTTATAAATAAACAGCAACTTTTGCGATGGTGACGTCATAAAACACTTACTTTTAGTGTAATTTAGTGAAATTTAATCTAGAGAAAAAAATCTTCAAAAGACTCTTACCTCTGTCAGGATTATCTGAGATCATTGGGGATGTTAACTCTCTACAAAATTAAAATTAATATAAATATTATATTAGAACTTTTATTTCTAAACGTTGGTACTGTCATGGAAGAAAAAATTAGTTATTGGTTATAAGGTTATAGAGTTATAGATGTCAGTATTTTACCGTATATAGACTTCTTGTTCTGTTTTCTATTATTATTTTATGCTTGATAAAGATTCCTGTATGTGAATTGAAACATTGCATTAATTAAAGAAAGGAGTAGTATATCTATAATAGTGTTTTTATTTATTTAATGTTCTATCTACTTGTAAATGACATTTCAAGATCAGAAATTAGTTAGTTTATATGATAACATATTATTAGTTTCCTCTGATTATTCAAGGTTGAAATTTTTTCTTTTTCTACAAATTTAAGAGCTTTTATTTTGATGACTTTAATCAATGAAGTAGATATTGTATGAGTTGTAAGTTTTATAGTGTTCTCCAATACTTCATGGTCAGAGTTTTCCCCCTTTCTAATGAACTTTCAAAGAGAAATGAAATGAATGGAGTTTTATGTTCTATCTTTCTACCCATATTGCTCTAGAAGAGAAAATCATAAAAGATTTCACTACAAAAGAGAGGGTCATGATTAATAACAGTGTAGAGTAAGGAGCAACTATTATAAACTAAAACCTTACACCAGTATAGGTCAACCTACCTCAACATTTGTTCCTTTTCAACCTTTGGGTCGTAAATTCTAATTTTAGCCTCTTCATCCAATAAATATTTACTCAGATAAATGGCAGCCGACTCCCTGAAAAATATTCATAATTTTGTGTAATGGAATCTATATCTGTTTCCAACATCTTAAACTAAATTCTTATTGGAAATTCTATCTTCACACAATAACTTCTGATTTAAAATTTTTGCATAAACTGTACAAGGTTCACGATGGCTCTGATCCTAAACATATTCATAACTGACTTCTCTTGTTTAGTTATTTCACAAACTTTCTGTGTTTATTTCACTCAATAATTCTAATATGTATGTATATCGTTGTAACTGTAGTGGGCTCCTGATTTTATCTTTCTTAAATGATGTGAAATTAAGTCTTTATCACCGAAACACCCAGTCTTTGGGACTTTTTACAAAATGTCTGGCATATATTATATTTTTTCTATCTCTAATTTCATAAGCTAAATATTTCTCACAACTTACCTGGTATCCCCTGTATCTTTTTTAAAAGCAAAACCTAATATGGTGATATTTTTATCTGTGACAGTATTAAATAAACTCTCCACTATTCTTAAAGCAAATCTCTTTCTCTGATAGTCATTAATATCTACTACCTGTAATTAACAACAGTCAAATCAGACAAACAGGACAAAATACAGGGAAAATGAAATGGAATTGGTTCACTTCTTACTTTTTTTATCATATTGACATAAAATTAACAGAAAATTTCACCATATCTAGCATATATTGTTTTACTTCCAACTGTCAATGGATCTTTATGTGCAGAGCAGGTATCACAGAGGACCTCTGTTTATTTCCTTAATTTCTTGTCAGCCCTGCTTTACTGACAGGGAAAACTCGGATTGAAAACTTAAAGGTATCACCTCGAACTAGACCAGGATAGAACTCTGGACTAGGTTGCAGGTGGGTTAGACTCACCAAACCATCCCTGGCTCCCTCTTATAATCTCCAGAAAGTCAATAAATTAAGACTTTACCTGTTGCCAGTAGGCTGCAGCTTCTGGTAAATTCAAACATTCACATAAATAGACTAGATTTAATACATCTTTCTGAAAACAACTTCCACCAAATCCTGGAGAGAAAATAAACAAAGATTCTCGTATCCTATCTCTAAAAATATCCAATTAAACGAATACAGATGTAAAATATCATTTAGCATGGCAATGAATGAAGTTTTATCTGATCAATTTGAGGTTAACAAAGACTATATAACTGTAGCTGTAGAATCCTACCCTTTTCCAATTTCCGTAAATCTTTATCATGCTAAGCCTGTAGCAAATATGGCCTCACCAGCTCAAGTTGCAAATTTTCAAGAACAATATACATTTGATGAGTGATAGAAATCTAGAAAGTTTAAAATTACCTACCTACACTAGCCTTTAAGAATTTGGAGCCGATACGACTGTCAGTACCGATAGCCCCTGCTACTTCTGATACATCAGCTCCTGTTGCCTCACATATAGCTGATATAGCATTAATACTGGAGATTCTCTGGGCTAGGAAAGCATTAGCTGCCTGTAAAAATACAAATCAGATTGAATCTTTAATAACCGATTACCTGTCAATCAAGTTCACCCACCCGCCCCTAACAATATAGTTCTATAAATCGATAGTGTTATTTGGATGATAAAATTATCAAATATTTATTATTCCATTGAAATATCAACAACAATTGTAAATTTAAATCAATTGTAAAATTAGATTAGACTTTTCGATGTATTCATACGCCTTATTGTCACGTGACAAACTACAGTTATTGGAAAATAAACGCCGGTTTGGCTTACTGGTTTATTGAAGGGAGTGATAGTAGAAATGTAAATATTATTGTTTAATCTCCACCCCAAATGGCCATGAAAATATGTACAAAGCATCGTAAATAAAATTGTTTCTAATCCTTTTAGATAACTTCAATATCAGAATAATCTGAAACTTACCAATTTAGAGAGTTCTGAAGACCAAGTGTTCATGACTATGATTTGTTCTTTTGGTATCCAGTGTTCATAAATCCAACATAATGCTTCTACTGCTTCTCTCCCTTGATCTGTCTTCTCTCCACCAATCAGAACACGGTCGGGAGAAACTAAATCTGATATTGCCGTACCTTCCGCTAGAAATTCAGGGTTTGATAAAACCTGGAAAAAAAAGATGAAAAGTCAGCGCTTTATATTTGCATCTGTTAAGGTTTTTAGTGACACAATAATGTGTCCGCATCATAAACAGATTCATTTCATTGAAGATTGCACCCCTTTCAGAGAGTCCACATAGATCAACATGTTTTTTGATATGTAGGTCTGTCAAAATGGTATACTGTTCACGGAGCCCACATAGCTTATAATATTATTTGGGATTTTTTAGGTTTGTTGACTTGTTGTATTCCAAGCCAGACAAGAGTCAACAAGGCTTTTGCTGATTAAGCACTTGTATTCGTCAACTCAGCATCTCTCACAGTCCACATAGGAAAATAAAACAAAATAAAACAAAACAAAAAAAAAACAAAATAAACAAAAAAATAAACAAACAAACAACAATGCTGATTAAGCAATAAAGTTTGTCAACTTGACATTCTTTTCAGAAAGCTCAAAAATATTTATGTAATATTGTTTGTATGATATATATAGTACCTGATATTTAACACCAGGTTTGACGTTGGCCTGTAGAATATTTGTGATACTCTCAGCAGCTTTGACTGGTACTGTTGATTTTTCTACTACTATCTTAGAACTCTTGGCTACTGTAGCTATTCTTCTTGCTGCTGATTCTATATACTTTAGATCTGCTGCTCTACCCTACAAGAAATATCAACAATAACTGAAATATATGACTACATCTCACGGAAGGTACAGAAGTTTTTTAAAACTTTTTATTGTATCAGGGACACAGATTAGAATCCATTTCAGTCAAGACGTATGTGGAACATGTATTTATGCATATATGACTTCATTATTGCAACTGCAATGCCAAGGAACTTAGATTTTATCACCAGCCCTCATCCTTTAAATCGATTACATTACTAAAATACACCCAGTAGAATAACACGATACTTCTACTGAAAACAATCATAACTTTGGCACTATGTTTTAGTTGAATTTCAGACAAACCAGATTCCTGAGAATTGATATGGATGATTGTATTTGAGGAGATTATGAGCTTAATATCATTCACCCTGAATTAGATTCAGGATTTCAATGGGTAGAACTTACAGTCATGGTCACAAAGACACAGGGATGTTTGATTACGCCAATTTATGACTTTATTTATTGACTTTTCACCTCTGCCTAATTCAAGATGGCTACAAATATCATTAAAAAAATCACATGAGGATGATTAGAAATAGTCATCTTACCTTCCCAATACCAAATAATTTAGTTGGTGTATTAACACAGATAAAGATTAACTCAGCTTCTATAATAGCCTTGTCAACATCAGTAGAGAACCATAGATTTCTTTCACGACATGACTTTACTACATCGTCTAACTGAGGCTGAAAATTGATCAAGAATAAGAAATTTAAAATCATTAAAGTACCTGATAAAGAAAGCTTGCCAGGCAAGGTAATATACGCCAACTGGCAGCAGATTTTGAATAAAAATATTTAGCAGTACAGTAACAATCACCAGTATGAAATATTCAACCTTCAGTCTAATAATGTGTCTTGTAGAGTGTTTACGAGAAAGTGTGGAATGACGGACATGGGTGAGGACAATATACACCCACCATTTCATGTGGGCGTATAAAATTTACAAACGATGTGGACGCTCTGAAAGAAAAGATAGTGACTACACATATTTTCATTTCGAAGCTTTGGATATTTAAAAAATTTATAAAACTCAATAAGTTTCGTAAGATTTTAATAACCCAATCATCCAAAAACTTGTTGGTTTTTTTGAAAAAATATATTTGAGATTAAAAGACTTAAGAAATGTTACCTGAGTTTTAGTTTACTCACCTCATACAGTGGAAGATGATCTGAATTCCATTGTCTAATTCTTTCTTCACTAAGATCAACCACCGTCACCTGGACATCAGGACATTTACTGGCTATAACAGCACACGACGGACCCCCAACATACCCCGCCCCTATACAACATATCCTCTTAATGGGCATGTTCCACGTCCTGTAATAGAAATAGACTAGAACATCAGAACAGTTACTGACTATAATAAAATATCCTTTCCTTTAGACTAGAACATCAAGACATTAAACTTTCCCTTCTATTGGGGCTCTCACACCATATCGATCATTTTGCATATGGAACTCTGGACCATTTTCATTATTCGTAACCATACACAACAGGTAATCACTGGTGTGAGAAATACCATAAAAGGAGCTATCATGTAACTTATTCGTAAGTTGCGTTCGGAGCTCTGGACCACTTTTATTATTCGCTACTATACACAACTGGTAATCGCTATGGTTTCATGCACCTTTAAAGAAGCCTATACCAGCTTTCTGAATAACAATCTGAAACATATTTGCCCACAATTTATCATAAAAGAATTGGGAAAAGAATCTACAGTTTGATTATCCAGACTTCAAAGACTGAACAATAGATTTTATGATGCAACATTCTACAAGACTATTGTTTATTTTTATTTCATTTTTGTTTAAACAATATTTATTGATAATTTACAAAATCATACATATGCTATAGATTAATGTTGGTTTCAGAAACAAGCCGAAGCTTATATAAATCTGTTACCAATATGATATTTACAGATGATAAAAGTATAATTT
>NW_008707463.1:322483-355635 GCF_000327385.1 Lottia gigantea | reverse complement strand
AAAAACGGAGGCCATACTTCGACAGCGTTAGCTAGGTGTCAAAACGTTTTGTAGATGATATAAAGTTATGAACAGTTTGAAAG
This sequence comes from Lottia gigantea, assembly GCF_000327385.1. NCBI lineage: Eukaryota > Metazoa > Mollusca > Gastropoda > Lottiidae > Lottia > Lottia gigantea. Next base: position 355,552 of record NW_008707463.1, on the reverse strand, counting down.
ATATACAGATTTGTTTCTAAAGATAATTTTGGATTGCCGTTAAGAAGTGTTAATATGCAACGTAAATGAATAGGGAGAAGATTAATTGTATTGTTTCGTTGTTTTGAAAAGTTGCGACAGTAGAGAAGAAAGTGTTCAGAATTTTCAAAGGTGTGGCCGCATGAACAGGATGGATTGTCGGATATGTGCATTAAGAATTTGTGAGCGTTTAGTTGACTTTTATAATGACGTAGTTTGGTATGTATTATTTGTGATGGACGGTCGCCAGAGTAGAAATATAATGGTACAGAGGATTTTGAGGTGAATTTTACAAGCAGGGATTTAAGCTGAGAGAGGGAAGAAGAATTACGTATTGAGTCGGGCAGATTGTTCCAGATTTGTACAGTAGATGGGAGAAAAGATGATTTGTAAGCTACAGTGTTCCTGTGTTTATTTCATTGACACAAATTCCAAGTCAAGATTTCATTCTGAAAGATAAGAACCTTATCATTATATACTAATTTCACATGCTCAGAAAATCAAGGTTAAATAGATTTGAAAGTTACAAAAAGAAAAAATGAGTTTCTTGACAACTGTAAATATAACTGTGTAAAATTAATTTTTAATGCAGAAAATTATCACTTTTCCTTCAGAATGTAATCTTTCAATATTGAAAATACCAGTTATAATTAGGGCTTCAACGATTCTTAAAGTTATTATTCGATACACTGTATAATACTCATCCAACGATATTATTTATTGCAATAATTATTGCGATTTGTTTTTCAGAGAAGGGAGGGGGAAAAATAGTAGAAATTTGTTAAATACAAGTTTGTCACGATTAAGCAAATGATAACATTTAGAAATAAGGAATTGTGAAAAATATATCAATTTCAAAGTCAGAAATGAATTTTTGCAAATTTTTATGTGAAAATCATACTTGGAAAATAAAAACATGACACAATTTCTCATACACTCAAGGATTCTGTGTTATTTGTTATTAAAGGGGACTAAGAATTAATCGTGCCAATACATCACAATCATTTTTATCCAACGCAATTCGTCGACAAGAAGGAAAGAATCCCGGTTCATCGATTCATTGTGAATAGTTTCTGCCCTAGTAACAATATATAGAAAAAAACTAAATCAGTACTAAACCTCATAATATATGTATCACACATCTTTCTTGTCCAAAAACAAGTTGGTTACTAACTCCAGTACTGTTAAACTGTCAACTGGCCTTGATAGACAACTGACTGAAGATAAGTAACTTCTCCACGAAGAGGTTGAGTCAAGACAAAACTTGATAGGAAGGGTTAATCAGGTCTATTATTAACCCTCTAGTCTCTGATTAGATATATATCCTAATCATTTAGTATTGTCAACTATTGTTAATGTTTTTATAAACCTACTGATCACATAGTTTAAATATAACACTTATTATAATAACAAATCAACCTGTGAAAATATTTCAACTGATATTAATTATTTCTAAATGACATTTACAAGTAGATATAATATTAAATAAATAAAAACACTATTATAGATATACTACTCCTTTCTTTAATTCAAGCAACGTTTCAATTAAAGGAAGAAGTAGTATATCAATAATAGTTTTCTTATTTATTTAATGTTATTAATCATGAAATGTAATGGAGTCTGACATCTTATTTTTCTACTCTAATTAGGCTAATGACTTATTAATAACTACTGATCACAGAGTTGAAATATAATAAGAAATCAACCTGTAAAAATATAATAAGAAATCAACCTGTAAAAATATAATAAGAAATCAACCTGTAAAAATATAATAAACTTATCAACCTGTAAAAATATAATAAGAAATCAACCTGTGAAAATATAATAATAAATCAACCTGTAAAAATATAATAAGAAATCAACCTGTAAAAATATAATAAGAAATCAACCTGTAAAAATATAATAAACTTATCAACCTGTAAAAATATAATAAGAAATCAACCTGTAAAAATATAATAAGAAATCAACCTGTGAAAATATAATAATAAATCAACCTGTAAAAATATAATAAGAAATCAACCTGTAAAAATATAATAAGAAATCAACCTGTAAAAATATAATAATAAATCAACCTGTAAAAATATAATAAGAAATCAACCTGTAAAAATATAATAAGAAATCAACCTGTGAAAATATAATAATAAATCAACCTGTAAAAATATAATAAGAAATCAACCTGTAAAAATATAATAAGAAATCAACCTGTGAAAATATAATAATAAATCAACCTGTAAAAATATAATAAGAAATCAACCTGTAAAAATATAATAAGAAATCAACCTGTAAAAATATAATAATAAATCAACCTGTAAAAATATAATAACAAATCAACCTGTAAAAATATAATAAGAAATCAACCTGTAAAAATATAATAACAAATCAACCTGTAAAAATATAATAATAAATCAACCTGTAAAATTATAATAAGAAATCAACCTGTAAAAATATAATAATAAATCAACCTGTAAAAATATAATAACAAATCAACCTGTAAAAATATAATAATAAATCAACCTGTAAAAATATAATAATAAATCAACCTGTAAAAATATAATAAGAAATCAACCTGTAAAAATATAATAACAAATCAACCTGTAAAAATATAATAAGAAATCAACCTGTAAAAATATAATAACAAATCAACCTGTAAAAATATAATAATAAATCAACCTGTAAAAATATAATAAGAAATCAACCTGTAAAAATATAATAATAAATCAACCTGTAAAAATATAATAATAAATCAACCTGTAAAAATATAATAAGAAATCAACCTGTAAAAATATAATAATAAATCAACCTGTAAAAATATAATAATAAATCAACCTGTAAAAATATAATAATAAATCAACCTGTAAAAATATAATAAGAAATCAACCTGTAAAAATATAATAATAAATCAACCTGTAAAAATATAATAATAAATCAACCTGTAAAAATATAATAAACTTATCATGTTGATTATGAAGTGAAATGCAATGTAAAATATTGGGGTTTTAAGAAATTTTTTAAGAAAAATAACTTATTATAAATAAGCCTGTAAGCACAAATATTCAGTGATCTTGGAAACTAACGGGCTGCTCCTAATTAGGCTAATAACATAAACACTATTGATCACAGAGTTTAAATATAATCACCAGTGATAATATAAGCAATTTGTATTAATTATTGATATCAATATTCAATGATATTGATGATATGATAATAGCTGTTAATATCATTAAGGTATTTGAATTTGATTCTGGACACAGATCACTGACTAACGATATATTGTTACATTATTATTCAGTTTGACATGATAACCTTCAAAAATACAAAATTTAATAGACATAATATTATAATACTGTGAGGTTTTAGAAGTTGAGGTTTGAAAAAAAATGTTCTATACTTTTATCTGGCGCCATAAAAAAAAAAAATTTGGTCCCCACAATGAAATGGACCTGGAATCGTTGCCTTGTCAAAATGGCATCTGCTTCATCTCTCACTGACAAATATTACTGTTGTCCTTAGCTACTATTGCAGGAATCACAGGAACCCTTTTAACCTTCAGTGAATAAAATATCAATCAATATTATTCCAATATGTATATGTATTTTATACTGGTTGTCTATCTAAACAGTCCAATTTCTGAGTTCAAAAGGATTGTAAAGAGGTTTTCTTCATTTTGTATGTGTATCGGCGAAACTGATAGCATCAATTTCCATCATTCCAATTTTCAATCAGACGTCTGTGGTTCCTGCAATTCTACTAAAACTAAGTATTTGTTGACGTTACTACCGGTAATTGTAAAATATGCATGTATCACAATCCATTTAATATCCTTATTTCCTTATCAACAATACGCAGGTGTACTTTTAACATCTTCTTAAAATTTCTCATTAAATTTAATCTAGATATCTAATGGCTTGTTATATCATTTGTAAACAAACCATTTCAACACTTGACAATATACCTCATTCATTTATTATAAATAATCACAGTATTACAATTGAGGTGTTGAGAACTACTATATTAACAGTGAAAATATATTATAATATATGATTCTATTCAATTCACTGAATAACATACACAGGAACAGAACCACGTTCTCAAAATATCATAGATTAATGTACAAGCGTAAACATGATAACATCGAACGTTTTTCTTCACTTAACGTGCAAGTTTAATTGTACAAATTTTTAGAAACGGGTTCCAGAATAGTAAAGCATCTTACCTCTCCATTGCGAAATCTCAAAATGATGAAAACTTATCCTAAATTTTAGTCCAAATATGTAAAATAAAGGCAATCCTAAAATCCTTTTGTTCTGATTAATCTAAGGTTGTATTAATCCTAATAAATAAGGATTGGCTAGGTCAGAATATTGGTCAGCTGGTTTATCTTACGTCTCAGGTCTTATTCTATTTTTTATATCAAGAAAGGATAGATTTCAGAATTTCAAACACTTTTTTTTGAAAGGCCTGAAATGGCCAAATTCGTTAAATGATTGCAGATAGATGTTATTCAACCAATTTAAAGTATGTACTTTAATTTTAAGTTAAATATAATACTGTCAAATCATAAACAAAGGTTTAATTTTTTTTGCTGAGTTGATAATATCTAAATTATTTATTCATTAAAAAACATAATAAAATTACTAATTAATATTCCATGTGAAAAAAAAAATCAAAACAATTTTTTTCTTAAATGCTGATAAAAATCCTCACTAGACCTACACTAGACACTACCTAGCACTAATAGGGGTTTGGCTATCTGGGTTTGGTTTTTAAAAAGGGTTTAATATCACTTTAGTTATTATATATTTATAATATATTTTATCAATACAGAAATCGTCTGTTTGAATGAAGGGTGTGGTGATGAGAGTAAAATAATAAAAACAGTGGAGACATCTTAAAGGTCCACCGATGCTTTGAAAAATCTCATTGGATCCGTCGCAGTTGACTTGAGCGAAATGTTCATAATGAAATTTCAACCACTATTGAAAATGCAATCAACTGGTTGGTTACAGATTACGCCTGCTCATTTGTCTATCATCTTCAATTTTTAATACAAAAAATATAACACAAGCAATGATAGACCACAAACTGCATTTTTTCAATCATCAGTCTTTTCAATTATGTGTGATAAACTTCCCACAAATATTCTGATTTTAAATTTTTTTTCACCATTTGCCTTTTTTCCAGCTTTCATTACAGGTATGATATAAATAAGTCAAAATATACCCTAGTACTTGTCACAGTTAGCCATTTTAAATGATTAATTTAATGATATTTTACTAAAATAAAAAAAAAGTCAATTCATACGCTTTTATATCTCCGATTGTACCAACTTTACTTTCAATATTAAAATTACATTTAACAAGATAATGACACTTTAAGTGAATGTGAAAAAAAAACGAAGAAGAAAAGACGTTAAAATTCTATTTTCTTGTTTAGTTATATGATATTCTGCAATATTTACCTATAATTATTTCAATTTGTGTCACCATGAACTTGTTTTTGTAAAATGAAAACGCACCATTATAATTATAATATATCATTGGGATTCCGGGGTTATCTCTTTGTAGTACAAACTAAAGCTAACCATTCATAGTTATGTACTGTGTATTACATACTGCATAGGTGTGAACAAATTGTCAGCGAAAGCAAGTTTTCCTGGCAAATATCTCATAACTAGGTTAGAAATTGCGGCAATCTGCCACTGCCTACTTATAGTCTACATATTTAAAATATTAGATTTCTATCATTCATATGTACCCTTTTTAGTCGCTCAGCCACATGTGAACAAATTTATATCATTATCAAAAGGAAAGGTTACATTATAAGCTTTCTTTAGTTTCATTTCTTGTTTGTCATGTTGTATACGTCTGAAAGGCAGATACAGAGTCAGTTTCAGACTAATATTAATAAATATTATATAAATTGAAACAGTTCATACACTGTATTTTATTGGGTTAAAGAAATGAAAGGGAATTTGACTTATGAAACACTTGGATTCATTTAATTTCTTAAGCCTTCATTTTAATTCAGTATTAAATACTATAACACCTGTGATAAACTATAGTTATAATTCAATATAGATCTCTTTGAACTCACTGTGAGTTTTTAATGTGAGTTTTCAACTCACTTCCTCTTAACAGAAACTGACTTTTTCACTGCATCAAATCACTGACCGAGAAAAAAACGGTCTATTTATCTATTCATCAATAAGGGGTCACGACCTGTGACTGTAATTCAAGTCACAAGTAATAATTTTGGCATAAAACATTATTTATATCTATTCAGCAACAGGTTGAAATAAAATAAACTATGGTAAATCTTTTACTGTGTCATATTGTTGATGTCAAATTAATCAGATGACATGTGTTATCTACTGATGTTGGCAAGTTTCTACTGCTTTTTCACCTGTCTACCAACCTACTGACGTTATTTAAATCTATCAAGTTTATTATCATGAGCTTTATGGTATTTTTGAGTGGCTGATGCCGACAGGGTCAAGCTTATTAGTTCTATTTATTTTATAATAACAAATTTCTCACTGGTACAATATCCCTCAATACAGCAATTGTAGACTGTAGACAGGAATCTAAAAAAAAACATGCTGTTTTATTCAGATATTCACGCTATGCTATGTCAGCCTCAGCCTACTTCCCAACTGAAGTTTGACAAGTAGAAATCTTCAGACAACTGATCTATTTCAGCCTACTTCCCTATTGAAATTTGACAAGTAGAAAACTTCAGACAACTAATCTATTTCAGTCTAGGTCCCTACTGAAGTTTGACAAGTAGAAATCTTCAGACAACTGATCTATTTCAGCCTAGGCCCCTACTGAAGTTTGACAAGTAGAAATCTTCAGACAACTAATCTATTTCAGCCTAGGCCCCTACTGAAATTTGACAAGTAGAAATCTTCAGACAACTGGCCTATTTCAGCCTAGGCCCCTACTGAAGTTTGACAAGTAGAAATCTTCAGACAACTGATCTATTTCAGCCTAGGTCCCTACTGAAGTTTGACAAGTAGAAATCTTCAGACAACTAATCTATATCAGCCTACTTCCCTACTGAAGTTTGACAAGTAGAAATCTTCAGACAACTGGCCTATTTCAGCCTGCGTCCCTACTGAAGTTTGACAAGTAGAAATCTTCAGACAACTGATCTATTTCAGCCTGCGTCCCTACTGAAGTTTGACATGTAGAAATCTTCAGACAACTGATCTATTTCAGCCTAGGTCCCTACTGAAGTTTGACATGTAGAAATCTTCAGACAACAGATCTATTTCAGCCTAGGTCCCTACTGAAGTTAGACAAGTAGAAATCTTCAGACAACTTATCCATTTCAGCCTGCGTCCCTACTGAAGTTTGACAAGTAGAAATCTTCAGACAACTAATCGATTTCAGCCTGCGTCCCTACTGAAGTTTGACAAGTAGAAATCTTCAGACAACTGATCTATATCAGCCTACTTCCCTACTGAAGTTTGACTAGTAGAAATCTTCAGACAACTGGCCTATTTCAGCCTAGGCCCCTACTGAAGTTTGACAAGTAGAGATCTTCAGACAACTGATCTATATCAGCCTACTTCCCTACTGAAGTTTGACAAGTAGAAATCTTCAGACAACTGATCTATATCAGCCTACTTCCCTACTGAAGTTTGACAAGTAGAGATCTTCAGACAACTGATCTATTTCAGCCTAGGCCCCTACTGAAGTTTGACAAGTAGAGATCTTCAGACAACTGATCTATATCAGCCTACTTCCCTACTGAAGTTTGACAAGTAGAAATCTTCAGACAACTGATCTATATCAGCCTACTTCCCTACTGAAGTTTGACAAGTAGAAATCTTCAGACAACTGGCCTATTTCAGCCTACTTCCCTACTGAAGTTTGACAAGTAGAAATCTTCAGACAACTGATCTATTTCAGCCTAGGCCCCTACTGAAGTTTGACAAGTAGAAATCTTCAGACAACTGATCTATATCAGCCTACTTCCCTACTGAAGTTTGACAAGTAGAGATCTTCAGACAACTGATCTATTTCAGTCTAGGCCCCTACTGAAGTTTGACAAGTAGAGATCTTCAGACAACTGATCTATATCAGCCTACTTCACTACTGAAGTTTGACAGGTAGAAATCTTCAGACAACTGATCTATATCAGCCTACTTCCCTACTGAAGTTTGACATGTAGAGATCTTCAGACAACTGATCTATTTCAGCCTGAGTCCCTACTGAAGTTTAACAAGTAGAAATCTTCAGACAACTGATCTATTTCAGCCTGCGTCCCTACTGAAGTTTAACAAGTAGAAATCTTCAGACAACTAATCTATTTCAGCCTAGGTCCCTACTGAAGTTTGACAAATAGAGATCTTTAGACAACTGATCTATATCAGCTGAGTCCCTACTAAAGTTTGGCAAGTAGAAATCTTCAGACAACTGATCTATATCAGCCTGTATCCCGACTGAAGTTTGGCAAGTAGAGATCTTCAGACAACTGATCAATTTCAGCCTGTATCCCGACTGAAGTTTGGCAAGTAGAGATCTTCAGACAACTGATCTATATCAGCCTACTTCCCTACTGAAGTTTGACAGGTAGAAATCTTCAGACAACTGATCTATTTCAGCCTAGGTTCCTACTGAAGTTTGACAAGTAGAGATCTTCAGACAACTGATCTATATCAGCCTGTATCCCGACTGAAGTTTGACAAGTAGAAATCTTCAGACAACTGATCTATTTCAGCCTAGGTCCCTACTGAAGTTTGACAAGTAGAGATCTTCAGACAACTGATCAATTTCAGCCTAGGTCCCTACTGAAGTTTGACAAGTAGAGATCTTCAGACAACTGATCTATTTCAGCCTAGGTCCCTACTTAAGTTTGACAAGTAGAGATCTTCAGACAACTGATCTATTTCAGTCTGCGTCTATACTGAAGTTTGACAAGTAGAGATCTTCAGACAACTGACCTATTTCAGCCTACTTCCCTGCTGAAGTTTGACAAGTAGAAATCTCCAGACAACTGACCCATTTCAGCCTGTGTTCCTTCAGACAACTGACCTGTTTCAGCCTGAGTCCCTACTGAAGTTGGACAAGTAGAATTTATTCTCATGTCTATTATTATATAACTATTTATAATAAAATATCCAATCCATTAGTATTTATGTCACCTTCATCAGATTCACATTGATTAATTTATTCACCTATATTCCAAATATAATTACATATGCTGAAAAATCATGCACCAATAAATTTTCTATTAGATTGTAACCAAGTTTTAATTTCTTTGAAAGCTGTGTTCAATAAGGTGTTAACAAGTATGAAAACTTACATAAATTCTCTATTTCTATTAGTAAGCATAGAATATATATTAAATCATATTTATGAGCTATACTGAAGCAGACAATATGAATATTATGTTGATCTTCTGATAAAATGAAATTGAGTCATATGTCCTTCATCATTTTTACCATGCCCCTTTCTTAATAAATAGATTGGGCCATGAATTTCTTTATACAAAAAGCTTTGTATGAGGAAGTAAATTTTAGGGACAGATGTGTCATTTTGGGGGGGTTGATTTGACTCTTGAATGTATGTAAAGCTGTCAGAAATAATAGAAATATCATAATTCAAAAATATCTCAAACTAAGAATAACTTTTACTATTTCTATAGATATCTTTTCTATATATGACAGTGTCTCAATAATAAACAACTCGTCTTTTTAACTTTCAAACACAGATAATTCTGGACACACAATGTAGAAAATCAAGAACATTGATCAACTCCCTAAAAGAAAGTTTACCTTCTAAAGTGAAACACGATAGAAGTAAAAAAAAGTTTCAAGAGAAGATGTTTATTGTCCTACTTCAAACAATTCAAATTAAACAGTTTAATCATTACCTCTGATTGAACCCTGGATATTTGGTTAGAAGACAAATGACCAGCTTACCAAGACACTACCACAGATTTACCAAATCTGAGTTAACTCTAAATTATATTCTGTTCTGTGCATAATCAAGTAACCATTTCAAAAGTTGCCTTGTTTTCAAATTTTCTCGGCAATTGATAACTAAATTGCATTGAAAAATTCCCACACTTTTATCTTTAGACAACTGCCAAATTTTCAAAACTTTCTTACCTTGAAGTGTTCATTTTTGAAACTTTGTAAAGTTAAAAGAAACGACCAAGAATAGAGAGAACGTGTGAACTTTATCTGAGTCAATAAACTACAATCTGTGAAAGATTTAGAGAAATTGAGACCGTGTAAGAAAATATTGATCAACCAAGCTTTGTACCAGCTGATAAAGATTTTATTATAATGTTATTCACATCACCATTGATTTACTAAATCATTTTTAAACCCACATCCAGACTTGAATAAATACACATTTAGGTGACCTGCAAGAAGCAGGGTCACTGATACAATAATTTTTGCCACCCATGATTGTCTTAACACAGTGAATTTGTTTCTCAAGATATTTTCAAGCCTTCAACCAAGCTTAAGTCAAAATTCAGATATGAGATAAAAGGCTTCAAAATCAGGATCAATTGATTCAATGACTTTTGCCAATCATGTCTGATGTGAACTTTATTATGTCCGTCAGTGAAATTGTTCTTAACCAGTTAATGTTGTTTTATAAAGCTTTGTCTTACAATATCTAAATGCCATTTAAAATCTTCACCAATGCAGTAATTAAGATTCAGGATTATCAATTTATCTCACTCATTCATGCCAGCAGCAGGGTTCATACAGCACTTTGCCTCAAAAATTCAAAGACTTTTCAAGGACTCTGGGCTTTGAAATTCAAGGACTTTTCAAGGATATTAATCTGACAAAATACACATGTACCTTACTTCTGAACTGTGAAATCAATAAAGATAGTTAATATTTGTCAATGGGGTTAATGATAAAAATATACACAATTTGACTCAACTCAAAATTCAAGAACTTTTCAAGAGAAAATGGGTTTTTTATAATGTTTTCAACAACTTTTTTTGAAATCAAGGTTTTTCAAGGTTTTTCAAGGCAACGGATGGAATTCAAGGGTTTTTCAAGGCTGTGCGAACCCTGCAGCAGTAGACAATTTAGGAGAAAGCCATTGGCCCATTGCCTCTAACTCAAACTTGTGATAGATCTTATTTTGAAGTGAAAATTAAGCCCTCTATAGTTCTAAATTAATCTCAGGGCCAACTGAAATCCGTAGGCTTCTGGGAGGTGCCTCTGGCAGCCCCCAGGTCGCTGGCCTCAAGGGGCTTTGGACTCCTCGGGCTTTGGACCTCATTTTCTAGATACAGCCTTGCATGCCACTGCCAGACATGTCTGACTAAAACCTTAACAGTGAGAACAATTTCAATTTGTGGGACCTGAAATACTTCTAAAGTAGCTTGGGTACACCAATCTGTAAACAGGTTAGGTTAGAGCCTATTATTGTCACTGATTTGAATCTAATAATATGTATTTGGGAGTTGCCTTCTTGACAATTGGTTGGGGTTCGGCGACTCCCACTTGTTAGTTCTGGAGTTGAATCTTGTCATTCGGGTACAATATACGGATAATAAGTCAATGTTCGTGAAAATCATATCCCCTTCTGTTAAACAATTGTTCCATAAATATTCAAGTCATTTAATTGAAGAATGATTTGATCTACTTACCACCTAAAACCTTCGGTTTAAAGTTAAGAAACCAATTTTGACAGCAACACAAACAAGCACATGCAACCGGAAGTCACACAAGAGTTATCTCAAAGATGGAGCATTCCATTTGAGTGTTCAAGATTAAGGGGAGGAAGGTTGCTGAGAAAGCACTTTTGTGCCTTCCATTTCGATAAAATTCAGCTACACTGATTCCAAATGAGATTTTCTGTTTCTATTTGAATGTTATGCGAATCTTTACTTCATTTTCGAATGGTATATTTCAGTTTTGGAACAGTTCAAAATGGGTCGATGTAAGCTTCACCCCTCAATAGTACAACCAATTTCATCAGAAAATAAACATGGCTCCTAACAAAAACAAATCCAGTGGTCGAGCCTCTGGAGAAGATTTAAAACAAGAAGATGTCCTCCAAGCAGTTGTGATTGCTGACAGTTTTAATGTTCGATTTGGTCCCTTGACGTTGAAAAAGCCAAGAGTGAGTATTGACAGCAGCGTTAGAGAAATTCGACAAAATAATACATTATTGCACAGGTGTCTGTAAAATGCCAACCCACGTTAGTTACGTTTCTCGTAGTTGATGTCAATCTATTTATTGCTTGATATGAAAGGATTTGTAAGCTTAAAAGATTGTTTGATGTCATAGTACTTGTAGTAGGGCCTACTTTACGTGAGAAATTCAAGATAAGAAGATAACACTAGGCAGATAGCCACATTGGATGGTGTAGGAAGTCAGAGACAAGTTGTAGAGTAGTGTGCCATATGGAATTTGTCCATCCAAATAAATGGACAAGAAGAAGTCAGGCCGGTGGTTTCAAACCCATCAACTTCACCTCTCACAGGCTACATGTATCTACGCTTGTGAACATGATGATTCTTGAATCTTTTTGAGATATTTTATATCATTGATTGATAAAGACGAAAGTACCTTCACAAGTTATTTATCACAGTAATTGTTATCCATGTAATTGTGTCCAGTTTTCAATTATTTTCTGTAGGTCCAAATCACCCTCACCCTAATGGTCAGTCTAGCATCGACTTTCATCCCTTTTCCATAATGTAACAAATGAAATCTCAATTTGCAGGCATTGTTACCACTAGTGAACGTACCTCTGATAGATTACACTCTTAATTTTCTGGCTGCTGCAGGAATACAGGAAGTGTTTGTGGTCTGTTGCCATTTAGCTGATCAGATAAGAACACATTTAAAGTAAGTAGCAGTATACTCAGTCAGATTTCATCTTTACAACATTACCCAAGGCAAAAGTTATGGCATGTATCATATATATTTATACAATACAATAATCAGAACTAAAAAACATGTCATTATGTCAGAAACTAAAGTCATCCAAATGATTTGTTTTATATTTCAGAAATTCCAAATGGAGCGAAGTTGGTTCTTCTATGACAGTGACCCCTATATTATCAGATGGTTGTATGTCGGTCGGTGACTCTTTACGTGAAATAGACTCCAAGTCGTTGATACGTAGTGATTTTATATTAATAACAGGAGATGTGGTATCTAATATAGCAATACAAAATATCATGGATATACACAAGTACGTCAATTTTATACAGACTACTGACAGTGTGTTGGTTTATTAACATCCATACTGTTGGTCGTGGTTATCATCTAAACTCTTAGATCTGTCTGTTTTAGATAGTTCAAGTTTAGATATGTATTGAACCAGGTTACTATTTCCAGTAATGCAGCAGAGTAGGGTAGTTCCTTGGAAAACTAACATTATAGTGTAACATATGTTTATTGTACAAACTAGCAAACTCCTTCAAAGATTTCAAATAAGCGAATAATCGAAGTGATGGTTATGAATACAGGGTTCCGTCTTATTTAAAATAGGTCAGTTGTCTGAAGATCGCAAATAGTGATACTCTGAGTGACAACATGTTTTATGTTTTAATATTTCTTTTTATTTTAAAATTGATAAAGAATTGTTAACTATAAAAGTATTGGGGTTGTATTATCATATTTGTCTTTGTGTTAGAACATAGCTAATGTACAGACAAGTGGCATTATAATTTTTAATTATAAAAATTCTTATATGGCATAGAGTTTGTAACCTTTTAGAAGAATATATTTTTATGTTTATAAAATTATTTGATATTGGAATACAAAATATATAAAACCTCCATTATATGCAAAGAATATTATCTCAAATATTTGACTTGTGTAACAAAATCTAGATTAAAGCTACTTGTTCAGTCAACATTTTCTTTTGATAGGAATATACATTGAACACTAGAAAGTATTTTGTTGAAGATTTTCTTTTAAATTTGAGTTAAATTCATTATGTTACAAGTTTATTTTGACTTTTAGAAAAAGACGAGAAAAAGACAAATCCTCACTGATGACGATGGTTTATAAGAAGGCACCTATAGGACATGCTACACGTTGTCACGAAGACGATATAGTATTAGCTGTAGGAACCAATACCAAACGGATTTTACATTATCAAAAAACACGACAAGAAAAACGACTCAATATTCCTGCTGTAAGATTCCGTACATTTTATTCTTGTAGTGTTCTTTTGACAAGAGTTTATCTCTTGCTGCTGACATGTGTTTTGAATATACAATCTTCATCAGGACATCTAAGTTTGCATATGAAGTTGTAAGAACTATTGTGAAGATTCCATATCAATTAATGCCATTCTCTTGCTCTCAACATTTATAATAGTATTTTCAGCAGTGAATTTGGGACCTTTTTTAATGTAATCCAATAAATTTTAATGGAACATTCTGATCTCTGAGTTTTAGGGATTCCCTTTTCAGTTCAGATAGTTAATTTTTCAGTTTTTTATTCCTGGTTCTGTATTTGTAGGATATTCTACTAGACCATTCTGATGTACAGATACATTATGAGTTGATGGATTGTCAGATTTCTATATGTACTCCTCTCGTACCACAATTATACACCGATAACTTTGACTATCAAACTAGAGAAGATTTTGTCAAGGGTATACTAATCAATGAGGAGGTAAATATTTGTAAGATTTTTAATTCTGTATTCTCAAGCTTCTCCCAAGATTCAATGCTCATACGCCTTGTCTCAGATGATAGACTTATTCTTTATAAATACAATTATCAAACACAATATCAATGCAGTGATAACTGATAGTAGCATTTGTACTCCTATTCAGGGGAATTTGTGTTCACTCTTCTTCTATGACCCGGAGTAATCATTTTATGAAACTAGTATGATGTCATTTTAAAGATACCTTATCAGCACTATTTTGGGCGTAGAGTTAGCATGTTGGAAATTAAGCATGTCCTGACAAAAAAAAACCCTTCATTGCACACTGCATGGTGTAGCCCTATATATGATTTTGATAATGATAATTGTGTCCTGGTTCCACTTTCTCTAACTTCAGTCTGTTTTTAATTAAGATTCTAGGTAATACGATACATCTACATGTAATACAAGATGAATATGCTGCTCGAGTTTCTAATTTACAGATGTATGATGCTGTCAGGTAGGGAACTGATTCTTAATCTTACCATGGACCTATAGCCTGAATTATTATACAATGCACACGTGTCCATGATGGTAGTCAATTATCATCTAGTATATTGGTAAATTCATTGTATCATAGATTGGGATCTGAATTTGTCTGGAATCATTACATATTTCAGTAAGGATCTAAGGTCCATATTGTGTGTTATTGGATTGTGAATTTCAATCTTGATTTGTCTTCTGATTTCTATTTCAGTAAAGATATTATGAAAAGATGGACATTTCCAGTTGTACCAGACCAGAATTATTTTTCTGATAAAAAACATGTTTCATACGGTCGTCACAATATTTATAAATCTCAAGACGTCTCTCTAGGAAGGTAGGGACACTTTTTACTTTTCAAAAGTTTAAGTTAAGTCACAGGCCTGTTGTAAGATAAACAAGTCTTTGCTCCTAATCTCATTCTAAAACATGTATGGTTTCTTATAATTGATGTGCTCTGTTTCTCAAAACATCAATTTATCAAAGAGTGGAGGAATTCATGTATCGAACTATTTTTTTGTAGAGGATGTGTACTAGAAGAAAATGTGTTTATTGGGTGTAATACGTCTATAGGTAGTAATACACATATAATAGATTCCGTCATTGGGGATAACTGTATCATAGGTAAGATTTTCTTGTTACATCTTTTGACAATATAGCAAGCAAGACCTGAAAAATATACTTTTATTTAGTTAACAACCTTTATTACAATGGACAACTTTCATTTATCAGTTTCATATTTAATACAAGTTTATTTATAAGATATTCTTTTTATACGCCCAAGTGAATGGGGGGCATATATTGGTGTCACCTATGTCCATCCGTTTGCCATTCGAAAAATAATTAGTATGAGTTGTTGTCCTTGTTCTTAAAAAACGCTTTCAATTTTTAGCGCTTAAACACTAAAAGACATGTTTCTTGCCCGAATTAGACAAAACTGGGTAATATTATTCAGTATCATCCTAAAAGTGATTGTTACTGTACGGCCAAATATATCTATTTAAAATCAAAGCTGCCAGTTGGCATATATTACCTTGCCTTGCAATGGAGCATATATATTACAGGTGATAATGTGAAAATAAAGGGAGGTTATCTATGGGAAAATGTGAGAGTGGAAGATGACTGTTGTATTGATACTGCTGTGGTGGCGTCTGGTGTTACTATTTATAGAAAGACTACCGTAGACGTCGGCAGTGTTCTTGCCTGGAATGTAAGTATCATCCAATTAAAATCATTTCTCCCAATGTTCATATATCTGTTGGTTTTTGTCATTAGTGTTAAGTCATTTTTCTTTTTTCCTTTAACCCTTTGAACCCTGAGTGTAAATGAAATATAGCGTCATATCCCCTGAACTCCAAGTAATAAAAGTAAAACGTTGTATGGCCGGTATACTGGCTGCTCGGGTATATATTGCGTTAGTGTGTGGCCGGTAAACTGGCCGCTAGGGTTGAAAGGGTTAATGCCAGTAGAGGGAGTAAACAATATTTTATAAACTTCATTTGGTTTCAAATTTCAAAAACAGTCTCGATTCAAAAATCTTATTCACCATTTGCCGTCTATCCATTTCTTCATTAAAACTATGACTAGAGATATTCCTTGTAAATGGACTCATTTAATTGTAGATGAACTCTACACTGAACATTTCTTAATGCATATTTTATCATCTCCAGGTACAAGTGGGTCCTGATGTAGTCTTACCCCCCAATGTTTTATTAATGTCTGATAAAGAGAAAGATGAATTTGCTGATTCTGAAGATGAAGATGGCACAGATCAACCAACAGAGGGTATGTAACTTCAAGTCCTTTTAATGCTAAATGTATATTTAAACAGAGCTGTCTTGTTACCACATTTTAGACCCATTTGATTCTTCGATGTCGGCTCTTCCTATCATTGTGAAGCAGAATTCGCCAAGCGTTGGATTGTTCACCCACCAACAGGGAACGTGAGCTGTGTTAAGACCGGCTTGTGACAGGTTAGTTTTACCCTACTGGTAGGGAACTCTTTACGATTGAGGGTTGGATTGTTCACCCACCAACAGGGAACGTGAGCTGGGTTTAGACCGTCGTGAGACAGGTTAGTTTTACCCTACTGGTAGGGAACTCTTTACGATTGAGGGTTGGATTGTTCACCCACCAACAGGGAACGTGAGCTGTGTTAAGACCGGCTTGTGACAGGTTAGTTTTACCCTACTGGTAGGGAACTCTTTACGATTGAGGGTTGGATTGTTCACCCGCCAACAGGGAACGTGAGCTGTGTTAAGACCGGCTTGAGACAGTTTAGTTTTACTCTACTGGTAGGGAACTCTTTACGATTGAGGGTTGGATTGTTCACCCGCCAACAGGGAACGTGAGCTGTGTTTAGACCGGCTTGAGACAGTTTAGTTTTACTCTACTGGTAGGGAACTCTTTACGATTGAGGGTTGGATTGTTCACCCACCAACAGGGAATGCTGGGATTAGATTTGAGACATGTTAGTTTTACCCAAGTTTTATCCTAATTTTAAAGACTGGCAATTATTTTGGATTATTACAGGAACGCCCGAGTTTGGGAGTAAAAGTAAAGCGTTTAATTATAAAGCTTGTCGAGACAGTGATGCTGAAGATGATGATGATGATGTTGATGAGGTCATGTGGAGGTTAAAGATCCACTCTGATGATGAATCATTTGATGACGACGACAGCACGATACTCTCCGATGAGAGTGACATGTTAGACGGTGATTTTGGTGATTTCGGTGATCTAGAAGACAAGGACTCTGCTAGTAAGTTGTTTATCTTACTAGTTTCTACTGTGTTGGTTATTTATTTACTTGGATTCTGTGTGGAATTAGGTTGGTTATGATATAGCTGATGACTGTTTTTAAAATAAAGCCAGAGACTGTTTATGCCTTTGTTACAACTAGTGTAAATATATGAAGAAGTATTGGTGCTAGAAGTAGTCACCATGGAGTGATGGAGTGTAGCCTGGATTTCAGTGCTGTATGAAAACAACTCTTATTTTTTAAATGGCTGTAAAAAACTTACCTCAGTAGTATTTTCAAACGAATAAATGGAAAATATCTAAGATTTTCTGTGATATATATCAGCAAATGTGGTAAAGTTTCTGATTGGAATAAAATGAATCAACGAATCTGAATTTGAAGAAAAACATTTTCTTGTGTTTAACAAAGGTTGGAATTTAAATCGCATGTAGACACAGTTGTTTCTAGTTATTGAAAATTGGTGAGCATCAAGAAAAACTTTCTACAATTGATAATTCATGTGTATTATAAATTTTTTAACAAGATTCAAATTAGCATGAACTAAATGATGTATGTTTCACACCATTTCATATCCATTTCTATAATTCCTGTAATTCCATGGAAACCTGATTGATTTCACAGATTGTATATCATCCAATATATCTTGTATATTTTCAGTGTTCTATTCTGAGTTAATTGATACCTTAAAACGAGCAAAAGAAGAAAATATAAAATCTGATAATGTTATACTAGAAATCAACTCTTTAAAGTAAGTAAAGTTAATTTTCCAGTCCATTTTTTTAAAAATTCTGGCTGTAGTACACTATGGGACCCCATTCTATTAACTCTATGAAACAATTGTATTATGTGTTTTAAACAATTGTTTGGAGATTATTTGTAATCATTGTATTATTTTGCATGCAGCACAGAACATTGATAGTACCATTTCAATTTTATGTTTATTACTCAAATTGATAATTGATGTAAAAGAAGTATGTTCTCTTCTTGTGACCTTGACCAGTGCTTCTATAGAAGAGTATCTTTTATAGCACCTAACACTATGCGGAAGTACTCCTTGAGCTCTATATTTGAAATATATTGGAAAGTTATTCCCCATTTCGCAACACAAGTTGAATAAGTTGAATGATGATCATTTTATACCCATGACATGAGCTCTAGTCAGCTGTAGTCAACTTTATTCATGCTGACCAAGAAGAAAACAGAAATACCTGGAAGATATCTTTGTGGAAATATAGTAGTTTCTTTCTTTTCTTTTTGTAGTGTATAAGATTTCAAGCTTAACCATTAATTATTAATATATTATTTCATATATGATTGTTGATTGTTAAGAAGTCTGTATAATATGTCTATAGCCAGTTGTTATTTTAAATACACAGTCAAATACATGTATGTTTATTTATTTCAGACATGCGTACAATATCTCTATTAACGATGTCAATATGTCAGTGGTGAAGGCTGTACTTGATTTACCTCTCGAAAAAACCAACACAGCTGATCGTTCTAATCTTCTTAATGCTTTTAAAAATGTAAGTTTTTATACGCCCACACTATAATATCAAAAAAGCTTCAAAATTTGGTTGTGAACACAATAAAGACTACAGTTTTCATCTGATTTAAATGAAATTTTGGTGTTAATATTTATAATGATGAGATCTTGGACAAGTTCGAATTAGGCTATCTTTCGATGAATGGTTTTTGAGTTATTGACCTTGATTTATGAAAAATGCATCAAAATTTGTTTGTGAACGCAATAGGGAGTTCGGTTTTCATCCGATTTAAATGAAATTTGGTATGATCATTTATCTTAGTCAAGATATACTGGAAATGTATCAGGAAAGTGGGCGTATCTTGTATCTTGCTAGGCAACCAGTTTTTGATATTTTATCGACATCAGTTGTTCAATTGTCATCTTTCATTAACCATTTCATAGTGAGGCAGCTTGATACAATTCTTTGAAAACACAAAACCTCAAGAACACTATTCTGTTTTAGTACTTGAAGTCCCTCCCCTTTATGTAAATTATGTATATGTAATATGTCACTAGTACTATTCTGATTGTAGAACACTATTCCATTTTAGTGCTTGAAGTTCCTCCCCTTTATTTAAATTATGTATTTTCCATATGTCACTATTCTGATTGTAGAATACTATTCCATAATTAGTACTTGAAGCCCCTCCCCTTTATGTAAATTACACAGTGTAATATGTTACTATTCTGATTGTAGAGTCTTTCTGAACATCGTCCACTGATGTTAAATTATATCAAAAGTTCTGAAGCTCAAATAGACTGTCTGAAGGCAGTAGAGGTAAGTTGAGTCTAATTAAATTCTAATTAAAGTCGTTAACATTTAGAAAAAGATCGTTAAAAATCACTGCCTAGAATTAGGACTTAGACTTCTAAATCCCCAGGGGAGCCGCGGTGGCTCTGTGAGTTGGACGCTTGCTCGCTAACCTGAAGGTCCAGGGTTCAATCTGGCATAGGTCGAGATAATACCTTTGGATTTTTCAACCCTGTTTCCCCCCGTCAGTGATGCAGGTAAGAGGAGCTGACAGTTGGAAATTGAAAAAGCAGGCTAATGCCGCTGTCCTGGCAAAATTTCCCTCATTGCACCCTGCATGGCTTTGCACGTCTTCATTAGCCCACATGGTGCAGAAAAGTAGAACGTTAAACTCCATTCATTTCATTTCATTCTTTTCCAAATTCCCAACCCTTCTCTTTCAATAGTAAGATTTCAATACAAGAATACTAGACCAACTTCAGCTGGATTTTATTTAGATTTTATTTAGATTTTATTTTTAGATTTTATTTAGATTTTATTTAGTTTTTATTTTTAGATTTTATTTAGATTTTATTTAGATTTTATTTCATTCTTTTTCTGGAATTATTCATCCATGATCTCACAAGATATTTTAAATAGCATCAATTGTTTTTTGAAAACATCAAGATTTGCATTTTGATTGAATTGTTGAATTTTAAATATAGGTCTATATATCATGATGTATTTCAGGAATTGTGTATAAACAACGAATTTGTACGAAAAATTCTGGGTAAACTAATTCTTCACATGTATAATGAAGATTATATAGAGGAAAATAATATTTTTAAATGGTACAGTCTGGATTCACCCAATCAAACTGATCCATTTTATAATCAAATACAAACACAGGTAGGCCCTACGTTGTCATAGTTACCAAATATTTAAATATTTATCATTTCGTAACTTGATTCAAATATTAAAAATAGAGACCAGTGATCTTACAGTAACTGTCACTAACTTCTGTTCTTACTGAATTGATTTCATTTACGGTTACTACTAATTCAACAAAAAGTGTCTAGTTGTTTGGATAGGGCAAGAAATTAAGGCCTCAGACTACAGAAAGTGCACGCCACAGAACCCCCAAGGGAAATCAAGAAATAATAGGGTAATGCAGCTGTCTTCATTTCCTCATTGCCCACTGCATATTGTTGTCTTTCTCCATTAGCCCAATTAGATGCAGAAGAGTAGGATGTAAAACTCTATTCATTTCATTTTGTGTTTCTTGAACATAATATGAACGTTGTTGACAGTAACAAAGAATGTCCCAGAATTCATTATTTTATGTTTTATGTACCTTCAGGTTGATCCGTTAATAAAATGGCTGAAAGAAGCAGAAGAAGAATCGTCTGAAGAAGATTGACCCAATTTTTATTTCTAGCAAAATATTCAAAATAAATTTATCTCATTTGTTGTTCTGATCTACTTTTCCTTTCGATCTCCACTTTTTCTGTTGAATACAAAGCTTGTTTTTCTGTAAACTGTGTGGAAATTGCAAAACATAAGTGAAAAATGGTGTCATTTGTTTAAAATTTCCCTCCTTGCACACAGTATGGTATTGCCCATCAACTTAATTAGAAGTCTTTCAAACCAAAACAATGGAATCATTTTCATTATCTTTTATTCAGAAATGACTGACACATACACAAATTCTTAGGCAAGAATATGATTATAATGCTGTTCTGTCAGATTTTCCCTCTTTGCACACTGCAGGGTGTTGTCTCTACTCCATTAACCCAATCTGGTTAAGATATTTCTCTGGTGTTATTTTAGAAGCTTCTGTTATATGTAAAAGATACTGATCATCTCTTCAAACGTGTTTCACTGGAGCAGGTAAACCTGGATCAGGAACTGGTATACATATTCAAGATGTTACATCATTTTTAAACCCACAAATAAACACATTATATTGCCATACATTTTGTTTTGTAATTTTGTACACATGAACACTTGCCAAGCTATTAGTTTATAGTGCGGAAACTGCTAGTTGATTGGTACAGTATGAGGCCAGAATAGAATAGAATAGAATAGAATAGAATAGAATTTGATTTGATTTGATTTGATTTGATTTGATTTTTGATTTGATTTATAATTTAATTTAATTTAAATCTTCAATTCAATTCAATTCAATTCAATTCAATTCAATTCAATTCAATTCAATTCAATTCAATTCAAAATAGTGAATGAAAAGAGCAGAACAATACGGGGTTTGACATAGTCTTATTACACGGAAGAATGACGAATGGTGGTTGTGGTTTGACAGATAGAAGACCATTACCATAAACAATAGGCTTCTTAGTGTTTTAAAAACTGTTTAACTTGGTGTGATGAAGTTAGTAGGTCTACATGAATATATATAAATTAAATAACATTTTAATAAAACATACTCAGTGAGTTTTAATTTTAAGTAGAATTTTCAGTTTTTCTGAACCTAGTTGAAGGATCTCTCAAACCATCTAGATTCTCCAGCGGTTCGTCAATAACTTTACTTTTCTTAGCTCCAATGGTGAAATCGGGTTTCCCCGTTCTATATTTAGAATAATGGTCCACGAACAACTGTTTATCTATCTTACAGTCTAACACTGCTGGATCTTTCCACATTCTGTCAACCCAGGCTGTCAGTAGCGGGAATTCCTCTTTCTTCATTTCATACCCTGAAAATAATGAACGGATATTGAAATGAAGTATACAACTAGTTACCAGATTTGAAGACCGACATCCTCCCGTTGACGCGGATATTCTCAATGGTGTTTCTAGGACACAATAGTTGAGGAGGCGGAGCAGGGCCCACAAAATAATCCAGGGGTCCATAGGCTATTCTTTTACTTTGCAAAATAAGGGGGGGGGGTTAAGCCGGGCCAGCCTCTTTTCTGTTGGGCACCACTGAAACGCCGCTAAATACTCTTTGGATATAGGTTATAGGTCATCAAGGGAGATTACATATCAATGAAAGAACTGTGCATTAAGTTTGCAAATTGGCTAACAGACACAATTACAAGAACCACAGACGTCAGACTGAAATTGGAATGGTTCATAGTAATGTTCCCTGGGTCCCTAGTTCATCTAAAAAGTTTAGAGAACCTCTTGACAATACTTCTAATCCTTCTTTAAATCCTTATACATGCACTACCCTAACAAATCTTGCCGTACCAATTTCCTCAGACAATATGCAGATATAGGGTTAGGCCGTGACTTAATAGGGTCAGATTAGTCAGGCTCTAGGCTATGTGTACATACAGATAAAAGCAAAACTGTCCTAAAACGAACCTGTGATTTCTCCCATCATAGGCATTCGTTCAAACCACGGCCAGGTCATATAGTCGGCGAATCCGATCCTATCACCACTGTAGTAGGGTTTACCAGAGACCTTCAGAAACCCTTCCATTACCTCCAGTACCTCCGTTAAACGTTTACTCTGTACAGGGTCCAAACATCCCGTTAACATCAGACTGTAGAAGGCGGGGTTACCCTAAAATCGGTGCACAATGAAAAATTCATCAGCGCTAAGCAATAGATTGTTGCTGAATGGTGAAAGAAAAACACTCTCTAGGATCTACATCATGAAAAATACTATGTTGGCTAATCGGATCTAAGACAGGGTAAAGCAACCATTGAAGACTTCTGAAGCCTTTTGATTAAAGAGGTTTTCTAATATTTTTTATGTGTATCGGGGACACTGATAGCATCAGTTTGCGCCATTACATTTTTCAATAAGACGTCTGTGGTTCCTCCAATTTTACTAAAACTAAATGTTTTATGACATCACCCCTACAAAGGTCTTAAGTGATACAAGCAAATTTTGCGGGGGTGACGTCATAAAACACTTAACATTATTTTGTATCAGAAAACCTCTTTATAATCTTTTTAATGCTCAGTGTATGTTTTTACCCGTGGCGTGTTTGTAAATTATTACATGAAGAGGGCGAGTAGGGGCCACAAAGTTGTTATATAGGTCACAGTCATACACATTTTATCCCTGACCCACTCTATAGAAACACTATTAGTACCTACCTTTGAGTTCCAGTGGTTATAATAAATCTTCTCCCAGGCTCGACTGACGGGGTCAGTTGTGTATAGTTGTGGGGTGGGGAAAGCTTCTTCTACATATTCTGAAATATTTATAACATAGAAATAAAATTGTTTTTAGAGAAGTGATCAACCTGCCTTCTCCAATCCTCCAATCCTCCAGACTTGTAGATTTTCTATAACTGTGATGAGTTTTCAGTCAATTCCCTCACGATCAACCATTCAGAACGTTGGGATGTGTTACCGTCATCAATTCCATGAGGCACCAACCACCAGCTGGCAATCCATTTCAGCTCACTCAAGGACGAACATTTCATTTTGAAATATCAATTCACTCAAAGGCGCATCCCTCTGGAAACAAAAGCTTATCCACTTTAGAACGGCAGAGCATTGCAATGAGACTGGTAACTTATCTGCAACTTGGCTGTCAGCATGTTCCTTTAGTAACGGTAGGAAGGAACACGGGCTTTCAGATTCATGTAGAACAACATTACTTTCCTATCGAAAAATAAACGAAGCTCCCATGCACTCAGATCTAGAATCAACTACCGACCTTTCGTAAAGATTTCAAACTATCGAGAATTGTCACATGGCCCAGATGCTCAACTCACCTGCACAAATAAGAGACTGGTAGATATTCTGCCCATTGTGTATAATGACCGGAACCTCACCATTCGGGTTGATATCAAAGAACCAATTGGGTTTATTATTCAGATCTATGTTGATTCTGTCGTATTTTATATTTTTAGCTGATAAAACTAATCGTGCTCTCTGAAATAATCAAATGAATTTAAAATAAAATTGGTCATTCTAGCTTTATCATCTGCAAGCTAGTTGGAGGGGATAATTTCGTACGGTAAATATTCTGTGAATCTAACAGCATGATTTGAAGGATATTTTTCACAGAAGTGTACCAGTTGCGATCTATGGGAGAGGAGAAAACCATGTCCTGTTTGTGAGGGTACCCCTCCATGAAACAATAATACCATCCTCTACAGTCGCATATTGCAGGATCTTTCAGTCGTCGTTACGATCGGGTCAACTAAATCCAGCTATTGATCAGGTTCTCACGGTTGTCGTTGAAAATCCATGTGATCTCAGATTCTACCAGTCACTAGGTCGAATTGGCGCCCCGCCCTTTTTGGGCAGTGCGGACAGATTTGATGAGCTATGAAAATTTGCAATATCCTGAGCTATGGACAGATTTGGGGTATATTTGGTAAGATGTGATAATATTGAACTGACCTGGGCGTAGGGACACATTCTCATACTGTACAGCCTCAAGATACATCCATCTGGTAGGGGATCGGCTGGTAATCTTAGAGTGTCTTCGTCTGACATCTTGTTTCAGGTACTCTTCTATACTGTAAACAGAAATAACAGTTGATTATTGGCTCAACTAACATGGGGACTGTTTGAACCAAGTCCACTGGCCCCCAGCCCTAAGGTGGGCCCAACCAACTTAAGTCCACGGGCCCCCAATCCTCAAGTTGGGTCACTGTGAATATAGTCTGGAAATTATTAGACTATCCGATATCACAGGCCTGATTAAAGGGATAAATAGTCAACTTATTATTAATCTTACTAATCTATCTGATATAACATACAGGAATATAATGGTATTAGGGTGTAATGTGTTAGGGTGTAATGTGTTAGGGTGTAATGAGTTAGGGTGTATTGTGTTCGGGTGTAATGTGTTAGGGTGTATTGTGTTAGGGTGTAATGTGTTAGGGTGTAATGAGTTAGGGTGTATTGTGTTAGGGTGTATTGTGTTAGGGTGTATTGAGTTAGGGTGTATTGAGTTAGGGTGTATTGTGTTAGGGTGTAATGTGTTAGGGTGTAATGTGTTAGGGTGTACTGGTGTTAGGGTGTATTGTGTTAGGGTGTATTGAGTTAGGGTGTATTGAGTTAGGGTGTATTGTGTTAGGGTGTAATGTGTTAGGGTGTAATGTGTTAGGGTGTACTGGTGTTAGGGTGTAATGTACTAACCAGTTCGACATAGCTCCAGAGATTTAACAAGAGCAACAAACTGTATAGAAGGTACACATACACTTGTATGACTTGTAAAACGTACATTAGAATATGAGAGACAGTTAACTTTTGTCACGAATCAATATTAACTCTCTAGTGGTAGGCCTGTATATATACCACCAGAGATCTATATTATGACAGACGAATAGTATACAGAAAACAAAATACACTACACTACCTTTACGTCTACGTCTACTACAATCAAAGCTTGTCACGTCCTTTTCGTTTATGTATATAGATATCTGGCCGATTGAAATTATAGGTACAGCTCTTGCTGGCCTGATTATATAATGCATCGATTTGTTTACAAGCCTTGTTTGATTGCTACAAATTCAGATCCAGATTTCATTTTGATTACAGAGAAGATGATTGGATGATATAAATAGTTCACTAATCCACATATCGGATATTGAAACCAGTATTAAATTCAACCAGAATTAAACAGTATTTAAGTTGGTTGGTTGCCAAACCGGATTAAGTATATAAGTTTCGTCTGCTATTGTCGCGTGCAGAAAGATCCGGGTAAATTCGCGGAAATAGAATAAAATGCTTTATCACGGTGATATATTTTTAATTCTGCGAAATATGGGAGAATTCCAGAGAATATGCCCATGCGTACACATATTCCTAATAGTGCGGGGTGGGGAGAGGTCTGAGAAAAGGCCGACAAATCTGGACCAACCCAGTGCTTCTCAGTTCTCACAAAACATATTCTTACTGACTAGTTGAGGGGTACTGAATAAGTCATCTTTCCTCATTATTCCAGTAGACCCTGCCTTAAATAGGTACTGAATAAGTCATCTTTCCTCATTATTCCAGTCGACCCAGCTGTAAATGGGTACTGAATAAGTCATATTTCCTCATTATTCCAGTCATCCAAGCTGTAACTGGGTACCGAATGAGTCATCTATCCTTATTATTCCAGTCGACCCAGCTGTAAGTAGGTACTGAATAAGTCATATTTCCTCATTATTCCAGTCATCCAAGCTGTAACTGGGTACCGAATGAGTCATCTATCCTTATTATTCCAGTCGACCCAGCTGTAAGTAGGTACTGAATAAGTCATCTTTCCTCATTATTCCAGTCATCCAAGCTGTAACTGGGTACCGAATGAGTCATCTATCCTTATTATTCCAGTCGACCCAGCTGTAAGTGGGTACTGAATAAGTCATCTTTCCTCATTATTCCAGTCGACCTAGCTGTAAATGGGTACCGAATGAGTCATCTTTCCTTATTATTCCAGTCGACCCTGCCGTAAATAGGTACTGAATAAGTCATCTTTCCTCATATACCAGTCGACCTGGCTGTAAATGGGTACAGAATAAGTCATCTTTCCCCATTATACCAGTCATGTAAATGGGTATTGTAGAAAACCTTGTTCCTCATTATTCCAGTCGATCCAGCTGTAAATGGTTGCTGAAAAAGATCAAAACAGCCCGAGTCTATCCAGCAGTATATCTGTCCTGACAATTAAAGAAAGATCACCAGGTCTTTATGCGCAGTCTCTGATTGATTAGGTCTAATATTCCAATATTGATATCACATTCTTGTATTTGATTTTTTACAGGAATATTGAACTTGTCTGAAATTGATCAAAATGTTACTCAAAAAACGTTTGAAATAAATAATATTGGTTTTATTGTCTAATACTATAACAAAGACGCCAGTTCAACGATTCACGCTATCAGTAATATCTTGATTTTATGAATATATTCCAGACCGATATTGGTTTTATTGTCTAATACTATAACAAAGACGCCAGTTCAAATAGAGGAATTCCGACCCACTTAGAGGCATGATTTCTGAGTACCAGTTAATGAATTTTAGTCGGAGATTAATATATGAGATTATCGACAGTATTATTAAGAGTTTATTTTATATTATTTTGTACTAGAGTGTAAATCAGTAACAAATAACACCACCAGTAGTCACAGTGGGGAAACATCATTTAAGGGGGTCAATCAGGGGAAACAAAATTTTCCAAGGGGTGCACAGAGCAATTTTTCAGTACGTAAAATGATAAAATAAGATTGAATGTGACGGGGGTGAGGGTGGGAGTGGAAGGGGGGCTCTTTTCTGGAAACGCCACTGATTGGTCATCCAAAACGATATACTCTAATAAATGGCATATAACTTTTGACCTATATTACCAAATCAAGAATAATGACTCTCAAAACTTTTACAGAAAATTCGTGATAATCATGCTCATCAACGTAGGTAAAAACCCTATTGCGTTCACAGGGGAAGAAAATAGTAGTATGTGCAAAGTCTTTTCGATGATGGAGCTGGTCTGACAAACGGTACGATGAACGGTATCTGGCTATTCCGAAATGGTATTAAATACTTGGAATTTCCAATTGACGATTGTGAAGAGGATTCTACAAGATGTATCGGTATTCCACTGTTTTTATTGACAAGAAAGAAGAAGACAAAAATATCGAAGTGGCTACTATAAAACTTTCCGACAAACTTGGACACACTGAATCACAAAGTGGCAGAAGATGGAGATAACTTTAAACAGTTTTATGATTTGATATCGATGTGACATGGTTAAAGTCAATAGTGTTTAATTGATCGCGTTAATCAATAGACTGAAATAATACCTTTCATTAAGATACATTGTTACCAGATTGTACTCACTGGACCAATCATATAAACAATGTGGTTAACATATGCTCTATAACTTTAATAACTACACCTTCAACTTTCATTGAACCATTCCAACTACAAACCACAACGACTATCAACAACTATCTAGTTTCCGATATCAACATCTCAAGCGAACGTAACTCTATCATCTACCAACAACTACCTTTTGTGCGATATTCCATCTTGAAGGAGAATCTGTAAAACATTAAAACTTCAATCTTGTCGGTGATCAGCATCTTGTTTAGATATATATATTACTGTGAAATTGAGATCTGAAAAATCTTTGGCAGAAAAAACACGAGAACCCTAAAGATTTTGGTATCGTGTGGGTGGCGAGTCACCACGATCTTGCCTGTAGTTCACAAACTAGTCTGTATCAAGAAGAGACACGAAGGTTAAAAACTCTCTCTGAACGATTTAAAGGTTTGTAAATATTATTTTTATCAACCCTAACTGTACAGATTATTTCACCAGTTTAACGAATTAGAAATACCATTATCGTTTATTTTTCTGAGAAGGCAAAAAATTATTTTCTCAAAATGTCAAATTAGTAAGTCAATATTCCTTTCAAATGCATTTTTTCAAAATTCCTTCTAAAATGGAAATACATTAACTATATAAATAGAATAAAGGATCGTTCAGTTCTAAATGGTTTTTCTTAAAGAGATCGTAAGGAGGTTTGCTAAATTTTTCTTGTGCACTCATAGAATCGATTGGCGCCATTTCAATTTTCATTCTGACGTCTGTGGTTCTTATAATTACTTGGCGCTATAACTTGGCGTTTTATGACGTCATTATCCCAAAATCTGTTAATGATATGATAGGAACATTTGCGATAGTGACGTCATAAAACAGTTGGTTTTAGTGTAATTGCTTGAACCGCGGACGTCTGATTTAAATTGGAACGGTGAAAATCGATTCTAAAAGTGTCCCCGATACAAGTAAAACCTCTTTAAGGCCCTTTAAGGACGACGTGTGTGAACATAGAGCACTATCAATACTTTGTGCATCTGTTTTATTATATCAATATTGGTTTTGATTTAACTCTGTATTTGGTTGTGTATGTCGACTTTATCTTTGGAATTTTTTTTAGCTTATGATTTCTAAATGGTGTCTTGCGCTCTGGTCCAACTTTTGATTTCATTATTGAATGGAGCTCAAGGCAGCTGTGTTAGGATTTTGAGTTTGTTTGTAAGGATTAAGTTTTGATATGTATACGCCTTTCTTGTGATATGAATAATAGTTTTGAAAGGTATGCGTCCATCTTGTGATTTAAGGATATATCGGCTATCTTCTATAGGTGTTTATATAAACCTACTCAACGTACCTTGATTTTTATATTTACAGCTCAACATTACTTTTTATATATTGATGGAAATTTAAAACCGAAGTCAGAAATACAGAAAGATGTTATTTCTCATATTTACAATCTTTAGCTTGGATTTTAATGCAATTAATGTCGAAGGTAAGGTCATTTTTTCTTCTGACATAAAACTCAATGAGGCAACGCAGTGAAAACTTTGTTGAAGAATATTTTTAGATATCTGGTAAGGGTCTGTAAGAAAGAGCTTGAGATAGCTACGACCATAAGAATATAAATCTTTACCTTATGGTTTAACACAGTCCTTCCTTTTTATGCAGCTATATTGTCGAAAAAGCCCATCCCATGTCGACAATAATATTATGAAGTCGACAACATTTCATCTTATGACGTCGACAACAATCCATCTAGTGACGTAAACGTCGGAAACTGCTAATCTTATAATGACAACAATCCTTCTTATGACGTCGACAAAGAGTAATCTCACAACTTCGACAACGATCCAACTGTCGTCAGGAAAAACTTTCACATTCTGGTGACAGCTGTTAATCTGATAAAGCCGACATTTATACACCTCAATACTCTGGTAACGCTGATTTTATTCTGTTGACAACGATACACCTCAATACGCTGGTAACGCTGATTTAATTCTGTTAACAACGATACACCTCAATACGCTGGTAACGCTGATTTTATTCGGTTAACAACGATACACCTCAATACGCTGGTAACGCTGATTTTATTCTGTTGACAACGATACACCTCAATACGCTGGTAACGCTGATTTTATTCGGTTGACAACGATACACCTCAATACGCCGGTAACGCTGATTTTATTCTGTTGACAACGATACACCTCATTTAGCTGACAACATTCCATCTTATAATGTCGACAACATTCCATCTTATAATGTCGACAACATTCCATCTTATAATGTCGATAACATTCCATCTTATAATGTCGATAATAATCCATTTAATTATGCAGACAAAGCTAATTTTAAACGGTAATCTAATAATGTCGACATCAGCTAATTTTATAATGCTGACAACATCATTTTATGACCATTCATATAATATCGACGACAGCTGATCTTATACCATCGACAACAGATAACCTAATGATACTGACATCAACCCATTTTATAATGCTGACAACAGACTATCTGATAGTGTCGACAACAAATTATCTTTTTATGCCGAAAACAGCTTATTTCAAATGGAAGTCAAATAATGCCGACAACAAAATGTATAATGTCGACAACAGCTAACCTATTAATGTCGAGAACAGCTTATCTCATAATGTCGACAACAGCTAATCTATTAATGTCGACAACAGCTAATCTCATAATGTCGACAACAGCTTATCTATTAATGTCAACAGCAGCTTATCTCATAATGTCGACAACAGCTAATCCATTAAATCGATAACAACTTATCTGATAATGTCGACAACAACTTATATCATAATGTTGAAAACATCTAATCTATCACTGTCGTCAACAGTTAATCTCATAATGTCGACAAGAGCTAATCTATTAATATCGACAACAGCTAATCTATTAATATAGACAACAGCTAATCTTATAATGCTGACTATTGTATAACTTCGACAAACCTGCGAATAATTTGTAAGAATTAGGTATTTCTTTATTGCAGGTGCGTGTACGAAGTTTTCGTCTAGAACAGACTTGGCGAGGGCGGTGATGGTAGAAGGCAGATGTGTGTATGGATTTAGAAACAGTAAACAGTTCGATACAGCCAAAGCTGTCTGTGACTCACAAGGAACCCAACTGATAGTTCTGAAGACTGAAGATAAGCAGAAAGCAGCGTGGAATGCTTTAGGTAAGTTATCACCTATTTGAGGAAATTGATTTAATCCTTTTATCCAATATATCCAATAATCTATCAATCAGTTAGCTGGTATAAGATTCAAACTGAACCACGGCATCAATCATTCAACCGGAAGTAATGTATGACGCGAGTTATATCATGAATAATAACTTTATACTACGGAACGAGAAATATTTTAAGTGTATCGGTGATATTTGCACAAGAAGATGAAGTTGAATCGATGCTGTGGTAAGTCATGGGCTTACAAGTGCCGAAAGGGATGAACCTTGCTGAACTTCTGTGTTAATTACACCATAAAGTTAAAATCATAATGCTTTTCATTTCAGGCTCCGATTTCAGTCAACATTGGATGGGACTAAAAAAGAAAGACAACATTTGGCAATGGAAAGACTCTGGTACATGGATACCAGTGACGTCACCAAGATGGGAGTATGAAGATGAGGGTCACTGTGGCTACACAATGTCGTCTGATAACAGGTTTTTATGGAAAACGGCGTCGTCAGACGCCTGGTACCGACCAGTATGTGAAGAATTGACAGGTAGGAAGTCCTAATCGGTAATCCATGTCAAAGTCTCTCTATAATTGATGTATTTAGAACTATTTTAACAGTGGTATTTCTATATCTCTCTATAATTGATATATCGAGCACTATTTTAACAGTGGTATTTCTATATCGCTCTACAATTGATGTAATGAGCACTATTTTAACAGTGATATTTCTATATCACTCTACAATTGATGTATTGAGCACTATTTTAACAATGATATTTCTATATCTCTCTACAATTGATGTAATGAGCACTATTTTAACAGTGGTATTTCTATATCGCTCTACAATTGATGTAATGAGCACTATTTTAACAGTGGTATTTCTATATCGCTCTACAATTGATGTAATGAGCACTATTTTAACAGTGGTATTTCTATATCACTCTACAATTGATGTAT
>NW_008707463.1:308340-322180 GCF_000327385.1 Lottia gigantea | reverse complement strand
CCTAGCCACAGATTTAAGTGTCCAGGAGATTGAAGAGAAAGTGGATTAAAACCCAATTCTTATAAGACTGAAATCAAGGTACACAGTATTCCATAAAAGTGTCTCGATGACTGTAATTTATCACGGTACTTAATGGCAGCCATTGTTTATCAGTACTTTGTCTATAGATAGTCACGTGGTCACGGAATTCTGGTATCAGAGGTTGGTGGTTTTGGACTACAAGCGTTTGAAAAAGTAGCCAATAATAATAAAAAAACCACTTTGCCATATTAAAATCTCGTGACAAAACAGTGGTAAAATTTAGAAGTAAAGAATCAAGACTCAGAGATTTGTTCCATTCAAAATCAAGGTATATTCAACTTTACGAAATCCGGGAATTTTCCGGATCGACATCTCGAGTTCTATGACCGACTGTTATGGACATGGTGGAGATAATTATGAAAGATAATGTCTACCAGCCACTCGGATACGACAGTTTTCCATGTAGTTGACCCTTTCATCTTGTTTATTTACAGAGTCAACACCAGCAGACTCGGCAACAGCTACTACAACACCAGCAGACCCGTCAACAACGTCTACAACACCAGCAGACCCGTCAACAACGTCTACAACACCAGCAGACCCGTCAACAACGTCTACAACACCAGCAGACCCGTCAACAACGACTACAACACCAGCAGAGCAGCAACCTGGTACGTTATGGCTTTCTCATTCTCAGTTCTATCTTATCAGTTGTATTACCATTACTCTAATATAGACAATATTGCCAGTAGTTTTATTCTCGAAAACTTAAAGGAATTGTAAATAGTTTTTCTTAAAATGTTATGTGTATCGGGGAAACTGATAGCATCAATTTGCAACATTCCAATTTTCAATCAGACATCTGTGGTCCCTGCAATTCCACTAAAACTAAATGTTTAACGTCACTAATCGCGAAGGGTCTCCGGTGGTAAAGCATAATTTGCGATTAGTGACATCACCAAACTCTTCTTTTTTGTGGAATCGCAGGAACTACAGACATCTGATTGGAAATTGGAATTGTGCAAATTGAAGCAATCGGTACACATGAAATAAATAAGAAAACCTCTTAACAATATCTTTAAAATCAATTCTAGTAATTGACCAATCAAATGACTGGAACACAAATCATAAAAAATATAGAAATATAAATGGATTAAAATGATTATGGATGCAAGTTTTAACGATCGTGTGTTTTAACGTTGATATAATAATGGCAAACAGCCGAGGTACTCCAGGTGACCTTCTAATTTGATTAAGGCGTTGCTTATCAACCAATTTCGAGCTTGAAACGAGATCCGTACTACTTTAGGATCAGACATGTTTATCCAGACTCAATTAGGAATAGGTAAAATGTCGTTTTAAGTCCGAGCCTCGATTTGTCTCTATGTTAACATTCATTTTATCTTTTTTCAGTTTTATCCGGTGATTCAATGTTCACGCGAGTTGACGTTTTAGAAAATGTCATCAATATAGACTCGATCAGTGTAGTGAACATTAGATATTGTATTTTACGTTGTCTTCGTCGTCCAGACTGCACCGATATTGTGTACAAACCAAGCACGCCCAATTGTATTTTAACTAAACAAGTTCCAGCAGGGGGTGGGTTTGATTGTAGTGCCAACAACAAATGTTTTACCAAAAATGTATAAATGTATGGTCAAACCAAGATATTTGGAACATCCGGGTACGACGCAAAACATAAACACGGACAGTCCACTAAATTTTCTCAGTGCTACAGTTTGAACAAATCCAGGTAACAAGAAATTCACCTGAACAGCTTTTTGTTGAGTTACAGAGTTATCCACATATCAATCCCTGGAAACACCAGACTTCTTCAACCAATGGAAGTGATCGAAGGGGAATGTGACAGTGGTCTGACTGATTCAAACACTGTGGTTAAATAAAGCTGTAGATATTCCAACATCACATCTGAAATATAGACCAATTAAATTATGATAAGGGTTACGGGACCTGTTCAATTCGTACAAAAACCCATGCGTGATATTATACTCATGAAGGACGTGGCTACTCGTTAAAGGTTAAATTTAAAATCTGAAATATAGACCAATTAAATTATAATGAGTTTGTAAATATGATTTTATTCCAGACCCTATGCTATTAAAATCTATGGTAACCCACATCCGTTATATCGGATAATCGGTATATGCGATTGTAGACAAACCTAACGCTGGCTTTTCATTCTGAAAGGTATCACAGCTAAAATTGAACTATAGTAAGTCAAAAGATTCAATTGTTTATAGGTAAAGGTAAAGAGCCGGTTGTCGTCAATAAGGGTTACGGGACTAGTTCAATTCGTACAAACATCCATGCGTGATATTATGCTCATGAACCACGTGGTTTCTAGGTTAAAGTTATCACAAAGATTCTGATCGAATTCGGATTCAACGAGCATAGCGAACAGGATATTGTTAGTGAATGTAGTTTTTAGTTGTGGTCTGAAGTTTGTGTCAAAACAAAATTTACCTCCCTTTACCCAATAGAGAGCGAAAACATCGATAAAGACTTTTTGATTTTCAAACTTAAAGACGTTACAAATGGCACAAGAAATGCCATCTCCATTATTCTATTTACCGACAGAGGGGTCAACACAAGAACGAAACGCCGTTGAAAGTAATATTTCTATGAACTGTTTCGTTATATTACGTTCGAAACATACAGTAGAAAATTAAAGTATAGTATTTTGTTTGGAGTTGATTTATAGACATTGTGGTGGGACAGTAATGCCATAAACTTACATTCTACTGCTAAATTTGACACTGGTAAACAGATTTTGAGCATGCGAGAAACTAAGTCTTGCCTCTTTATTGCAGTCGACCCAGCTGTAAATGGGTATTGAATAAATCATCTTTCATCATTATTCCAGTCGATCTAACTGTAAATGGTTGCTGTACACAACAGTCGGCGTCTACCCAGCAGTATATCTGTCCTGACAATTAAAGAAAGATCACCAGGTCTTTATGCGCAGTCTCTGATTGATTAGGTCTAATATTCCAATATTGATATCACATTCTTGTATTTGATTTTTTACAGGAATATTGAATTTGTCTGAAATTGATCAAAATGTTACTCAAAAAACGTTTTTAATGAAAATTGTACTTTTCGGCCCTGAATAATTTTTTATACTGTTTACTCTGATATTTATTCATAGACTGACACACGTGGGTTTGAATTTTGTGGCATCTGACATCCTCAGGGGTCGGTTTTTTATTTATTTTTATATGACTGGAATGACTACTGGTCTGTGATCGCAAGGGTTAGATATTGAACAACTACTAGCGACCTTTTAAAACTCAAGATATAGTTATTTCCGATATGTGGAAGTCATTGGTCAAAAGTCATTTAGGGTTTATTGGAATTTGTTTGTTTAATTCTATTTCAGCTATCTGTAACACCTTTCACAACAAAATCATACGCCCAGTTCGTCTACAATTAACAAACGACGATTACACCCGATTAAATGTGAAATTAGTAACGATTCACGCTATCAGTAATAACTTGATTTTATGAATATATTCCAGACCGATATTGGTTTTATTGTCTAATACTATAACAAAGACGCCAGTTCAAAAAGAGGAATTCCGACCCACTTAGAGACATGATTTCTGAGTACCAGTTAATGAATTTTAGTCGGAGATTAATATATGAGATTATCGACAGTATTATTAAGAGTGTATTTTATATTATTTTGTACTAGAGTGTAAATCAGTAACAAATAACACCACCAGTAGTCACAGTGGGGAAACATCATTTAAGGGGGCCAATCAGGGGCAATAAAATTTTCCAAGGGGGGCATAGACCAATTTTACACTACAAAAAATAATAAAAAAGCCCATCCAGCGTTTTTTCTGGAAGCGCCATTGAGTGGTCGTCAAAAAACGCTATACGCCCACACAACACTAATTCATGTACCTTTTGACATATATATCCAAATAAAGGGTAATGACTCAAAAACCATTCGTGATAATCGTGCTCATTCGAGTCTATCAATCACAGGCAAAAAAAACTATGTATTGCGTTCACAGGAGAAAAACGTATTTCCAAAGGTTTTTCGATGATAAGACTGATCTGACGAACGATACGATGAACGGTATCCGAGTGTACCGAAATGTTAGTCACTACTCTTTTCCAACAGGCGATTATGAGAAGGATTCTACAAGATGTATCGGTATTCCACTGTTTTTATTGACAAGAAAGAAGAAGACAAAAATATCGAAGTGGCTACTATAAAACTTTCCGACAAACTAGGACACACTGAATCACAAAGTGGCAGAAGATGGAGATAACTTTAAACAGTTTTATGATTTGATATCGATGTGACATGGTTAAAGTCAATAGTGTTTAATTGATCGCGTTAATCAATAGACTGAAATAATACCTTTCATTAAGATACATTGTTACCAGATTGTACTCACTGGACCAATCATATAAACAATGTGGTTAACATATACTCAGGAACGTTAATAACTACATCAACCATTCCAACTACAAACCACTACCTAGTTTGTGATATCCGCATCCGCTGGAAGCGAACGTAACTCTCTCATCTACTAACAACTTTTTTAGTTCGAGATATCAGCATCCGCTCGGAGCGAACGTAAAGCTGTCATCTACCAACAACTACCTAGTTTGCGATATCAGCATATGCTTGAAGCGAACGCCCCTCTCTCATCTACCAACCGACCAACAAACCTCTTTGGAGGAGTCCACTGCTGTACACACTAGCGATTTTGCCATTCCTTCGGCGTAGTTTTTGATTGACGGAATTGACTTACTTGTACGGATTTTCATAATCTCAACGCTTGGTACAGGTTGGTCGGAGCAGTGCTGAAAACTCTAAAAGATTTGTACCATTCCCGACTCTCAGGAAATTGTGCCGAGAATATAAAAGTTAAGTAAGAACATTAAAAGGTTTGTAATAATGAGAAACGTTGAACAGTTCATGCTGACAACATAATGACTTGATATTTGTACGTTTGATCAATCTATAGACATTTTGTTAATGGTGAGGTCCCATCATGTCTGTCGCTGACTGTACTTTGACGAAATTATGCAGATGAAGTTGTTAACATACGGATAAGGAGTAGATCTACAGTGTTCTCTGATTAGGAAATTGTAGCTAATCTGAATAAAAGGGAGTTGGAAATTCCATCCTGAAGGAGAATCTGTAAAACATTAAAACTTTAATCTTGTCGGTGATCAGCATCTTGTTTGGATTTATATATTACTGTGAAATTGAGATCTGAAAAATCTTTGGCAGAAAAAACACGAAAACCCTAAAGATTTTGGTATCGTTTTGGTGACGAGTCACCACGATCTTGCCTGTCGTTCACAAACTAGTCTGTATCAAGAAGAGACACGAAGGTTAAAAACTCTCTCTGAACGATTTAAAGGTTTGTAAATATTATTTTTATCAACCCTAACTAACAGATTATTTCACCAGTTTAACGAATTAGAAATACCATTATCGTTTATTTTTCTAAGAAGGCAAAAATTATTTTCTCAAAATGTCAAATTAGTAAGTCAATATTCCTTTCAAATGCATTTTTTTCAAAATTCCTTCTAAAATGCATGGAAAAACTATATTAATAGAATAAAGAATCGTTCAGTTCAGGTTTTCGAAATTTTTCTTGTGTACCAGGGACACTCATAGAATCGATTGGCGTCATTTCAATTTTCATTCTGACGTCTGTGGTTCTTATAATTACGCTAGAACTTATGACGTCATTATCCCAAAATCTTTTAATGATATGTTAGGAAAATTTGTCATAAACAGTTGGTTTTAGTGGAATTGCTGGAACCGCGGACGTCTGATTTAAATTGGAACGGTGAAAATCGATTCTAAAAGTGTCCCCGATACAAGTAAAACATCTTTAAGGCCCTCTAGGAACGACGTGTGTGAACACAGAGCACTATCAATACTTTGTGCATCTGTTTTATTATAACAATGTTGGTTTTGATTTAACTCTGTATTTGGTTGTGTATGTCGACTTTATCTTTGGAATTTTTTTTAGCTTATGATTTCTAAATGGTGTCTTGCGCTCTGGTCCAACTTTTGATTTCATTATTGAATGGAGCTCAAGGCAGATATGAATAATAGTTTTGAAAGGTATGCGTCCATCTTGTGATTTATGGATATATCGGCTATCTTCTATAGGTGTTTATATAAACCTACTCAACGTACCATGATTTTTATATTTACAGCTCAACATTACTTTTTATATATTGATGGAAATTTAAAAGTCAGAAATACAGAAAATGTTATTTCTCATATTTATAGTCTTTAGCTTGGATTTTAATGCAGTTGTTGTCGAAGGTAAGGTCATTTTTTCCTCCTGAGTTGAAGAGTATTTTCCGATTTCTGGTAAGGGTCTGTAAGAAAGAGCTTGAGATAGCTACCACCATAAGAATAAAAATCTTTACCTTATGGTTTAACACAGTCCTTCCTTTTTGTGCAGCTATATTGTCGAAAAAGCCCATCCCATGTCGACAATAATATTATAAAGTCGACAACATTTCATCTAATGACGTCGACGACGGCAACAGCTAATCTTATAATATCGACAGTATTTCATCCTATGACGTCGACAAAAATCCATTTAGTGACGTTGATATCGGCAACAACTAATCTTTTATTGACAAAATTCCTTCTTATGACGTCGACAAAACTAATCTCATAACTTTGATAACGATCCAACAGCTATTTTATTAACAACATTCCATCTTATAATGTCGACAACGTTTCATTTTATAATGTCGACAACGTTTCATCTTATCATGTCGACAACGTTTCATCTTATAATGTCGACAACGTTTCATCTTATAATGTCGACAACGGTTCATCTTATAATGTCGACAACGTTTCCTCTTATAATGTCGACAACGTTTCATCTTATAATGTCGACAACGGTTCATCTTATAATGTCGACAACGTTTCCTCTTATAATGTCGACAACGTTTCATCTTATAATGTCGACAACGTTTCATATTATAATGTCGACAACAATCCATTTAATCATACAGACAACAGCTGATTTCAAACGGTAATCTAATAATGCCGACATCAGCTAATTCTATAATGCTGACAACATCATTTTATGACCATTGATATTATATCGACAACAGCTAATCTTATACCATCGACAACAGATAACCTAATGATACTGACATCAACCCGTTTTATAATGCTGACAACAGACTATCTGATAGTGTCGACAACAGATAACCTAATGATACTGACATCAACCCGTTTTATAATGCTTACAACAGACTATCTGACAGTGTCGACAACAGATAACCTAATGTTACTGACATCAACCCATTTTATAATGCTTACAACAGACTATCTGATAGTGTCGACAACAGATAACCTAATGATACTGACATCAACCCATTCTATAATGCTTACAACAGACTATCTGATAGTGTCGACAACAGATAACCTAATGTTACTGACATCAACCCATTTTATAATGCTTACAACAGACTATCTGATAGTGTCGACAACAGATAACCTAATGATACTGACATCAACCCATTTTATAATGCTTACAACAGACTACCTGATAGTGTCGACAACAGATAACCTAATGATACTGACATCAACCCATTTTATAATGCTTACAACAGACTATCTGATAGTGTCGACAACAGATAACCTAATGATACTGACATCAACCCATTTTATAATGCTTACAACAGACTATCTGATAGTGTCGACAACAGATAACCTACTGTTACTGACATCAACCCATTTTATAATGCTTACAACAGACTATCTGATAGTGTCGACAACAGATAACCTAATGATACTGACATCAACCCATTTTATAATGCTTACAACAGACTACCTGATAGTGTCGACAACAGATAACCTAATGTTACTGACATCAACCCATTTTATAATGCTTACAACAGACTATCTGATAGTGTCGACAACAGATAACCTAATGATACTGACATCAACCCATTCTATAATGCTTACAACAGACTATCTGATAGTGTCGACAACAGATAACCTAATGATACTGACATCAACCCATTTTATAATGCTTACAACAGACTATCTGATAGTGTCGACAACAGATAACCTAATGATACTGACATCATATTATCTTTTAATGTCGGTAGCAGCTAACCTAACATTGTCCACAACAAAATGTATAATGCTGACAACAGTTCCAATTTTCATGTCGACAACAATTTATCTTCAAATGTTAACAACATCTACTCTCGTAATGTTGACAACAACTAATCTATTAATGTCGACAACAGCTAATCATACGCCCACATGGAAATGTGGACGTATATTGCCGTCGACCCTGTCCGTCCGCACGTCGGTCCGTCCACATTTGTTGTATGCACGATAGAGGCTACAGTTTTGATTTGATCTTGGTATTCATGTAGATATTGATGAAATCTCGGTCAAGTATGAAATTGGTGATAATCGGATGAACGGTTTCAGAGTTATTGTCCTTGACTTAATAAAAACTCGTTAATTTGGCATGTAGGCACGATAGAGACTACAGTTTTTATCCGATCTTCATGAAACTTGTTATGCAAGTATGCATTGATGAGATCTCAGTCAAGTTCGAAATTGGTAATAATCAGATGTACGGTTTCACAGATATTTCCCTTGACTTCGTAAAAAAGTCAAATTTGGCATGTAGGCACGATAGAGACTACAGTTTTTATCTGATCCTGATGAAACTAGATATTCATATATATATTGATGAGATCTTGATCAAGTTGGAAATTGGTAATAGTCGATGATGAACAGTTCATAACAGTTATTGCCCTTGTGTGTACAGCGATGAGACATTGTTCATGTTTGAATTCAGGTTTTTGCCTTAACTTAAAGGTGATTTTAAGATTATTTGAAAATTCATTATTTAGCCACTAAAGATTTTGTTATCATGTCTGACAGCTGGTAGTGGGCGTATGTTACCTTGCCTGGCAAGCTATCTTCTATTATCATTAATGTCATCAACAGCTTATCTCATAATATCGACAACATCTAATCCATTAATGTCGGCAACATCTAATCCATTAATGTCGACAACATCTAATCCATTAATGTCGGCAACATCTAATCCATTAATGTCGACAACATCTAATCCATTAATGTCGGCAACATCTAATCCATTAATGTCGACAACATCTAATCCATTAATGTCGGCAACATCTAATCCATTAATGTCGACAACATCTAATCCATTAATGTCGACAACATCTAATCCATTAATGTCGACAACATCTAATCCATTAATGTCGACAACATCTAATCCATTAATGTCGACAACATCTAATCTTATAATGTCGACAACATCTAATCCATTAATGTCGACAACAGCTAATCTTATAATGTCGACAACAGCTTATCTATTAATGTCGACAACAGCTAATCTTATAATGCTGATAGTTCATCTACAATGCCGACTATAGTATAACCTGCGAATAATTTGTAAGAATTAGGTATTTCTTTATTGCAGGTGCGTGTACGAAGTTTTCGTATGAACAGACTTGGCGAGGGCGGTGATGGTAGAAGGCAGATGTGTGTATGGATTTAGAAACAGTAAACAGTTCGATACAGCCAAAGCTGTCTGTGACTCACAAGGAACCCAACTGATAGTTCTGATGACTAAAGCTAAGCAGAAAGCAGCGTGGAATGCTTTAGGTAAGTTATCACCTATTTGAGGAAATTGATTTAATCCTTTTATCCAATATATCCAATAATCTATCAATCAGTTAGCTGGTATAAGATTCAAACTGAACCACGGCATCAACCATTCAACCGGAAGTAATGTATGACGCGAGTTATATTATGAATTGTTAAAATATATACAACGGAATAAAAAATATTTTAGGAATATTCGGTAAAATCAATATTATTGAAAATAAAGCAGTAAGGCGTTAATTGCAAGTCTATTCAGTGGCAGAATAATCAAGTAAGATGTAAAACTCCAGGCTTTGTTATTTCTGAAAAAAACGTTTAATTAATCGTGTACTGTAAATCGATTTTGATGAAACTAAGATCTAATGGGAAATATTGATAAAGCTTATCAGACGAGATATCTTTTATTTACTTCATTTAATGTCGGATTCTGGTTATTTTAACTTAGTCGATAAAGAAATCAAAAATTCTGTATTAATACGAAGAAATCTTTAGAATATTGACATCGTTAACACGCCTTGAACAAATTCCCATCCTGCTTCTATGACTAATAAACATTTTACATGTTTAGTCCACGTTTTAAGTTCGTGTCAAGGTAGGTTGGAGATGAATCATTGAGCGGAATTGAATGAATATTCACATTGTCAATTATTACAAACTGTATCTAATATCTTGACTGCAATAGCTACCTTTCTTGTATCACGGAAGTTTGTAAATGTAGCGATTTGATTGGATTGAACCCCAGTAATAAAATTCCATACAAGCAAGACAATTCCATTTATCAAAATCTCGTGCAAAGCATGGCAAAATCA
Organism: Lottia gigantea; assembly: GCF_000327385.1. Classification (NCBI taxonomy): domain Eukaryota; kingdom Metazoa; phylum Mollusca; class Gastropoda; family Lottiidae; genus Lottia; species Lottia gigantea. Next base: position 311,656 of record NW_008707463.1, on the reverse strand, counting down.
AGAGTAAAAATATTATAGTAGTGGACTCCTCCAAAGAGAAGTACCATCAGGTGTTTCGAAAAGAGTAAGCATAGTTTGCTACGCGCGCGACACCCGCCACTACTATCTAGGTCAACATCACGAGATACAATCAGATCAATATGCCTGAACAAAAAATTCAGTTAAGATAAGAAAGTTAAGAAACAGGATTGCGCTATAACGACCATAAAATTTCATAATTTAATTCTGAAATCTGTGTGTCAAGTAACCCCTGCTTAAGCAATTTTAAAGTTTTCCTTTTCATTCTCTCTATTTCATCATTATGTATTTGGTATATACTTTGTAAATTGGTGCATATTGTCAAACTAACGCTTTAGTCTTACTGGAAAGGTTCTCCAGGACCATATCTCGGTAATGAGTTAAAACGATTACTATTAAGTTTCTACCAGCTAGTGGTTGACCAAACATCTTGAGTTTAATCTTTCTGGGGTTATACGTAAGAAGGTTTAAATTGACTGTAAAGAGTTTTTGTTATGTGTATCAGTGACACAATGTCATTTTATGACGTCACTATCTCAAAGATCCGTCATTAACAGCTTTTGCGATAGTGAATTCAGAGGAATTGCAAGAACCACAGATGTCTGATTGAAAATTGGAACGGTGCAAATCAGTGTGCCCGATATACATAACAAGTTTAGGAAACATCTTTACCACCCCTCTAATGTGTATTAAGACGAGTCTCAATGAAAGCACTGTCATAGGCCATGGAGAAATAGATAACCTTTTTAATTATGTGAAACTTGGTATTTATACTTATTAGTCATTAGTATTATTTTAGTTGAAAAGGATGCTATAGGTATTAGAGACCTTCCGTCTAGACTGTACCTAACTAAAACTGGGTTAGATTGGCTTTAAGAAGATGAAGTTGAATCGATGCTGTGGTAAGTCGTAGGCTTACAAGTGCCGAAAGGGATGAACCTTACTGAACTTCTGTGTTAAATACACCATAAAGTTAAAATCGTAATGCTTTTCATTTCAGGCTCCGATTTCAGTCAACATTGGATGGGACTAAAAAAGAAAGACAACATTTGGCAATGGCAAGACTCTGGTTCATGGATACAAATGACGTCACCAAGATGGGAGAATCAAGATGGGGGTGACTGTGGCCACACAATGTCGTCTGATAACAGGTTTTTATGGAAAATGGTGCCGTCACAATCTTGGTACCGGCCAGTATGTGAAGAATTGACAGGTTTGTGGACTATTTACTGTAGACCAAACCAAGATATAGAAAGTCACTAAGCTATTAAAACTCATGTTCTTTTAGCAACGGTACGGTGAAAATGGTCATCTAGCCGTTGCTCTCACAATCCCATATTCTCGTCATTAATTTTGATTGGTAGAGTTTACTTCTCTACCAATTATATTCCTCCAAACGACATTTGCGGGAAGATGTTTGAATAACCAGACGCAAAATTTGAAGTACCAAATTTATTTTCTTTTAAATCTCAAAGTTCATGGTTGAGTTGTTGTTATAGTGCCAAACAGGTTTGATAGTTTAAAATAGAATAGAATAAAAAAATCAAAAAATTTTACGCCTCCTCGAATAATATTCACATTTATTCCAATTGACCTGAGAATCAATGACTCAACAAAGCAAGTACGACTACACAAATGAGTTAAGCCCCCTCTCATTTCGTCGTTACCTGGAAAAATCCCACCTGAAAACTTTGAAATTTAATTCATAATGGAAGGAAGCGTTAGAACTTTCTGAAATTTGTACCTTCTGAATATGTGAATAATCATCATAACGTTGCTAAAGGAACATTGTAAAAGTAAACTTTCTTCAATAAATCCATTTACCACAAATCTATTTACACTTTACATGTAAGTAGGCAATGTTGATCTCCATAGTTTCACGCTTTGCGACCTATTTCAGGCTGCATTCTTAGTCTAACTTCAGTTTGACATCTTTTTATTTTTGTTAGGCTCTGTACAATTGATGTATTGGGAACTATTTTAACAGTGGTATTTCTATATCACTCTACAATTGACGTATTGGGAACTATTTTAACAGTGGTATTTCTATATATCTCTACAGTCGATGTATTGAACACTATTTTAACAGTAGTATTTCTATATCACTCTACAATTGACGTATTGGGAACTATTTTAACAGTGGTATTTCTATATCACTCTACAGTCGATGTATTGAACACTATTTTAACAGTAGTATTTCTATATCACTCTACAATTGACGTATTGGGAACTATTTTAACAGTGGTATTTCTATATCACTCTACAGTCGATGTATTGAACACTATTTTAACAGTAGTATTTCTATATCACTCTACAATTGATGTATTGAGCACTATTTTAACAGTGGTATTTCTATATCACTCTACAATTGATGTATTGAGCACTATTTTAACAGTGGTATTTCTATATCACTCTACAATTGATGTAATGAGCACTATTTTAACAGTGGTATTTCTATATCACTCTACAATTGATGTATTGGGAACTATTTTAACAGTGGTATTTCTATATCACTCTATAATTGATGTATTGAGCATTATTTAACAGTGGTATTTCTATATCACTCTACAATTGATGTATTGAACACTATTTTAACAGTGGTATTTCTATATCGCTCTATTATTGATGTATTGAACACTATTTTAACAGTGGTATTTCTATATCACTCTATAATTGATGTATTGGGAACTATTTTAACAGTGGTATTTCTATATCGCTCTATTATTGATGTATTGAACACTATTTTAACAGTGGTATTTCTATATCACTCTACAATTGATGTATTGGGAACTATTTTAACAGTGGTATTTCTATATCGCTCTACAATTGATGTATTGAACACTATTTTAACAGTGGTATTTCTATATCACTCTACAATTGATGTATTGGGAACTATTTTAACAGTGGTATTTCTATATCGCTCTATTATTGATGTATTGAGCACTATTTTAACAGTTGTATTTCTATATCGCTCTACAATTGATGTATTGAGAACTATTTTAACAGTAGTATTTCTATATCACTCTACAATTGATGTATTGAGCACTATTTTAACAGTGGTATTTCTATATCGCTCTATTATTGATGTATTGAACACTATTTTAACAGTGGTATTTCTATATCGCTCTATTATTGATGTATTGAACACTATTTTAACAGTGGTATTTCTATATCACTCTACAATTGATGTATTGAGAACTATTTTAACAGTAGTATTTCTATGTCGCTCTACAATTGATGTATTGAGCACTATTTTAACACTAGTATTTCTATATCGCTCTACAATTGATGTATTGAG